>NC_066584.1:336102156-336413636 GCF_024323335.1 Lathyrus oleraceus | reverse complement strand
AGGATGAACATATCAAGAATAAACCAATCTGAACAAAAAGTAGGAATTACATCTATCGAAAACTGGATAGAATACCACAAGAGAAATATATGTCACCGGTTAAAGTGAACATATCAAGGATACACTCTGCACAGGGGAGAAAAGCAGGATTTACAACTACCGGTTACTGAGAATAAGACCAAAAGAGAAGGAAACCCGTCATCGGTTAAGATGAACACATCAAGGTTTAACTCTCTGGAGAACAAAATAGGGATTACAACTACCTTTTTACTGGGTAGAATACCAAAGGTGAGAATATCCGTCATCGATTAGGATGAACGTATCAAGGATAAACTCAAAACGAGGGAAGAAAATATTTGTCATCGGTTAGGATGAACATATCAAGGATATACTCCCTGGAAACATAAAAATGAATCAAACTGGGGACTCTGCTGAGGAGAAAATAGAGGTACTTTTGCCGGGTATTTGGGCAAGAGATAACAAACTGCAAACTAAGAAGAATATTACCAGTTACTGGGTAATAAACTCTTAGGGGACCCAAAGCATCTATCTAGGTAAGATCTAGAAAGACACAATCAATCAAGACTCAACCCAATGAGGATATATCTCAAGGGGAGTAGTTCCATCCAGATAACCAATTAGGGAGGAAACTAAAATAATAATCATCCACGAAAAAATAACTCAGTGGGGAAAGGAGAAAGGTTAAGGTCTTTCTGCTTAAGGAGCTGACACTCTACAATTGAGGGAGTACAGACACCAAATTTGAATGGGGATAAAGTACCACCATAACAGAGAATTTAAGATCACGGGTGTCGCATTACGCGAAAAAACCGGCGGGAAAACAAGAACAACAGAGCCGCCACCGTGCGTTATTTATCCCAAAAGAGGGAAAGGAAACGCTCAGAGTAAACCTGGGAAAGACATGGTCTCGCGACCAAAGAGAATGGGATCGGGAGTCGGTTATGCAAAGGGAAGGTATTAGCACCCCTACGCATCCGTCGTACTCGACGGGATCCACGCACAATAGAAAGGAAAATGGTTGCTAAAACACTGCTCAAACACACACACACACTGGCTGAAAGAGACACAAGAAAACAGACTGAAACTGACTCGGCAGGGTATCGCATCCTGGGCCTACTTAGTCTATCAGGCATAGACATCAGAGTCAAAGTAGTTCGGACAGGGGAAACGACACATGCTCGCTAGGATGTCACATCCTATGCATACGTATCTCCTTGGACGAAGGAGAATCAGAGCATTCGTAGCTCGGCTAACACGCACTCAAACAAACACAGGCAAAGGCAAACATGGAGCCTGAATGCCAATCACTGGACTTACATCAGCATCCGAACCAAAACAAACCCACACTGGAACCCGAATGCCACTCGATGGACTTACATCAGCTTCCAAGCACACAACAACACACACAGAAGGGTTGAAGACACAAAGGGTTGAAAAAGAAAAAGGGCGGAAAAAGAAAAAAAGGCGCCCGGAGAGATCAGCTCATCTCCTGCCTACGTACCTCATCTGGTATGAGGATCAGGGCGACGTAGTTCCCCTACGCAGGGAAAAAGGACTAGCCTAACCAGATAACAGAGGGAGACACAACACTAGGGAGACTACGACTCGAGCCTAGATGTTGTCATGCAAAGTCGTCCCTAAGTTAAGGTTTCTAGCTAACTTGCACAGGAAGCAAGCCTATCCTAAACATGACTTGCACAGGAAGCAAGCCACACCTAACCTAACTTGCACAGGAAGCAAGGGTCTCGATTGCAACTAGGGCAAGAGAAAGGAGAGGTCTCAATCGCAACGAGGGCGAGAGAAAAGAATTAGTGTTAGTTGTTAGTCAAACTCGACAAGACATCGCATCTCGTGCCTACGTATCTCATCTGGACATGAGAATCAGAGTTGCCGTAGTTCGGCTAAACTATTCCCGTTGGTTTGTGTTTTTTAAGTGGACAACGTCATGCGCAATCTACCTGATGCTCGACCTTTGGAGACTTACTCACCTGTAGTAGAAGGAGTTAACGTATCCTTAATAGGGGATAATGTTTGTTTGTGTTTTAGGAAAGCTCAAGCAAGAAAGGAAGTCCTATACGAAGGAACCGTGCTACCTTAATTGACATGCAAACGAGACTATGCGGAGTCTAGCAAACCTAGGGGATACAATCACACCACACAAGCACATACAGCATGAAATAAACACACCAACAAGGGGCTCAAACATCAAGGCTAGGTTTTAGTCGAGGGGTCATATCAACCTCAACAAACAAACCACTGGAACTGGGTAGTGTTAGCTCTTAACCTTGCCATTGAGGGGCTAAGGTGAAGCAGATGAAAGGTGAGTGAAGATAAGACTTCACAGCTCTTATCCCTGGCCTGGGAGAGCTTAAGACAAGAATGTGTGGGTTCAGAAAGTGGGAACCCTTCTACACATTTGATACTGACTCAACTGTACAATTGCACAAGATCTTGGGTTTGTATCCGCAATGCATCAACACAGTGGTGTGAGCAAAGCAGATGACACACAGAATAGAAGGGGATAGGTTGCATATCCCTTGGGTTCTGCCAATTGCCTCTTCACTTAGGAGGTCTTTGACTATGTACAGGGACAAATTATAAACATACACAAACATTGCCTCTTTAGGAGGACTTCAGACAGTTGCCTGGCCAAGTAACAGGCCAGGTCTTCCAGACTACATGAAGATTAGAAATATACCTCAATGCAAATTGCTTATACAAGCAAAGCAAAGCAAAAGTTCACAAGGAACTGAGCAACTAAAAGCACCTGAAATAGTCAAGCAGACATTAGTATACAACTTCAAAATTAAATCAGAATGAAACAAAGGTCAACAGTCAACACAAGCAAGTGAATGTGCAAGGCACAAGGCTCTAGGCATGTGAGCCAAGCAACCTACAAAACAAAACATGTTAGTCATGATAAACAAGCAAACACAACCAATTTGTATTGGTCTCATTGGAGAATTGTTGGTTGACCTGAAAAAAATGAGCTCAAATGTGAGTAACAGGACCACTAGGACAAGCCTAGGGTCAAAAGGGGATGAGAAAAGCAAAACAGCAAATGGCAAGTGTCCAAAATCATGTTCAAACAATCAAGAAACAAACCCCATTGGTCTCACATTCATATCAATCATTATCATCATTTTATAAGCAAAAGAAGTCAAAGCATGGCATTTAGAAGCTCATAAAAGTCAACAGAAAGACTTGAATCAAAAGCAATCCTAAACATTTCCAAAAATCATCAAATAAATCATGATCAATCACAACCCACAGCATGGTAAGCATGTCAAATTTCATCTCATTTAGACAAGTGGAAGGCAGTCAATGAAAATCAGAAAGGCAAAACAATTTTGAACATGCTCAAAGAAGTCAAACAAACATGCATCAATTTGAAAAATTCATAAATCAGAGATGGCATATGATAAATGAATGGGACTAAAACCATGGCAAAGCTTAGGATGTCTAGTTATCTCATGTAAAATTTCATGTCCCTCTAATAATATATGAGCATTTCACAAAACAAATGGGCGCAAGTGTCACACAAAGTCAACATATGATCAAACAGGGGACAAAAATCTCAATCAATTGGAAAATGCCACAAATAAATCCAAGAAAAATCACATGTAAACTAGACATACTCAAGCTCAATCATGCAAAAATTCAATCCATTTTGAGGTCACTAAGCATGGCTATGAAAATCATCAAGTTGCACATCAATGGTGTGACACAAATTGTCACACCCTAATTCAGAAAATCATAACTCACAAACCAGATAAGATAAATTCATGATCTCTACATCAAAATCACCATGAATGTGTCTAGTTTGTTCACAAACAATTTCAAGGCCATAGGATAAAGCATGACTATTTCACAAATGATTTGGTGGAATGTGCAAAATGTGGATACATGTTACAAACCAATATGCCAAATAAAATCCATTCATCACAAAAATCTGGAAAAAATATGACAATTAAGTAGAGATCATGATGAAAAGAATGCAAAAAATCCCATTCAAATTGGACTTAAAATGATGAACTTATGATTTTTCAAAGTTGGAGATCAAAAATGAAATTAAAACTGAGAAAACAACATATTTCAATGTGTCCCATGCCACGCCAGTGGCAATTTTGTAATTCCCAGGGTCACTAATCTAAACGCGGCCATTTTGGACAAGAGGACGAAATAATTTCATTGGCCAGTATGGAGCTACAGGACCATGCACGCACGTGGAGATTCAAAATTCTGGGCAAGGCAACATGAACTAGGGTTTCTGGGAACAGTACACAACCTTCATCTTCCCCAATCGATTCAACAAATTTTTTTTCCAGAATTTGCAATTGGATACACCAAACGACTCAGCAAGCAACAAGCAACATGAATCCATCATTTATTTCAACAAAATCAAACCACACAGCATGAATCGAGCAAGAAATCATTTCAACATCAAACTTAAAAACAGCATATCTTCACAAATAATCAACCATTTTCTTCAACTCAAAGCTTATAACAACCAGGGCAACAAGATCTACACATTGCATATCATGATTTTGAGAAATTAGAGATTCGTGTTCTTACTTGTTTTTTGAAGAAATTTGAGAAGCAGTGGTTGTTCGGTGCTGCAAGCTTGAAACAGGTGCTCTATAACCCTCCAAATGGTGAATGATGCAAAGGGCTTAGCTCAAAGAAGCTTGTAATGGATGCAAACGATTTCTGCCATTAGAGGAGCTTTGAAGAAACAGTCGAGCAACAGCTGCTACAGATGGTGTGTGATGGTTGCAATAGGCTCCAAATGGTGAGTAATGAGGAAGCAAACAAAGCCAGGCTCGCGGGTTTCACAATTTCTCAAGAAAATTTCAAATGTGCAAAAAATGGAGATTTTAGAGAGTGAGAGAATTCTGTTGGCATGGAGGCAGCTAGGGTTGCAAAATGATCAGAAAATGAGCTATATATCTTCTGTTTTAAGTTGCATAAACAAGGTGCTAATCACATTTTGTTTTAATGAGCAAATTGCTAATTGGCCATTTTGGTTCACATGGTGAGGTGTGATGGAAAAGGTCACGAATTTGGGCCTTCCACAAGTCATAAACAACATTTCAGACCTTATTTGAAAGGCCAAATAGAATGGAAATGGTTATTTGAAAATTTCACTTTTCACCCTTACTTGAAAATAAAACATGTAAGTGCAAAAATGCCATTTTGATCCATGAGGTTTTGGTGCATGAGGGTTACATTTTTGGAAAGAGGAGGCCAAATGTGACTTGTTGGAAAGAACCTCACCAAATTTGGCCAAATGGTTTGAGAGATATGGCCTTTCGAAGTTCAAGAATTTTTGAAAATGAATCGATCATATCTTGCCAACCATACATGGGAATTGAGAGTTCTTGGACTTTTTGGAAATGGGAGAACAAGATCTTCAACTTTCATGTTGGGCAAAAATTCATTTGAAGCTTGTATCATGATGTAAGTTTAGGCTCAAGAAGTTTCCATTTTTGGCAGTTAAAAATTACAGGTCCAGTTTCTATTTTTGGAAATTTCTGATTTGGCTTCAAATTCTTCAATGAGGATGTTTGCCATGATATATGAGGCCTATTTGGACATGAATAAGCTCTCTCAAACCAAATCCATCCATCAAAACCATAAAATCAAGCCCAGTTGACCAAGTTTGACTTTTTAGGGTTTCTGACTGACTGTGCATTGCCTGATGACTTCTGAGCATCCAATCTTTGACTTACACACTTCAAATGGGTCCCCAAGTCATGTGAACATGTTGGACCAACCCTAGGGCCTTGGCTCAATGAAAAACACACTTGCTTGCTTGATTGACTGATCTCCTGATCAGTTTGACCTAATTCTCTTGATGATCTTGCACTTGGGCAAAAGGGACAATGCAATGCTATGCAGTGGACCATGTTATGCTATGACCTAATATGAGAATGTATGTACAATAATAGGTGCAAATTTGAGGTGCTACAGCTGCCCCTATTCAATCAGCTGGGAACCCGAACGGATGATAGCAATGGCTGTCAGACTTTCAGGGTAAACAGGGATTGAATACCAAAGAACCGTAGAAATTTGCACCGACTGGATATAGTACAAAAAGAACCACGTCATTTACCGATGACAACTGCATGACAACTTCAGAAAAGCAACACCATTTACCGATGGTTGGAAACTGGAAACTTGATATTTACCGATATCAACTTCAGCGAGACCATTTACCGATGGCTGCTGGGAAAAACAACTTCAGAAAAGCGAAAACCATTTACCGATGGTTAAAACTTGATATTTACCGATATCAACTTCAGCAAGACCATTTACCGATGGTTGCTGGGAAAACAACTTGAGAAAAAACAAAACCATTTACCGATGGTTAAAAAATTTGATATTTACCGATATCAACTTCAGCAAGACCATTTACCGATGGCTGCTGCAACTGGGAATTCGATATTTACCGATATCGAAGAAAACTGGGCCATTTACCGATGGCATCTCTGCTTGGGGAGGAACAAAATCTTTGTGGTGGAATCAGACAAGACGTTTACCAACGACTTCTGGGGATCTTGATTTTATCAACAAGGGAACAAAGGATGACCAGACATTTACCGATGACTGGGATGAGACTCGATGTTTACCAACATCGAAAGATGATGTTGACCGACATCCAGAAACGACCAGACATTTACCGATGACTGGGGAAAAATTTCACTGGGGAGAGACAAACAAAAATTCGCAAACGGAAACCAGATAGGACATTTACCGATGACTCTACTGGGGATCTCTAGCTGGGGATTTATCAGACATTTACCGATGACTGAGGGAAAGACTCGATGTTTACCGACACCGAAACAATGGTGTTTACCGACACCAAAAATGACCAGACATTTACCGATGACTGGGGTGAGACTCGATGTTTACCGACACCGAAACAATGGTGTTTACCGACACCAAAAATGACCAGACATTTACCGATGACTGGGGTGAGACTCGATGTTTACCGACACCGAAACAATGGTGTTTACCGACACCAAAAATGACCAGACATTTACCGATGACTGGGGTGAGACTCGATGTTTACCGACACCGAAACAATGGTGTTTACCGACACCAAAAATGACCAGACATTTACCGATGACTGGGGTGAGACTCGATGTTTACCGACACCGAAACAATGGTGTTTACCGACACCAAACATGACCAGACATTTACCGATGACTGGGATGAGACTCGATGTTTACCGACACCGAAACAATGGTGTTTACCGACACCAAACATGACCAGACATTTACCGATGACTGGGATGAGACTCGATGTTTACCGACACCGAAACAATGGTGTTTACCGACACCAAACAAAGAACACACACGGGTGCTGACATGACACTTACCAGTATCACAGGAACGACATCTTAGATATGTCAAGGCAAGGTTGACCACTTGCTGGGGAGTCTCATTGAGGAGAAACAAACTTTCTGTCACCAACGGGTGAGGAAATAAACCTCTGTGGGGATAATCAATTCTGAATGCTGTCGAAGCAACTGTAGCAGACGTGCTATGCTGATGTTGAATAAAAAATGATCCACCTCTGCCGGGGATACAGTCTGATGGGGTTTCGAACACATGAATGCATATGTTTGAATTTTTCTATGGCGTAATGCTCCATATGGAATGGAAATGCTACGCGATTTGAGGATGCAATGATTACTACATGCAAGATGCAAAATGATGAAAACTCCGCTGGGAATACACAGGACGACTGTGCTGAGAGACCTTCAATACAATTCCGCTGGGGGAAAACAAAGCAACTGTCGGGGAACCAATCAATATAACTCCGCTAGGGGAGGACAAGGCAACTCGTTGGGGAGTAATAAAGCAGCTTGCTACAAACAAAAGTAAAATTGCTGGGGATATCCCAATCAATCCACAGGTAGGATAAACTCCGCTTGGGGAAATAACTGCTCCGCTGGGGAAGATAAAACAGGTAACTCTTCGGGGATAAAGCTCATACAAACCTCAGATACGATAAACTCTGCTTTGGGAAATGTCTGTTACTCCGCCGGGGACGACCCACATAATTCACAAGTAGAATCAACTCAGCTGGGGATGCAGGTATCAACCTGCTATGGAAGCTCGTCCAATCCACTGGTAGGATGAACTCTGCTGGAGAAAACAATCGAAAGATTGACCAAAGAGTGCATGAGATATATTATCTATAGCCGTCAAAACGTAGATAATACACTCGCATGGAAAATTATCCATAACCGGGTTGGAGGTTGTTAGATGGATAGACGACCGAAAAGAAAGGCATCGGGGTACCAGGCTAGGTATGCAAAAGATGACCAATCAAAAGAGGATAAAGTTGCTTACTCGAAGCAAGTATCCAAAAAGAAAGGGCAGACCCAATGGGGACAATACTGCTTGATCAAAGCAAGTATCCAAAGGGGAAAGAATATCAATACCGCAAAGAGGGGATTACATCTACCGGTTTGTAGGCAGAAAACCACGGAAAAGTAACCAGTCATCGATAGGATGAGCACAAAGGGTTAACTCCAACAAGGGGATGAAAGTGGGATTTTACAACTACCAGCTAGTAGGTAGAAAACCACCAAGATAGGACTTACAACTACCGGTTTGTAGGTAGAAGCCACAGACAAGTAACCAGTCATCAATAGGATGAGCACAAAGGGTTAACTCCAACAAGGGGATGAAAGTGGGATTTTACAACTACCAGCTAGTAGGTAGAAAACCACAAAGATAGGACTTACAACTACCAGTTTGTAGGTAGAAGCCACCAAACGATCTGCTGAGAGACAGAGTGAGAAAAAAGGATTTACAACTACCGGGTAGTGGGTAGAAGACCGTAAAGAAAGGACTTACAGCTACCGGTTCTTAGGTAGAAGCCAACAAATTCCGCTGAGGATAAGATGAATGAGTGTCGGTTAGTGATCGACTATTCATTTATGCCCCAAGGAAGCACAAGAGACAGTCAACGGGGAGCCAATTTAGGATCGATCCAAAAAGGCAGACTGAATCAAGACTCATCCTAATGAGGAAAGAACTCAATAGGGAAAACCCATCCCAATGTGTGTTGGGAGGGAACGGAAACAACCGTCATCCACGAGGATGTATCTCAGTGGGGAAATGGCAGGAAAGGATAGACACTTTCTGCTTAAGGGGTTGGCTCTACATAGAGAGATCAGACACACCCATATCTGCTAGGGAGGATCTACTGGAGAGATCTGTATCAACAAATAGCAGGAGACAACCATCAACAGATACATGGCAACAGCTGCGTCATGAGTATCCGAATGCTATGATTATGCATGTATGCATGATGCATGATGAATATATGATGAATGCTGACAAACAGACATGTAAACACACAGGTCCAGGAATCAACCACCCGGAGAGAAAACCAAAGTCACCAGAGAGCCAAGAAAATCCACCGGAGACTGGGACAATAGGGAACAATCATCATCCTGCAGGGAAGGAAGGCCACCAGAGGCTTCCGGAGGGATCGTCGGTCACAACCGGAGAAAAGAGTTCAACCTACAGGCGGGCGCGCCATAACAACTCGTGCTTGAGATCAAAGATACCAAGGAGCAACCAGATCTCTGATGAGGATAGATAGGCATTGATAAGGCTCATCATGCCAATAACTCCGCTGAGGAATCTATCTGAGGGACATGATGGAGTACTGGGATGTCAATTTGCAGAATACTGAATCTTCCAAAGACAAGCACCTACGCCGGGGGGAGAGGAAGATTGCTCTGCTGGAGAGGCGAAAGTTGGAGTCTTCAGTAAACACTCTGCTTGGGGAACTGCCCCACAAAAGTATTTCAACAACAACCTTGCTGGGAGTGCCCCACGGTAGAGCTCAAACAAACCTATACTGGAGATGCCCCACAATAGGGATAACAGGGACTTGGAGGGAGAATGTTGTACTGCCGGGAACATGAAGATGAACAACTTCAACCAACACTGCACTGAGCAACCTCGCTGAGGAGAAACCAGAAGAAGTTCGACAGGAGAAAGATACAGTTATGCTCGAGATACGAACAAATGTCTTACCTGTTGGTAATCATACCACCCTCGGGAGAGCACTTGCGGATCTCCTAAGTGTCCTTCCATCATCGTGAATGTTCACTTTGTTTAAGAACAATTTTTTTGAAAAATTTGTTTATTTTGAAAACAATGATACTTTATCAATTAAAACATGCAAAACGTTTGTTGAGTTGAAACAAATAAGAGTGCAAATAATTGGATAAAAGCTCAAATAGATGTAATGGAATGGTAGTCTGCAAAGGACAAGACTCCATAGATCTGTACAAGTTTGAAATCGGTGATATATATTGGAGAGGGCTACATTGAACATAATGACCTTTCCTCTACCATTCCGAATTTTCGATGTATTCGGAGCTTCAGTCGACGACGAATCGAGAATCCCTGACGGATGACAGATATAGAGCACAATCTTGTCAAGATGCAGTTACTTGCCAAATCCCTAATTTTTGCCTAGATTGCCCCAGTGTGAGGTGATCAATCTAGCGGGATGCAAATTCTTTTTTTTTTCAAATGTCTCTAACTTTTGTCTGGATCGCCCTTTCGGGTTTTCAATCCACCGAGACGCTCCTTTTTTGCCTAAGTCGCCCTTTGGGGTGTTCGACTTAGCGAGCTATTCTGCTTTTTTTGTTTAGGCGAAGTATTTCTTGACTGCATCAGAATTCACAGGACGAGTGAACTTCTTCATCCATTGCTGTAAGTGTCAAAACATTGCCTGAAAAGGCTCTCTTGACAACATATGGACATTCATAGCTTGGGGGTTCACTTGCCCCTGGAATCGGGCACGAAAGACAAAACTTTCTTGAGCACACGGTCCTTTTCTCAGAACTCGAGACTTGACCTTCTTGTCGAATGCTTTCATCACTCTCTGCTGATATAACTGACCATGACACATGGCAGTTGATCTCTTCTTCTTGATCGAATTCAGCATCAGTCAACTTGGGACTTTGAGGGTGCTATTTTTCTTTTGTTTCTTTCTTTCTTTTTTCCTTTTGATTTGGGTTTCTTTTGATTTTGCACCCTCTTTTTCTTCTTTTCTTTTTTTATTTTACACTTTTTTTTGATGCCCCAGTTGGCTGTTCTGCTGATTCTCGAGATGCAGCTGAGTGATCTTCTTTTCTTGCTCAAGAAGTCGGGAAATACCATCAGGAATCCCTTCAACATCATCTTCGTCCGCTTCGAATACAGGGAATTCAAAATTGGGAGATGACGTCCGATCATTATGTTTAATGGGTTTGAGAAACAACCTGCATAAAGATTTTGATATGAAAAGCTCTTTGAAAATCAAACAAGACAATCGTTATGCAGATGAAAAGATTGCTTTTATTCTTGTTTTTAAAGGTTTTTTGTGATCACCAATTTCATGCAAAAAGCGAAAAAGGAAAACAAATGGAAAAACAAATGTTTAACATGAATTTATTTGAATGAAAATATCATTGCACAAAATGTTGCCAACAATGTCATCACTTCTCCTTTTGGCATGGGAGAAGGGTTTTTAAACAAAGTGATTATTGCTCTGACTTATGAACAACTGTATGAAAGCCCACAGTGACCCAATTGTGATAGATCCCACCAGGGATGACAACTGTCAGTATCTCTTGCATCAGCAGCTTCTGTTTTCTGAACAACCCTTCAGAAGAAAAGTCGGCGCCAGCCTGGGACTTGTTGTCTTCAAGCTTGATTAACACGGGGACCTAAATCCTCAAAGCTCAGAATACCTGACCTCACAAGGTCTTGAACTTTCATCTTCAGCTGAAAGCAACTATCCACATCATGACCAGGAGCACCCGAGTGATACACACAACGCTGTTCAGGCCTATACCACCACCGAGGGTTGACGGGTATGGGCGGCGGGTCTCTGGGAGTAATCAAATTCCGCTCTAACAGAGAGGGATACAGTTCGGCGTAGGACATGGGGATTGGATCAAAAATGATCTTCTTCCTCTCATTACTTGTACCGGCTTGATTATCATTCTGAGGTTGGTAAGCCTGCTGCTGAGGACGATGTTGTTGATGCTGATATTGCTGAGTTGGTCTTCTCTGTTGCTGTGGAGTTTGAGTTGCTGGGATAGTCACAGCAGCGACTTGCCGATACTGTCCTCTGTTCGTACTCCTCCGACGGTGCACAACATTTGTCTCACCCTCTCCCCTCCTGGGTGCCCCAGAGTATAGCTTCTTAGAATTTGAAGAACTTGAAGAGCCAGGATGGCGAACCGGAGCGCGGGTTGCTCTGACATTAACAGTCTCTGCAGCAAGAGGCTGTTCACTGATTCTGATCCCCCTCAATTCATCACTCACGGCATAATCATCGACGAGAATAGTGACAGCAGCATTCTCATGAACGGATACACCCACTGGTGAAGCACGGTGGACTGGTGGAATCACGGCTTCCAGTCTCTGGGCTAAGGCATGCAGCTCCTCTTGCCCCTGAACAACTCCTTGCATCATCGTCATAAACTGGGCCATGTTTGCCCTCATCTCAGTCAACTCAGCTTGAACCCGGTCCATACTTCTCTGATGATTGAGTCTGGTTGAGTACCAATGCGGTCTTCGATCAGCTATCCTGTCTCAGTCGGGAACCAAAGTGAGAAGTCTCTCCCAAACATGTCTGCAATGCAAGGATGTGCATGATATGCATGATGCGGATGCGGATGCTATTTTATCATGAATGATCCTGAAAAGGATATGCGTATGCGAGTTAACTTTTTTCATGCATTATTATTATTATTTATTTTTTTGGAAAATAAACATGCTATGATGCAAATGATGGAGCCAAGACTGGCAGGCTGTGCATCTCGGCACACAGGATCCGAAGCTTCGGCTTGAACTCTAATTACAACCATCTGAAACCCAAAGTCAATCTGATCAAATGGCATCTGAACCCATGTCTGGAGAACTGAGTCACCATCTGAGCGAGTACTCTCAAATTCAGCCCAAGGATCCGAAATAAACGGAACCCTCTGATCAATAACAGGGTCAAACCTCCGGCGTCCAGAAATATAACTCGTAGTCACTATCAGTACCAAGAGTCACCAACTGTACCTGTTAAAATGATCATCCCTTCCCCACTCACAGGTGTAGTCTAGGCCAGGGTAAGGTCGAGAGAAACACAGCATAAATAACCTTTCGCAGAATATCATCATATACACACCTGAAGTATGCAACGACAATATCCCACCAGGGTCTGAACTGTTCGTGATATCAATGTTCCGCTGAGTGGCGCAATACCACCCGCTTCCCATGAATCACTCTATTCCTAGGTATCCTAGATTTCACTCATAGCCTGGGTATTGGGCCTTTTACCTCGAGTAACTCCCACCCCAAACAGAGAAACACGGCACAGCCAGCAAATGAATATGAATGAATGCAAACATTAATGCAAACAATAAATGCAAACAGTAAATGCACATATATACAATGAATGCAATAAATAACAGCACAAAGCAACCAATATCCTAACCTAGAGAGCGCTAGGAGAGACTCGCTTAGGGAAGATGGACCAGCACAGGTCAACTTCTCTATCCCCAGCAGAGTCGCCAGCTGTCGCATTACGCGAAAAAACCGGCGGGAAAACAAGAACAACAGAGCCGCCACCGTGCGTTATTTATCCCAAAAGAGGGAAAGGAAACGCTCAGAGTAAACCTGGGAAAGACATGGTCTCGCGACCAAAGAGAATGGGATCGGGAGTCGGTTATGCGAAGGGAAGGTATTAGCACCCCTACGCATCCGTCGTACTCGACGGGATCCACGCACAATAGAAAGGAAAATGGTTGCTAAAACACTGCTCAAACACACACACACACTGGCTGAAAGAGACACAAGAAAACAGACTGAAACTGACTCGGCAGGGTATCGCATCCTGGGCCTACTTAGTCTATCAGGCATAGACATCAGAGTCAAAGTAGTTCGGACAGGGGAAACGACACATGCTCGCTAGGATGTCACATCCTATGCATACGTATCTCCTTGGACGAAGGAGAATCAGAGCATTCGTAGCTCGGCTGACACGCACTCAAACAAACACAGGCAAAGGCAAACATGGAGCCTGAATGCCAATCACTGAACTTACATCAGCATCCGAACCAAAACAAACCCACACTGGAACCCGAATGCCACTCGATGGACTTACATCAGCTTCCAAGCACACAACAACACACACAGAAGGGTTGAAGACACAAAGGGTTGAAAAAGAAAAAGGGCGGAAAAAGAAAAAAAGGCGCCCAGAGAGATCAGCTCATCTCCTGCCTACGTACCTCATCTGGTATGAGGATCAGGGCGACGTAGTTCCCCTACGCAGGGAAAAAGGACTAGCCTAACCAGATAACAGAGGGAGACACAACACTAGGGAGACTACGACTCGAGCCTAGATGTTGTCATGCAAAGTCGTCCCTAAGTTAAGGTTTCTAGCTAACTTGCACAGGAAGCAAGCCTATCCTAAACATGACTTGCACAGGAAGCAAGCGACACCTAACCTAACTTGCACAGGAAGCAAGGGTCTCGATTGCAACTAGGGCAAGAGAAAGGAGAGGTCTCAATCGCAACGAGGGCGAGAGAAAAGAATTAGTGTTAGTTGTTAGTCAAACTCGACAAGACATCGCATCTCGTGCCTACGTATCTCATCTGGACATGAGAATCAGAGTTGCCGTAGTTCGGCTAAACTATTCCCGTTGGTTTGTGTTTTTTAAGTGGACAACGTCACTACGCAATCTACCTGATGCTCGACCTTTGGAGACTTACTCACCTGTAGTAGAAGGAGTTAACGTATCCTTAAGAGGGGATAATGTTTGTTTGTGTTTTAGGAAAGCTCAAGCAAGAAAGGAAGTCCTATACGAAGGAACCGTGCTACCTTAATTGACATGCAAACGAGACTATGCGGAGTCTAGCAAACCTAGGGGATACAATCACACCACACAAGCACATACAGCATGAAATAAACACACCAACAAGGGGCTCAAACATCAAGGCTAGGTTTTAGTCGAGGGGTCATATCAACCTCAACAAACAAACCACTGGAACTGGGTAGTGTTAGCTCTTAACCTTGCCATTGAGGGGCTAAGGTGAAGCAGATGAAAGGTGAGTGAAGATAAGACTTCACAGCTCTTATCCCTGGCCTGGGAGAGCTTAAGACAAGAATGTGTGGGTTCAGAAAGTGGGAACCCTTCTACACATTTGATACTGACTCAACTGTACAATTGCACAAGATCTTGGGTTTGTATCCGCAATGCATCAACACAGTGGTGTGAGCAAAGCAGATGACACACAGAATAGCAGGGGATAGGTTGCATATCCCTTGGGTTCTGCCAATTGCCTCTTCACTTAGGAGGTCTTTGACTATGTACAGGGACAAATTATAAACATACACAAACATTGCCTCTTAAGGAGGACTTCAGACAGTTGCCTGGCCAAGTAACAGGCCAGGTCTTCCAGACTACATGAAGATTAGAAATATACCTCAATGCAAATTGCTTATACAAGCAAAGCAAAGCAAAAGTTCACAAGGAACTGAGCAACTAAAAGCACCTGAAATAGTCAAGCAGACATTAGTATACAACTTCAAAATTAAATCAGAATGAAACAAAGGTCAACAGTCAACACAAGCAAGTGAATGTGCAAGGCACAAGGCTCTAGGCATGTGAGCCAAGCAACCTACAAAACAAAACATGTTAGTCATGATAAACAAGCAAACACAACCAATTTGTATTGGTCTCATTGGAGAATTGTTGGTTAACCTGAAAAAATGAGCTCAAATGTGAGTAACAGGACCACTAGGACAAGCCTAGGGTCAAAAGGGGATGAGAAAAGCAAAACAGCAAATGGCAAGTGTCCAAAATCATGTTCAAACAATCAAGAAACAAACCCCATTGGTCTCACATTCATATCAATCATTATCATCATTTTATAAGCAAAAGAAGTCAAAGCATGGCATTTAGAAGCTCATAAAAGTCAACAGCAAGACTTGAATCAAAAGCAATCCTAAACATTTCCAAAAATCATCAAATAAATCATGATCAATCACAACCCACAGCATGGTAAGCATGTCAAATTTCATCTCATTTAGACAAGTGGAAGGCAGTCAATGAAAATCAGAAAGGCAAAACAATTTTGAACATGCTCAAAGAAGTCAAACAAACATGCATCAATTTGAAAAATTCATAAATCAGAGATGGCATATTATAAATGAATGGGACTAAAACCATGGCAAAGCTTAGTATGTCTAGTTATCTCATGTAAAATTTCATGTCCCTCTAATAAGATATGAGCATTTCACAAAACAAATGGGCACAAGTGTCACACAAAGTCAACATATGATCAAACAGGGGACAAAAATCTCAATCAATTGGAAAATGCCACAAATAAATCCAAGAAAAATCACATGTAAACTAGACATACTCAAGCTCAATCATGCAAAAATTCAATCCATTTTGAGGTCACTAAGCATGGCTATGAAAATCATCAAGTTGCACATCAATGGTGTGACACAAATTGTCACACCCTAATTCAGAAAATCATAACTCACAAACCAGATAAGATAAATTCATGATCTCTACATCAAAATCACCATGAATGTGTCTAGTTTGTTCACAAACAATTTCAAGGCCATAGGATAAAGCATGACTATTTCACAAATGATTTGGTGGAATGTGCAAAATGTGGATACATGTTACAAACCAATATGCCAAATAAAATCCATTCATCACAAAAATCTGGAAAAAATATGACAATTAAGTAGAGATCATGATGAAAAGAATGCAAAAAATCCCATTCAAATTGGACTTAAAATGATGAACTTATGATTTTTCAAAGTTGGAGATCAAAAATGAAATTAAAATTGAGAAAACAACATATTTCAATGTGTCCCATGCCACGCCAGTGGCAATTTTGTAATTCCCAGGGTCACTAATCTAAACGCGGCCGTTTTGGACAAGAGGACGAAATAATTTCATTGGCCAGTATGGAGCTACAGGACCATGCACGCACGTGGAGATTCAAAATTCTGGGCAAGGCAACATGAACTAGGGTTTCTGGGAACAGTACACAACCTTCATCTTCCCCAATCGATTCAACAAAATTTTTTTCCAGAATTTGCAATTGGATACACCAAACGACTCAGCAAGCAACAAGCAACATGAATCCATCATTTATTTCAACAAAATCAAACCACACAGCATGAATCGAGCAAGAAATCATTTCAACATCAAACTTAAAAACAGCATATCTTCACAAATAATCAACCATTTTCTTCAACTCAAAGCTTATAATAACCAGGGCAACAAGATCTACACATTGCATATCATGATTTTGAGAAATTAGAGATTCGTGTTCTTACTTGTTTTTTGAAGAAATTTGAGAAGCAGTGGTTGTTCGGTGCTGCAAGCTTGAAACAGGTGCTCTATAACCCTCCAAATGGTGAATGATGCAAAGGGCTTAGCTCAAAGAAGCTGTAATGGATGCAAACGATTTCTGCCATTAGAGGAGCGTTGAAGAAACAGTCGAGCAACAGCTGCTACAGATGGTGTGTGATGGTTGCAATAGGCTCCAAATGGTGAGTAATGAGGAAGCAAACAAAGCCAGGCTCGCGGGTTTCACAATTTCTCAAGAAAATTTCAAATGTGCAAAAAATGGAGATTTTAGAGAGTGAGAGAATTCTGTTGGCATGGAGGCAGCTAGGGTTGCAAAATGATTAGAAAATGAGCTATATATCTTCTGTTTTAAGTTGCATAAACAAGGTGCTAATCACATTTTGTTTTAATGAGCAAATTGCGAATTGGCCATTTTGGTTCACATGGTGAGGTGTGATGGCAAAGGTCACGAATTTGGGCCTTCCACAAGTCATAAACAACATTTCAGACCTTATTTGAAAGGCCAAATAGAATGGAAATGGTTATTTGAAAATTTCACTTTTCACCCTTACTTGAAAATAAAACATGTAAGTGCAAAAATGCCATTTTGATCCATGAGGTTTTGGTGCATGAGGGTTACATTTTTGGAAAGAGGAGGTCAAATGTGACTTGTTGGAAAAAACCTCACCAAATTTGGCCAAATGGTTTGAGAGATATGGCCTTTCGAAGTTCAAGAATTTTTGAAAATGAATCGATCATATCTTGCCAACCATACATGGGAATTGAGAATTCTTGGACTTTTTGGAAATTGGAGAACAAGATCTTCAACTTTCATGTTGGGCAAAAATTCATTTGAAGCTTGTATCATGATGTAAGTTTAGGCTCAATAAGTTTCCATTTTTGGCAGTTAAAAATTACAAGTCCAGTTTCTATTTTTGGAAATTTCTGATTTGGCTTCAAATTCTTCAATGAGGATGTTTTCCATGATATATGAGGCCTATTTGGACATGAATAAGCTCTCTCAAACCAAATCCATCCATCAAAACCATAAAATCAAGCCCAGTTGACCAAGTTTGACTTTTTAGGGTTTCTGACTGACTGTGCATTGCCTGATGACTTCTGAGCATCCAATCTTTGACTTACACACTTCAAATGGGTCCCCAAGTCATGTGAACATGTTGGACCAACCCTAGGGCCTTGGCTCAATGAAAAACACACTTGCTTGCTTGATTGACTGATCTCCTGATCAGTTTGACCTAATTCTCTTGATGATCTTGCACTTGGGCAAAAGGGACAATGCAATGCTATGCAGTGGACCATGTTATGCTATGACCTAATATGAGAATGTATGTACAATAATAGGTGCAAATTTGAGGTGCTACAACGGGAATGAAACAATCAATGTGATGTTGCAATAATGGAATTATATGAGTGCATATATATATGTATATGTGATGATTATGCTAACAAAACTATCGCAAAGGATACAAAGGTGTCGCAGATTTGAAGAATCGATACAATCCTCAGTCAATCCACAAAATAAGGAGACAACTGCTAGAGAAAAGAGAGATCAACATCCCAAAGGCTCAACTCTAGCTAGGGAAGGAGGAGATCTGCTGAGAAAAACACTATCGAGTCTGCGAGGAATCTTAGGTCAACACCATATCAAATGGGAGATAACCATTCAGGGGATAAACACAAATAGTTACTCAGAGACCAAGAGGAAACTCTCACCGGGAGCGAATCTGATGATGATTGGTGAGGAAACCAAAGTTCTTCCATAATCATGTGAACTGCTGAGGATAACATCCTAATTCTGCTGGAGATGAAAATGGTCGGGTAATAATCACCAACTTTGCTGGATAATAACAACAAGATCCGCTGGGGGAAAACACTCCGCAGGGGATGGCGAACAAAAAACGAGTGCTAAAGAATGTTGTTGGGGATGAAAGAGAAATTGCGCCTACTGCTTGGGGAGAACCAATATTGCTCCACACTTAGGGCTTACTACTTTTGAACCACTGATGATATTCCTTTTAAATGCAATTTATTGCTTAAAATTTCATGCTTTTATATGTTTGAGAAAATTGATTTTGATTAAAAAAATTAATTTCAAAAATGATCATAAAAAAATTTAAAACTATTTGCTGAAACAAATAAGAGTAGAAACAATTGGATAAAAGCTCAACTTTATTTAATAGAATGGTAGTCTGTAAATGACAAGACTCCATAGATCTTTACAAAGTTGAAAATGGTAATTTACATGGAAAAGGGTTACATTTAATACAATGATCATTAATCCTTTCACCAACTCTTTATGTCCATTGTGCTTTTGGCTGCTACTGGGGTGATGAATCACCGTCAACCGTTGTGCTCAAAAGGTATCTTCAATACTGAAGATCAACAGGATGCAGTTACTTGCCATGATCCCTAATTTTTGCATAACTTGCCCCAAGGTGGAGTACTCAATATATCGGGATAATTCTTTTCTATTTTTATGTCTCTAACTTTTGCCTGGATCGCCCTTTCGGGTTTTCAATCCACCGAGATGCTCATTTTTGCCTAAGCCGCCCTTTCGGGTTTTCAACTTAGCGAGTTGTTCTTTTCTTTTTTTAGGCGAAGTATCTCTTGACAGCATCTGCGTTCACAGGACGAGTGAACTCTTCACCATCCATAGTTGTAAGAATCAAAGCACCGCCTGAAAAGGATCTCTTAACAGCATATGGGCCTTCATAATTAGGAGTTCATTTGCCCCTAGAATCTGGTTTGGATGAAAAAATCTTCTTGAGCACAAGGTCAGCTTCTCTGAATATGCGAGGTCTGACCTTCTTATCAAAAACTTTCTTCATCCTCTGCTGATATAACTGACCATGGCACATGGCAGTCAATCTCTTCTTCTCGATCAAATTCAACTGATCAAACCTGGTCTGACACCATTCAGCCTCAGTCAACTTGGCTTCCATGAGCACACGTAATGAAGGAATCTCAATCTCTACGGGGAGCACTGCTTCCATACCATAAACAAGAGAGAAAGGGGTGGCCCCTGTTGAAGTACTGATGGATGTACGATAACCGTGTAAAGAAAATGGGAGCATCTCATGCCAATCCTTGTATGTTACAACCATCTTCTGAATAATCTTCTTGATGTTCTTATTAGCAGCTTCAATAGCCACATTTATCTTGGGTCTGTAGGGAGAAGAATTATGATATGCAATCTTGAAGTCTTTGCAAAGAGCTTCCATCATATTATTATTCAAGTTTGATCCATTATTAGTAATGATCTTACTTAGCACACCATAACGGCATATAATCTGATTCTTGATAAACCTTACAACAACATGCTTGGTTACATTCGCATACGATACCGCTTCAACCCATTTTGTGAAGTAGTTAATTGCCACCAAAATGAAACGATGTTCATTCGAAGCTTTGGGCTCAATCATGCCAATCATATCGATTC
The DNA here is from genome assembly GCF_024323335.1 of Lathyrus oleraceus. Lineage (NCBI taxonomy): Eukaryota > Viridiplantae > Streptophyta > Magnoliopsida > Fabales > Fabaceae > Lathyrus > Lathyrus oleraceus. Next base: position 336,392,757 of record NC_066584.1, on the reverse strand, counting down.
CCCACATGGAGAAGGGCCATGGGGAGGAAATGACATTCAATAGTGTCAGAGGAACATGAATCTTATCCGCATATATTTGACACTTGTGGCACTTCTTCACAAACTTGCAATAGTCAGATTCCATTATCAGCCAATAGTAACCTGCTCGTAACATCTTCTTCGCCATAGCATGCCCATTGGAATGGGTACCAAAGGAACCTTCATGGAATTCAGTCATCAATAGGTCTACTTCGTGTCTATTCACGCATCTGAGCAAAACTATATCGATGTTTCTCTTGTACAGCACGTCACCATTAAGGTAGAAATTGTTGGCTAATCTTCTCAAAGTCTTCTTATCTTTCAAAGATACCCCAGACGGGTAAATCTGACTTTGAAGGAAACACTTGATATCATAATACCACGGCTTCTTGTCTTTGATCTCTTCAACAGCAAACACATGAGTTGGCCTATCAAGACGCATCACGGTCACATTGGGAACCTTATTCCAATACTTCACTACAATCATTTACGCCAATGTTGCAAGAGCATCTGCCATCCGGTTTTCATCTCGAGGGATATGATAAAACTCAACCTTTGTAAAGAAAGTTGAAATCCTCCTCGCATAATCTCTATATGGTATCAAACCGGGTTGATTTATATCCCATTCACCTTTCATTTGATTCACAACCAAATTTGAATCTCCAAATACATCTAAATGCTTGATTCTGAGATCAATGGCCTCCTCAAGCCCCATAATACAAGCTTCATATTCTGCCATATTGTTTGTACAGTTGAAAGTCAATCTAGCTGTAAATGGAAAATGTGTGCCTTGAGGAGTAATAATCACTGCCCCAATGCAATTACCATATTGATTAACAGCTCCATCAAATACCATGCCCCAACGGGAACCGGGTTCTGGACCTTCTTCAAGCAATGGTTCATCACAATTCTTCATTTCAAGTATAAGATCTCTTCATCACGAAAATCATATTGCACTTGCTGGTAATCTTCAATTGGTTGATGAGCCAAATGGTCAGCCAAGACACTACCTTTGATTGCTTTTTGAGATCGGTATTCAATATCATACTCTGATAACAACATCTTCAAACGGGCAATCCTCCTAGTTAAAGCAGGCTTCTCAAATATATACTTGATTGGATCCATTTTGGATATCAACCAAGTGGTATGATTCAACATATACTAACGCGGACGCTTAGCAGCCCAAGCCAATGTGCAACAAGTTTTCTCTAGCATAGAATACCGAGTCTCACAATTGGTGAACTTCTTACTAAGGTAGTAAATTGCAAATTATTTATTTCCAGTATCGTCTTGCTGACCAAGAACACAACCCATACTCTCTTCAAGCACAGTCAAATACATAATCAACGGTCTTCCTTCAACAGGTGGAGACAGAATCGGAGGTTCAAGCAGATACTCTTTAATAATGTCAAAAGCTTTCTGGCAGTCTTCGGTCCAATCACAAGACCGATCTTTCCGAAGAAGCTTGAATATAGGTGCACATGTGGTAGGCATGTGTGAAATGAATCTTGAGATATAATTCAAGCAGCCGAGGAAACCTCTGACTTGCTTCTCAGTTTTGGGCGCATGCATCTCTTGTATTGCTTTGACCTTGGCGGGATCAACTTCAATACCCTTCTTGTTGACGATAAAGCCCAACAACTTACCAGAAGGAACACCAAAAGTACATTTATTGGGATTCAAGCGGAGTTTATACTTCCTCAAACGCTGGAAAAGTTTCAACAAATGCTCAATATGTTCCTCTTCATAAATTGATTTGGCAATCATATCATCAACATGAAAAAGAGTAGTCATTACTCTTTGGTAAGTTGCACCAACATTCTTTAAACCGAAAGGCATCACTCTATAGAATAATGTTCCCCAAGGTGTAATGAATGTGGTCTTCTCCATATCTTCGGGTGCCATCTTGATCTGATTATATCCGGAAAATCCATCCATTAACGAAAAGACTTTGAATTTAGTAGTATTGTCTACCAACATATCAATGTGTGGCAGAGGGAAATCATCTTTCGGACTAGCTTTATTCAAATCTCGGTAATCAACACACATGCGTACTTTTCCATCTTTCTTCGGCACAGGTACGATATTGGCCACCCTATGCAGATACTCAGCGGTCACGAGGAAACCGATATCAATCTTCTTTTTCACTTCTTCTTTGATCTTCACTGCCATATCAGGATGCGTTCTCCTCAACTTTTGATTGTCTGGCGGACATTCTGGCTTTGACGGCAATCTATGCTCCATAATCTCATAATCCAAACCAGGCATGTCTTGATAGGACCAAGCAAACACATCTGAATACTCTTGAAGAAGATCAATCAACCCCTTCTTAACGTTTGGACAAAGTCGAGATCGAATCTTGACTTCCTTCACTTCATCCTCGGAACCCAAGTTGACCAGCTTAATCTGCTCTTCAAATGGCTAAATGGCTTTTCCTTCATGCTCAAGAAGACGAGACAATTCATCACTCACTTCTTCATCACTTTCCTCTTCAGCCTCAAACACAGGGAATTCAAAATTTGGAGAAGGAGAAGGATCATTGTATTCAATAGGGTTAGAAACCAACCTGCATAATGATTTGATATTTTGATTTTAGAGAAGTGAATTTGTGACCAAATATCATGCAGATGGACAATTATATTATTCATTTATGTTTTTTGTGATTACCATTTTCAAAATAAAGCAAAAAGTAAAAACAAACATCATAGATGTGGATGAATAGAATTAATTTTAGTGATGATCAAATTTGAAATGCCCAATAATGTTCACTTCTCCCTTAGGCATAAGAGAAGGATTTTTAAAACAAATAGAAGCAATTACTTAGATCGATGCAAAATAACAGGAATATCAACAACGGTCCAATTGTCGCAAGCTTTTCCATGCGTCACAAAATTGGTGTAGTCTTCCTCTTCGTCATCCCCTAGCACAGCAGCTAAGTGTTATTCATTGCCATGAATGAACCCTCCGCTACGGAAGCTATGTTGCATATCCTCTGATCTAGCAGTTGATGAACCTTGCTGAAACCCCAGACCGGTTCTATTCTTGTTATCGGAGACCTTTGCCACTCGCCCCCACTCGTCGACATTACCTTCTTCAACAATCTTCCTTGCATCTTTCAATGAGGATATAGGTGCCCCAACTCTCTTTTCAACAGCAATAGGTAAGGCTTGGAATGGAATTCCAACCTCATCCTCAACTTCAACGTTAGAAAAAGATGACAGATGGCTAACCAACAGCGCCTTCTCTCCACCAACAATGACCAATTTTCCGTTCTTAACGAATTTGAGTTTCTGATGCAACGTGGACGTAACAACTCCTACCTCGTGGATCCATGGCCTTCCCAACAGACAACTGTAGGCCGGGTGGATATCCGTTACTTGAAAAGTAATCTGGAAGTCACTCGGACATATCTTCACTTGAAGGTCCACTTCACCTATCACTGTTTTGCGTGAACCGTCAAAAGCTTTGACGATTACACCATTGTATCTCATAGGCGCTCCTTGATATGACAGCTTTGATAATGTTGACTTCAGCAGCACATTCAACGATGATCTGGTGTCAACAAGCACATTGGATAAAGCGTCATCTTTGCAATTCATGGAGATATGCAAAGCCAAATTATGATATCTACCCTTCTCAGGGAGTTTTTCGTCATAGAAACTGAGATTGTTGCAGGAAGTGATGTTAGCCACAATATGATCAAACTGATCCACCGTAACATCATGTTCCACAAAAGTTTGCTCTAGAACTCTTTGTAGTGCTTCTCTGTGCGCTTCTAAATTCATGAGCAAAGACAGCACTGAAATCTTTAAGGGGGTTTGGAGCAGCTGCTCCACCACGTTAAACTCACTTTTCTTTATCAATCTAAGTACCTCATCATCATCATTAGTTTTCAAATTGCTGGATTCACCAGACTGACGCTTTGAAGCACTAACTGGATCCACTGCAGGCACTTCCACTTTCTTTCCAACCGTTGAATCTTCTACATCTTTTGGGAACACCGGCCCAAACACTCGACTGCTACAGGTCACCTTAGTAACATCAGCAATGGTTACGACAGAATTGGTTGTAGGTAATGGAACCTCTTGACCATCTTTCAACATAATTGCATTATACTGATAAGGAACATCCTTATCGTATGCATACGGGACTGGACCCGCCAACCATATGACCAACAGCGATACCGATCTTTGACTGATACTGTTATTGTTGCTGCTATCATATTGAATCACCATTCTCTCGGGATTCTTAAACACTGGAACGATCACATTCACATCGTCATCTACATGACGGGATTGAACAATCTGAATCATACCCTCATCCATCAACCGCTGGATGTCCTTTTTCACAATCTCACAACCCCTTTAATTAACACTACAAATAGCACAACCATCTTTGTCATGCTCACACTCACTAACCAAGCAAATATACTTGTGCATCGTCACCAATGATCTCCTTATGAAACAGATATCAAACACTTTGAACTCCCCAGGGTAGCCGTCTACCATATTAACAGATGAATTTCCATGAGCAGATAGCGGGTTTGCTTTCACATTAGGTGTGCGGTCCTCAAAGGACACCATTCCACTTTTTACTAGCTTTTGAACTTCATATTTAAGTGGATAGCAATTGTCAATGTCATGTCCGGGTGCTCCTTGATGAAAAGCACAGTGGAGGTCAGGCTTGTACCACCATGGAAGTGGTTCAGGAATTTGTGGCGGGTTTCTCGGTTGTAGCAGGTTCTTGAGAACCAACGATGGATAAAGCTCTGCATATGTCATAGGAATTAAATCGAAAGATACCTTCTTCCTCTCAAAAGTTTGTTGTTGATGATTGTTGGTATTGTTGTTGTTGTAGGTGTTTGTTCGTTGTTGTGGTTGTTGTTGTTGACGCTGTTGTTGTTGAATTGGTGTTGATTGATTTGCTGAGAAAATGGGAATTACCGAAGATACTTGATGATAGTGTTGACGGGGTGGTTGACTTCTTCTGATTTGAGGTCTCCTCTGCTTCCCACTGGAAATTGCATTGGTTTCACTATCCTTCTTCTTACTGAAATTGCTGCCATATCTTTTGCTGGATGATACCTCCTCCTTTGACAATCGTCCTTCTCGGACACCTTCTTCTAGCCTCATCCCCATGTTTACCATCTCGGTAAAATCACTGGGGGCACTGGCGATCATCTTCTCATAATAAAATGAGCTAAGGGTCTTTAGAAAAATCTTGGTCATCTCCTTTCCCTCTAAAGGAGGGTTGATATGTGCAGCAAGTTCTCTCCATCTCTGCGCATACTCCTTAAATGTTTCCTTGTCCTTATGAGACAGTGATCTCAACTAATCTCGGTCCGGAGCCATATCAATGTTGTACTTGTACTACTTAATAAATGCTTCACCCAAATCGTTGAAAGTGTGGATTCTCGCACTATCCAACCCCATATACCATCTTAGCGCGGCGCCGGTCAGACTATCTTGAAAGTAGTGGATTAATAGTTGATCATTATCTGTTTGGGTAGACATCTTATGGGAATACATCACCAAATGACTGAGCGGACATGTGTTCTCTTTGTATTTTTCAAAGTCAGGCACTTTGAACTTCACTGGAATCTTCACATTCGGCACCAGGCATAATTCAGCAGCCCTTTTCCCAAAAAGGTCCTTACCTCTCAAAGTCTTCAACTCCTTGCGCAGCTCAAGAAAATGATATTTCATCTCATCCATTTTCTCATAAACGTTTGGGGCCTCAGATGGCTCAGAATGATAAATGGTGTCTTCCACACGAGGTAAGGTATGCACTACAGGCGGCGGCACAGACATGATCGGGCTAGATGCCGACGTGGAAGGAAATGTGGGCGCAAAGCCTTCAGGCATGAAGTTTGGCAGCATTCTCCACGGGAATTCGGCAGGCATAGCAGGCGCAAAATGAGCGGTAGCAGCAGGCATGGTAGAGGTAGCCACCTCTGAAATAACAATCCTCTGAGGAGGAGGAGTTACAGGTGTTGGAGAAGATTGGCTATGCGTGGCTAGAACTGACTCCATCATGGCAGTCAGGTGGACGATCTCCTCTTTCAGATCTCTATTCTCTTTCTCAAGATGTTCCATAATTCTTGAGTGATTAGCGCGAGTATTGTATCGATGAGTCAGCTTGGCTGAAGCACAGAAGAAATACTAATGAGACATCTGCCGAAAGAGAAACCTGGTTATGTAAATGATACATGAAATCCAATGCTTGTTTATTTTTATTTTCAAGGAACTTACTATATAATTGGAAGGATTACACTGAGTACAATTTCAGAAACCAAATGAAAAATACAAGAGAAAAGGAGACTAGTCATCCTAAGGATCCCTAACAACAACGTCAGAAGATCTGGCTGCAGGTGCATACTTCCTTCGAATGCGTCGAATCTCGGTCTCAAAAGAAGCCTTCATCTGAGTCTTCTCGAGGACAAGTTGATCAATAATTCTCTTCCAAGCAATGGAAGGCTGATGCATGCTAGAAGATGAAACCTCTGGCTCTCTCTGTCTCTTTGTCACTCGGTCTTCAAGTAACTCAATAAGTGCATCCTTGTCCTTAGACTCCAACTGCAACTCCTAATGCTTTTTGCTCAAAGCATGGAAACGCTCTTCCCACATATCCTTCTCTCACTTCATCTTGGCGAGTGCGTCTTCCAACTTCTCTACATCTTGGTTAGGGAGAGTTAATGGCTCAACCACAACCATAGACATAGGTCTCTCACAAGGATAAGGCATCTTCAACTCCAAAGCTCTCTTCTTCACCCAAAGAGTGTAAGCTTCCAAAGGTACACAATTGCACGGACCAAGCTCGAATCTTCACTTCCTATGCACATTATGCCAAGCATGCATAATCTTCTGCTTCAAATGTTGGGGATCTTTACCCACTTGATAGAAAAGACCTTCTAACAACATGTTATTAGGTTTGTCTCTCAAGGGGAACCCAAGTTGACGACGAGCCAGAGTAGGGTTGTAGTTAATTCCTCCTTGTGTACTAATGAGAGGCACGTTAGAGAATTCACCACAATAATCAATAATCTCCAAACTGCTCAAAGAAGGATCATACCAAACTATATCATCATTAGTGAGAGACATAAGTCTCTGAGACCACCATAGACATCGTTTATTCTCCACAAAAGTAGGTATCTGAGGCAAGTGCGAAATAAACCACTTGTACAGAAGAGGAATACAGCAGACAATAGTTCCACCACCCTTAGAATTCCTTAGATGCAAAGAGAAGTACATATCACCCAACAAAGTAGGCATAGGATTCCCAGTCAAGAAGATTCTAATGGCGTTAACATCGACAAAATCGTCAATGTTAGGGAACAAAGATAATCCATAAATGAGCAATATAAAGATAGCTTCAAAAGAGTCCACACTACTGGCTTGAGCAAAGGTAGTCGCTTCCTTGATGAGGAAATCAGATGGCAACCCAAACAATCCTCCTTTCTTCACTCAATGAGCCTCTATCTCATACTTCTTCAAGTGAAGAGCTTCAGCAATAAGATGAGATCTGGGAATCTCTTCCAATCCACTAAAAGGCACCTTGCTAGAAATAGGTATTCCCAAGAGATGGGCATATGATCGGGAAAATAGCAAGTGTACTATTTTGCCTTTTATAGTAATAATGGGGAAATTCCCCGAATGTCGATCTCAAGGACTGCAAGTTAATATTGAGTTTAAATTATCATTCAATTAAACAAAAGTATTAATTTGTTTTTAGGTGTAAAAATATAATAATAAAAGTAAAGGTAAAGAAGGATGAAAATAAGGGTTTATAGAGAAAAAGGAACAATGTTATGGAAGGTGTATGATGTATCCCTGTAACAACTCTGAGTCACTATTGCATCAACAAATATCAATTACTACCAGTTCTTAAGGGTATTTTCTCCCAAGTCCTTGGTGAGAAAACCTTTAATCAATCTACCATAATTTCCATGTCCATATCCAATTAGGGTGAAGTTAAGCTGTATAATATCAAGAATACTCTGGTTCATACAGGGTATCCCTAGTCCTAGGTGATATCTATTATAGAGTAACCTTACGAAAACCTTATCAATGGCAGTCCAACCTAATTGATAACCACAAATCAATCTCGGTTGGTCCGAAAGAGAAAGCAATAAACACATCAAAAGGTTACCGTAAAAACAATATTATAAATGCAAATGTAAACTCAAATTCATTACAATTCTAAATCAGGGACAATCCCTTAGCATTGGGGGGTTTAGCTACGCATATTGTTTAAAACAAATTCAAGATGAAAATTACACATTACAAGTAATTGGATGACTTTGATCTTCAATCGCTCTCGCTCATGAAAACCTTCAGCTCTTTGAATGCCTTGATCTCTGTAATACTTGATTGCATCACAATATTGTATTTTGTCGTATTCCCAGATGATTTTTCCTTTGGCAGAAGACCCTCTTTTATAGTGAAAATTCCAAGCAGCAGTTGGACATGTCCAAAAATATTTCTGAAAAAGCCCGACGAACAAAAGCCCAAGAAAAACTAAATTTTTGGGCTTGGGCTGACACGGCCCATGTCAGATGACACGGCCCGTGTCAGATGACACGGGTGGCCGTATCATCCTACTGTCCTGGATGACACGCCCCTGGCATGGGGTGACACGGCTGGAGGAGGCGTCTGACACGACCCGTGTTAGCTGACACGGGTGGCCGTGTCAGGCTACTATTTTTCTTCACACGTCCTTCCTTGCCTGACACGGCCCGTGTCAGCTGACATGGCCCGTGTCAGATGACATGGCCCGTGTCAGATGACACGAGTGGCCGTGTCAGGCCTCATGTACTGGGGTTTTCTTCTTCTCTGCTTGTCGGAATCTCGCATTGTCTCGTTTTGAGTTCCCTAGTTCTTCTACTTGGACCTGTCAGACAAATACACAACTATCCCACGCATAAAATCACTAAAATATAAGTAAAACATAACAATGATAAAAATTCTTAAATAAAATGACGGAAGTAAAACTAACTCGAAATGTATCATAAATGCTTGCACATTGTGTGAAAACCTTTGTTTCGTGTCAGATCAGTAACGAAAACTCAACGCAAATGGTGACTGATCAACATACTCCTCCAATGTAGGCACAAGCTAATGATCAGGAAAAGTGAAGCAACGTTAGAGAGGGTTGTAGAATTGCACCAACACACTCAGAAGTCCTTCAACCACATCAGCAGACAAGATAGCTAAAAGCTTCCCATGACGTTGTTTGAAGTCCAAGGGATCTAATACAAAAGATACTAGCTTCCTTAACTCTTTCAAGTCGGGACATCTGAAACTGTACTTCTTAGTGTTCCTTCGTCCACAATCCATGGTCTGAAAATATTTGCAAATAACACCTCAGTTCCTGGAAATTTTTGTGTGATGAATGTCATGATGCGCATGAATGCAACAATCACAAATAAGGGATCACACACAAGGAAAATAAAGGTCAAGGGATGAATCAAGTCATTATCAAGATCAATCATCCATTTTGGTGGATTATGGTTTACACCTTATCAACACCCAAGTTCCATTGATATTGACAAGACTTGATTGGATCAACCAAGAATCAAGGTTTATTGTAAGTCACGAGCATGGAGTCTGGGTAAGAACCATCCCAAAGGAGTGAACTAAGGATAAAAACCTGTAGATCGTGTTCTAAAAAGTTCCCAGAGTCTTAATTCCATCTATCGAATATTATAGGTTAAGATGACTGACTCATCGACCTATAATATTCTCAAGAGAAACTCGTCTGAGTGTAGTATCGTGTGACAACTGTTATCAAGTCTACACTTGAACAGCCTCCACACTACGTCCTAAATAGGCCAAGTGGGGTTAAATGTTCTACGGTCCTCAGTTTCTCGGACCCCAAATTAGAGATATTAATGCCTAACCGCAAATACTTGTGTGACATTTCCAAATTCAAAAGGGTCTCCACTGAGCAGATGGATCTTAAGCCAACTTGTTTAGGACTACTCCACACAAGTCGAACATGATTATACCATCCTCCTATCTTAATTGCACTCAAGTTCGGGTTAGAACTTATCTCACCACTCAAAGATCACCAAGCACAACAAGCAGATCATATCACACAAACAAATATACATACATCAATAATACAATTATATACACACAAAAAAGTAGGCTAAACCCACTGGAGACTACTCCCCAGCAGAGTCGTCACTTAATTTCTGTAGCGGTAAATTCATGACCAACAAGCTATGGATAAGCAAGACATCAAATAACAAGAGTCGCCACCGCGCTTTTATTGTTTTCAAGGGAAAATGGAAAAGTAAGAACAAAACCAAAAAATAAGAAGTTTTCAAATCAAAACTAATAAAATGCCAGAGATTACAGGTAAGAGGGTTGGTTACACGGTGTTAGCACCCAAAGTGTCCTAGGTACTCCTATGGAGCCCTTTCTTGTGTGCATATGTATTTTGTACAAAATGATATTTACAAACAAATAGAATTGGGGGATGAGAAAAGAATTCATTAATTATATTTTTGTGTTTGACAAGACCTTCGGACTTGTGCCTACGTACCAACATAAAAATGAGGGATCAAAACCTCGTAGTTCGTGATACAAATTTGAAAGTGGATGCATTGTTTTTAACAAAAATCAGGTTTGAAAGGCACAAAGGCCTATAAAATGGTTTGAATGAGTTAGTTCTTTTTGGCTTTTGAAAATTTTAAGTCAAATATAGTTAAGTTTATTTACAAGTTTGATTTAAGAAAAGTAGTTTGAAAATGCAATAACATAAGACCAAAGTTTATAATTTGCAAAGGGTCTAAGTTGAGAAGAAAAAACAAGTACAAACAAAGAAGTTTTTAAAAGGAGGGGGAGATTTTGAAATTAAAGAGATGGGGAGGAGATGAAGAGGCTAATCCTAAGCACAAAATTAAAAGTTAAGAGTTGAAAAGATCTGACCAATAGGCTGTAATCCAATAGACAAGAATGTCATATAGAAACCCAAATTCCCTTGGACATGAGAATCAAGCAACAAACAAAGCACACAATATTAACTTGAAGAGCAAGGCATCAAATAAATATAGCCACATCCAAGCTTAACCCTTCCATGATCTTCTTCAAATTTGCCCATGTAGTGGATGAATTCCACAATGCTACAAGTCACAAGTTCAAAATAACAGCTTCACAATGATCATTTTGCAGATGAACTCAAATGGATCTTTAATGATGTATCAGATGAAGTTTCAGATTACAAGCACTTGGTTACATAAAAATTGGCATTGGCCAAGTCCTTTGCATAAGGAGTGTTGCCTAAATTCTTAGTCCAATTGTCTCAGATCAAACCAGCAGTCCACACAAGATGTTTTTAGGTTTTTTGTTCTTATTATGTACATTAATGGCCAAAGACCAAACAACATAATATACATAAGCAAAATATATCACAAAATATGGTCCTAATGGACAAAGTGAAAATGACATTAACATAAACAATTAGAATGGTATGAATAATGGCAAATGAATAGGGCTTAAAAGTAAAGTGCATTAAAGTAAATAACTTGAAAGTAAATGTTAGTTGTTAATGAGTTAGAAGTTAGTATTGCTTTTGCTTTTGCTTTTGTTTTAAGTCATTCTTTGGAGAACACTCAAGCCACTTATCACAAGCATGAATCCTTGAACCAAGACATCTTCCAAAGGAAGGAAAAAAGGCCAAGTTTCCACATAATACCGTGAAAGAGGGGAGATTTACAATCTCACTAACTATAATGTTATGCCTTTTGTGTCAAAAATTTAGCACTATGTTAAGCAATCGTAATTGGACTTATGTAGAAGTCACAACTATTTGAGGTCGGGAAATAGAATTTTGGTGTTAATGCATGTTAGAGACATAGTATAATGGACTATGCTCATGAAACATACCACACACAAAAAGAATATGCAAAAGAGGTGGCCTAATCTCATCCATACTTATGTTCATTTTCAATCAACTAGCCTTAGGACCTTGAGATATCATAGGACCATGACATGGATGCATAAAGAAGGGGAATAAGATGAAGAGGGAGTGGAATAGATCAAAACTCAAATTGGACAAAGGAGGACTTTTACCAAATTAAGATCATTCATTCATTTTGTCAGATGGAATGTACATTCCATCAATCCCCTAAATCCAATGATCTTAACCTAGCAAAGTCAAATCAACCTTGACCAAGGCCCAACAACACAAGTCAAACTCATACAAACAAACAAAATGGCTCATCACAATTATTTGGCATTTATTCAATTTAAAAATACTAAAAATAATGCATTAAATTAAATATGGTTTGTCAAATTCCTAAAATCTCATCAAAACACCAAAGAATGGCCATGAGATTTATCATATGTCAAACAAAGGTCAAAGGACCTTAGAGAAAAAATTTCAGAATTTTTAGAGACTTAAAAGTATTTTTAAAGCATTAAAAATATTTACAAAATCAATTAAATCATGAAGAAAATTAATAATGATCCAAAAAATAAATTTTAATTCAAAATATGAAAGAGGATTTTATTTTTAAAAAATTGGTGAAACTCTCATATTTTTTGGATCAATATTAAAATTAATATGAATTAATGAAAATCAAAAGAATAAAATGAAAATCAGAAAATACAAAAAAACGTGGACCACTTGATCTCCCTCATTAATGGAGGTGGCAAATCAAGTGGTCATCAGCGCGCTTTCCACCATGGGCTTAAGTCAATATGCCACAGGGATGGTAATCAAAACCAACGCGTGAGATTAAAACAATTTGAATTGATCATGTGGCTTAGAACCTGTCCAACACATCACCGGCGATAAACCTCCGGTCACCTTCTCAGGCGAACCTCGCCAGACTAGTTCAGTCATCACCATCACATAAATAAAAAATGAGGACATGATCTGAAAGAAAAAATGGCGTAGAGCACGAATCTGACCTCAATTTTTACTAACTCCACATATATAGAAAGATATAAGGAGTTGAATTTTGAGGTGTGTCAACTAAGTTGCTTCGATTTGACCTCAAAGCAACTCAATCTTTTTGCCTACATTGGTAGGACTTCAGACAACCAAAGATCCAAGAGAATTGATGAGAATTGAGTGAGAATCGAAGAGAAGAAAGTTTCTAGGAAATACATTCAATGTTGTGCAGAACTTGATCTTGCTTACTTCAATCCTTGCTTGATCACACTCAGGGAACTTGCAGAAGTGGTTTGGAAATGGAACAAAGCTTTGGATCCTGGAGTTTTTGAATCTCCAAACAGTGAGATTCAAACTCAATTTTCAGATTGAAAATTCTCAGGTTTTCCTTTGAATTGTGAGGGTTTGAAAAGATAGGGAAAAGCTGGCGCGCAAGGGATCCCTCAAATGAGCTCAGAGGGCTTGTATTTATAGTAATTGGGAATGTTATTTGCGCACTTGAATTTGCTTCCAAATTTGGCAATGTCATGCACATGCTTGCATGGGCGTGTACAGGCCCATGAAGCAATCCATTTTGGGCCAAATGCTTCTGAAATGAAGTTGAAATGAAGCTTGAATGGCAAGGCAATGCTATGTGATGTTTTGAACATTTGATCTTTCCACTTGATGCAGACCTGTTAAGACCATGCGCAACCCTAGAAAACCTTGTCCAAAATGGATGAAATAGGACTCTTTGGAAAGCTAAGATTAAGGGGAACAACTCTTATGTTGAACACTTTTCCATTTGTAACTTGGATCAAGGTTAAATTTGAGGTAGAAGTTTGGTGACTTCAACATGTTGAAAATTTTTCTAAGTGTCAAGCCATATACCTCAATGTTCCACCTTACTAAACTTTTTATGTGAGCTCCAAATGAGAAAAGTGTCTTCATCAAAGTTGTAGCTCTTTCAAATACCTTAAAAATGGTCACAAATTTAATGTCATGTGGATTTATAATAATAGTGTTATGCATTTTTGAATTTGAGGAAAATCACTTGTTCAATGGTATAGGTCAAAAATGACCTATAATGTATCCTCATATCACATGCTCATAAAAGTTGATTTAGCTTTAAATCCCAACATCAAAGTTGAATTATACATCTTAAATTGGATTGTGAAACTTGTAAATCTTTCATCTCATAAAAATTGAGCAGGTTATGTCCTTGGGAAGTTGACTTTCAAATTAGGGTTTAGACAAAATGGCCTACAATATTTCAACATATAAAAAGACTTTCCAAGAAAAACCAGCTCTAGACTTCAACATGAAAGTTGTTTGGAATGTCATTTAGAGTAATGTTTCTCTTGGAATCATTTTCATATGGTGAAAATTGTAGGAGATAAGGTCTAGGGAGACCCAGTTTTGATCAGATGAATTCATTTGGCCAACCACCATCAACCAACTTGCTAACTTGCAATTCTCTTGACTTTTTAGGCTCATGGGATATCATATATGCATAATATGATGAAATTTGAAGTGTCACTTGAGATATTTGATCAATTGGTGAGGAATCTTGTTGAAGAAATTACTCAAGGTACCTAGACAAACTAGAGTTTCCAAGGCAAACCATCTCCAAACTCTTGAAGAATACTTGATCAAAAATAACATGTAGAGATCATGGGGACTCATATATGATGCTTAGATACTTTTTGGATCAATCCTTGGTTGTGCTCTTTGTAGCCATGAGGGTCTTAAACCCTAGATATGAACTTGATAGATCAAATGGGGATCATGCCCTTCCTACAAAAGAGTTACACAAATGCAAAGACATATTTTTGGTATTTTGGTTAATAAAAGTGATAATATATAAGTATGATACAATCACATGGTGCTTGGTGATCTCTCCCAAAACAAACCCAATGAAAGAGGGGTAAGGAGGATGCCAAGGCATGATCCCAATGTTAATACATATGATGAGATTGCATGAGGGATCCTAGGGTCAAAATTGGGGTCTTACAAAGACGATTCTAATGATATATTTGGTTCGTGTTTTGGTGGCCACCGCCGCCGAAAGAGATTTCCGATGTAGTGGCCCGCGACGGCCATCTGATCGGATATTGTGGGTATTGAGGGCACGCAACAAAAGGCCGTCCAAATTCAAGGCGCGGTTTAGAGTTTTTGGCAAATGACGAGTTTTTCTTTTGGCTCACAGCATCTATTGCGCCCAACCAACCTTCAACAACATTATCCCCAACGATTCAATACACCTCCCGTTGCTGCAATACCTTGAATTTTTTTTGTTTGTTTGCAGGAAAGATTCTTGGGCCTAAGGCCCATTCGCTGACCACATCCAGTTCCAAAACTGAACCCCCATGTTTGTTTAATTCGATTACATTTTAATTCTTTTTTGAGACATTAATTAAGATTATATTTGTTAATCATGTTTATTTAGGTTAATCAAAACTTTTAGGATTTAATTAGATTTTAGGATTTAAAGAGAATTTAGGATTTAATTTTATTTTAGCTTAGAATTTTAATTAGGCTAAAATTAGGATTAATTAGTTTTAATTAATTTTAGAATTTAGTTTAGTTTCTAACAATTATGTTAAAATAGATTTTAAGACTTAATCGATCTTTAGGTTCTAGTTAGAATATTAACTAGAATTTAAATTTTGTTCCAAAATGATATTTCATGTTAAATGACCATTTTACCCTTAGGTTTATTTTTGTCATTTTAGCCATAGAAACACATGTTCCTTTAGGATTTAATTTTAACTTAGAATATTATCTAGTTTAATCAAGTTTTTTCATGAAATATCTGATTAACATGCATGTTTCCCTTAGGAATAGCTTGTGAATAATGCTAGCCCTTAGATTAGGATTAGTCATAAGTTTCAAATCAACTCAAACCCTATGATTCAAGTTGATCAAAAGCAATTTTGATCAATTCAATCCTTTAATCATGTATAACCCCACAGTCCATTCAAGTGATCAAAAGTCACTTGATCACTTGATAGGACTAATTCTAACATTGTGGATCTCCAAGCTTCAATACAAGTCTTTCATGCAAGATATCCTAGTCACATCAAGCAGCGGATTATACAAGATAAATCAAAGGTCAACACTTGGTAAATGCGATTCAAATTCTATGGTACGAGCCTTAAGTAATAAGGAATGATGAGATGGAGTTTCTCCTACCCTCATCTAGAATGATTTTGCGTACAAGGCGTATGCCCTAGCTATTCAAAGCATTCACCCTTATTCATAGACTTTAGTGCAATGCGAATCGAGTAAACTACCAAGTCTTATTCACACAAAGCAACATCAACTCAAGGAGAAGCAATGAGGACTCTTCTCCAACAACTTGTCAGTTATGAGAAGTATCATATGCCATGAGCCTTAACTAATGAGGAATGATGAGACAGAGTTTATCCTACCCATGTCTAGAGTGACTTTGCGTATGGTGCGTAGGCCCTAGCTATTCAAAGCATTAACCCTTATTCATAGACTTTAGTGTGATTCTTATCAATCAACTTTCAAGTCTCTTCACATTCCATTATCATTCGATCATTTCTTTTGCCTCAATCATCTCGTTGTCAGCCCTAGTAGGCTGAACTATGAAAGCTCTGACTTTCTCATTGCACGGTGAGAATACGTAGGCAAGAGAATTCAAGTTCTTCGCGAGCTACCTTATTTTATTAATTCTTCACTCATTCAATAAAGACCATCATTTTGAGATCAAATATATTTCTCCTTGAACTCCACATACATCCTTTTAGGACAATATAACGACAATCCATCTTGTGAACCAAGAGTTGTTTGGATCGTCCCCAAACATTTAATTCATTCTTTTTTTTGCTAAGTCGATGTTTACTCTTCGGTTCAGAGTCTATTCCTCCACGGATCCAAGATACCATTCATCTTTGATCTCGAACTGTTTGTTCCCCAGCCAGTGATATAATGTTCCTTGTAACCAACAATACTTTCTTTTGGACCTTGTGTATACCCTTTTAGGATGATATAACAACAGACTGCCTTATGAATCAAGAGTTGTTTGGATCATACCCAGACATTTAATTCATTCTTTTTTTCTAAGACGCCTGTTTACTCTTTGGTGCACTCTAGCGCGTGGCCATCAGATATGCCACCTCAATTAATGAGGGAGATCTGATGGCCCTTGTTTTTTTTAATTTCTGATTATTTTCTGATTTTTCATTTAATCCCTTTATTTTATTTTATTTCATTTTTAATCCAAAAAATATGGGACTTTCACCAAAAATCTTTAAATATTTTTCTCTTCCATATTCTGAATTAAAATTATTTTTTGGATTAATTTTGATATTTTTCATGAATTAAATGTTTTTGTGCATATTTTTAATTGTTTAAAAATGCTTCTGACTTTTCAAAAATAGTGAAAATTTTTGTCTAAGGTTCTTTGACCTTGTTTGACCTAGGATAAATCCCTTGGACATTTATTTGGTGTTTTGAAGAGATTTTAGGTTTTGACCAAATTAAATGTATTTTAATTCATTTTTAAATTGATTTTGAATTGATTAAATATTGAAAAATATTGTTGAGCCATTTTTATGGTCTTGTGATGTTTGACTTTCTATTTAGGTCTTGGTCAAGGTTGATTTGACTTTTGTTGAATCAAAACCATTGGATTTAGGGGATTGATGAAATGTACAGTTCATCTCCCAAAATGAATGGATGGTTTTGATTTGGTGAAATTCCTCCCAGGATCAATTTGTGTTTCTATCTTCCCCTCCCTTTTCATCTTCATCCATTTTCTTTCCCATTCCCTTATTTGACCAATGAAATCTCTAATGTCTAAAGGCTAATTGATTCATCAATGACCTTGTGTCAGATGAATATATACAAGTATGACTGAGATAGGTCCATCCCTTTTGATTTTTCTTTTAGTGTGTGGTATGTTTTAGGAGTTTGGTTCTTCATACCAAATCTCTAACATGAACTAACACCTATATTTTTATTTCCCGACCTCAGATAGTTATGACTTCTACATAAGTCCAATTACAATTGTTTAACATAGAGCTAAATTTGACCCTCAAGGCATAGCATTCTAGTAAGTGAGATTGTAAGTCTCCCATTCTTCATGGCATTGTGTGGAGACTTGACATTTTTTCCTTTCATGGGAGCTAGTGGCATACTTGCTGAATTATCCAAGTTGGAGCCCTTCTCATGGAAGATATCTTGGTTTAAGGATTCATACTTATGAATGAATGGTTGAGTGTTCTCCAAAGAATGACTTAATCAATTAAAAATCACCACTAACATATGACTAACTTTTGACTAACATTTGACTAATTCTTATTAATATTGCTTTACTTTCAAGTCATTTACTATTATGCAATTTAAATTTTAGTCCTTTATCATTCATTGCCATTTACGTTCCATATAACTTGTTTATGTTTATGTCTTTTTCACTTTGCTCATTTGAGTTATATCTTGTGATTATATATATTGTTTGTGTGTTTTGATCTTGTTTTTGGCCTTAAGACCTTAAAATACCCAATAACAACAAAAACTCTAAAAAACAACTGGTGGACCGTAGAACTGATATGAACTTTTGGACCTAGGATTAGGCCATTTTCCCTCTGCTAAAAGAACTTGGCCAATGCAAACATCTTGAGACTGAGCTATCCTTGAAAATTGAGCCTTCATCTGATGCAAGACCTTGAGGATTTCCTTGATTCATCTGCTATTCTATCTTTATGCTTAATTGTTATTTTGATCTTGTGTCTGATGCTTTGTTCTGAGTTGATCAAGGAATATTTCATATGATACATGGGAAGACAATGAAGAGTGCTAGCTATTGGAATGCTTGCTTGGATGTGGCTATCTTTATTTGATTCATTGATCTTCATGATGTCTGGGTATTGCTTATTGCTTATTGATTATTGCTTGATCAAAGTCCAAAGGAAAATGGGTTTCTCTATGACATTCTTGTCTGTTGGATTGCATCCTATTGGTCAGATCTTTTCAACTCTTAACTTTTAAATTTGTGCTTAGGGTAGTCCCTTCATCTCCTCCCACTTCTTAAATTTCAAAATCTCTCCCTCTTTTCAAAAACTTTCTTTGCTTGTGATTTCAAACTTAGACATATTTTAATGATTAGAAACTTTGGCATTATATACCAATGAATTTTTAAATCTTTTTCTTAACCAAATTTGTAAATATACTTAACCATATTGGCCTAAATTTCAAAGGACAAAAAGAACTAACAACTTCACTCAAACTTTGGCCTTTTGTGCCCTCTTCTTAAAGTTTTGTTAAAATCAATTCACCAATTCATTTGAAGTTTTTACCATGAACTATGAGGTTTTAATCCCTCATTTTTATGTTGGTACGTAGGCACAAGACCGATGGTCTTGTCAAACACAAAAATATAATCAATAAATTCTTTTTCTCATCCCCTCACTCTATTTTTCTCAAACATCATTTATACTAAAAAAACATATGCACACATAAAAAAAGGCTCCCTAGGAGTACCTAGGACACTTTGGGTGCTAACACCTTCCCTCTGTGTAACAAACCCCCTTACCTATAATCTCTGGCGTTTTATTAGTTTTGATTTGAAAACTTCTTATCTGTGGGTTTTGTTCGTATTTTTCCCTTTTCCTTTGGAAACAATAAAAGCACGGTGGCGACTCTAGTTTTATTGACGTCAAGTTTATACATAGCCATATGGTCATGAATTTACCGCTACAGGCATTTTCCTTATTATCATAAATAAAAATATAATTTTATTCATCCATATCTATGATGTTTTATTTTTACTTTTTGCTTTTTATGAAAATGGTAATCACAAAAAACATAAATAAATAATAATCTTTCCATCTGCATAATATTTGTTTGCACTTCACTTCTCTAAAATCAAAATATCAAATCATTATGCAGGTTCATTCTCAACCGTATTGGATGTAATGATCCCACTCCCTCTACAAATTTTGATTTCCCTGTGTTTGAAGCTGAAGAAGAGAATAATGATAAACAAGTATCTGATGAGTTATCCTGTTCGCTAGAGCACGAGGAAAAATCCATTCAGCCGTTTGAAGAGCATATTGAATTAGTCAACTTGGATTCTGAGGATAGTATGAAGGAAGTCAAGATTGGGTCTCAACTTTGTCCAGAAGCTAAGAATGGGTTAATTGATCTTCTTTGAGAATATTCTGATGTGTTTGCTTGATCATATCAAGATATGGCAGGTTTGGATTTTGAGATTGTAGAGCATAGATTGCCTTTGAAGCCAGAATGCCCGCCAGTCAAGCAGAAGTTGAGAAGAACTCCTCCTGATATGGAAGTGAAGATTAAAGAGGAAGTGCAGAAGAAGATTGATGTTAGATTTCTTGTTACCTCCGAATATCCACAATGGGTGGCCAATATTGTGCTTGTTCCTAAGAAGGATGGAAAAGCCCGTATGTGTGTTGATTACAGAGATTCGAATAAAGCCAATCCAAAATACGATTTTCCTCTGCCATACATTGATATGTTGGTAGACAATATAGCTAAATTAAAAGTCTTTTCATTTATAGAAGGATTTTCCGGCTATAATCAGATTAAAACGGCACCTGAAGATATGGAGAAGACCATATTCATTACACCCTGGGGAACATTCTGTTATAGAGTGATGCCTTTCGGTTTAAAGAATGTTGGTGCAACATACCAGACAGTTATGACCACCCTTTTTCATGATATGATGCATAAAGAGATTGAAGTTTATGTTGATGACATGATTGCTAAGTCAAGTGATGAAGAAGAACATGTTGAGCATTTGTTGAATCTACTCCAGTGTTTGAGGAAATATAAACTCCGCTTGAATCCCAATAAGTGTACTTTTGGTGTTCATTCTGGTAAATTGTTGGGATTTATTGTTAGTGAGAAGGGTATTGAGGTTAATCCTTCCAAGATCAAAGCAATACAAGAAATACCTGTGCCCAAAATTGAGAAGCAAGTCAGAGGTTTTCTCGGCCACTTGAACTATATTTCGAGATTTATATCGCATATGACTGCCACATGTGCGCCTATGTTCAAGCTTCTTCAGAAAGATCAATCTTGTGATTAGACCGAAGATTGCCAGAAATCTTTTGATAATATCAAAGAGTATTTGCTGGAGCCTCTGATTCTGTCTCCGCCTGTTGCAGAAAGACCTTTGATCATGTATTTAACTGTGCTTGATGAGAGTATGGATTGTGTTCTAGGTCAGCAAGATGAATCCGGAAATAAAGAATAAGCAATTTACTACCTCAGTAAGAAGTTCACCAATTGTGAGACTTAGTATTCTATGCTTGAGAAGACATGTTACGCATTGGCTTGGGCTACTAAGCGTCTGCGCCAATATATGTTGAATCATACTGCTTGGTTGATATCCAAAATGGATCCAATCAAGTGCATTTTTAAGAAGCATGCTTTAACTAGGAGGATCGCCCATTGGCAGATGTTGTTATCAGAGTATGATATTGAATACCGATCTCAAAAAGCTATTAAAGGTAGTGTCTTGGCTGACCATTTGGCTCACTAACCTATTGAAGATTATCAGTCGGTGCAATATGATTTTCCTGACGAAGATATTTTGTACTTGAAGATGAAAGATTATGATGAACCGTTGCTTGAAGAAGAGCCAGAACCTGGTTCCCGTTGGGGCATGGTATTTGATGGAGCTGTTAATTCGTATGGTAATGGAACTGGCCTAATTTTCTGTTTACAACTAGATTTACCTTCAAGTATACAAATAATATGACTAAGTATGAAGCTTGTATTTTGGGGCTTGAAGAGGCCATTGATCTCAGAATAAAATATCTTGACGTATATGGAGATTCAACTTTGGTTGTGAATCAGATCAAAGGTGAATAGGAGACAAATCAATCCGGTTTGATACCATATAGAGATTATGTGAGGAGAATATCAACTTTCTTTACAAAGGTTGAGTTTCATCATATCCCTCGGGATGAAAACCAGATAGAAGATGCTCTTGCAACGTTGGCTTCTATGACTACGGTGAATTTTTGGAATGAAGTTCCTAATTTGACCGCGATGCGTCTTGATAGGTCAGCTCATGTGTTTACTATTGAAGAGGTTAAATATGAAAAGCCATGGTATTATGATATTAAATGTTTCCTCCAGTAAGATTTACTCGTCTGGGGCATCTTATGGTGATATGATGTAATGGCATGCAACATCATAGATTCAAAGGTTCGCCACATTCTGGATAATCTGCATATGTTCCTTAACGTAGGTCGAGTTTTAGGTTTCCTGCGAAAACCCATATCCCCTCACAGGTAGGTTCTAAGGCTTTATAAAGGTTCTTAGAGTCACAGATCCTAGGATGAGAATATCGTTATCATCGCAATGACTTGCATGCACGCGATACCCTTAAGAGGATCTACTCTAAGTGAGGTCAACCCTCAACTTCAAAAGCCACAGATTCACTAAAGGTCCCTAGAGTCACAGATCCCTCCTTGAAAGTATTATTGTCAACGTAAAATAACTTACGAGCCAACAATATTTCCTGAGGAATCTACTCTAGGTGGGGTCTTTGCACCGACCCATCAAGACAACAACATTCGACAAGTCATTACTATGCAATCACCGTTCTATCTTAGGTGTTCTCCCAAAGCCTGCGTATTGGGTTTATCACTCAATAGTATCATGAAACCCAACCCACAATAGAGAATACAACAGATATATCCAGAATATAGGAAATATAAAAATCAATATATACAATAAAAGAAATCAAGTAAAATAATAAAGATAAACACCCAAAGCACACAAAGAAAACAAACAAAATTGGGCTTGACTCACTTAGAGAAATCCCTAGTTAGGTCGCTAAATGTCATGCCACGTGTCATACGGTGAACTGACTTTGTGTGTTTTTGCTTTGGAAAGCAAATGTCGCGGTTAGCAAGAGTCGCCGCCGACTTTTCTTTTATCCAATAAGGAAAGGCGGAAAAGAACAGGAAAGACCTTTGATTAGATTTTGGGTTCGGGAGGTACATTATACAAAGGGAAGGTGTTAGCACCCTTTGTATCCATGGTTATCCATGGGCTCTTAATTGCTTAATCACTTATGTTTTTCTCGTCTGAAAAAGTGTGTGAGAGTTGTTTAGAAAATGTTTTGAAAAGAGAGTTTAACTTTGTAATGATTCTTGTACGAATGTATACAAAGTGTTTATCTCGTTTAACTTTGAAAGTTGTTTAGAAAAATATAACTCGGTAATGATTCTAGTACGAATGTATACCAAGTGGTGATTTTCTAAAAGATGTTTTGAAAGGTGTGAGGTGTGAAACGTATTTTAAGTTGTGAGTAAGCATTTAAGAGTTATACCTACCCGAGGTCTTTATAGGTATTTCCTATCCTTATGAGGGTAAAACTGTCCTTACTATTGAGAAGTAAGTAGTCTTATCCTTTGGATGTAAAGGGACATCGTAGGGTCATCGATTGGTCATTGAAGGCAACATTTGTAAGGATACCTTAGCATTCGAAGGGGCGATCATCATTTAACCGTAGGCTACAACAACGGGACATCGAGGGACAAAATCATATATTCGAAGGCAACATCCGAGGGACTATGATTTCTCTTATAGGGACATGATGATTTAACCGAAGGGTCTTTGCTAAGTGTATCCCCACAATCGCGGGACATGACCGTAATACCGTAAGGCAACAAAGAGAGATCCAAGATCACATATTCAAAGGCAATATTTTATAATCAATTAGGTAATTAGGATGAATCTCCATGTTATAATAAATTAGGTAATTAGGATGAATCTCCACATGATAATCAATTAGGTAATTAGGATGAATCTCCTCATTATAATCAATTAGGTAATTAGGATGAATCTCCACAAGGGTATCCCACAAATAAAGTGGAATACCTAGCAAGCTACCTTTTCCGGGAGTATGCGAATCCTTACAAAATTCAGCAAACAGGTCAGAATACCAAATCAGGGTGCAATCGAGAGTTGCACCAAACTAAAGGAATCACGACAGTAATAGTGTCGGGTAAACAATGCATGGTGATAATAAACATGTCAGATGGGCAAAGATCAGAACAGAAAAATCAGTGACTGTCATGTTCGCTGCTGCCTCGCCTAGCGAGGGCCTGGCGAACACTCGCTATATGTTCGCTTAGCGATGTGCTAGCGAACGGCTGCGGATTTTGAATTTTAGAACAGTACGATTTCAGCAAGCTTCACACCCTATGGCATCCATTACAGAGATTACATGGTTAAACATTCAAGATATCCATGCATACTTAAATCCACATGTAAAACTTAAGATATTTTCATAAATTCAATCATAATGCCACATGTAAATTAAGAGTATAAAGCAGTAATGATAGTGCAAACCTGTTTGCAATTGACTTGCAACGTTGAATTGGCAGATCACTCTTGAGGTTGGTGCCGGATTGAGTTGGGCGGAGGTAACCTTTGTGCAGATGAGTTTCCTTCAGGGTTTCCTTTAGGGTTGCTCTGAATTCTCTGGGTTAGCCTCCAGGGTTTGCTGTCTGTGAGTGTTTGCCTTTCTCCTCCGTTTTCGTTCCCCTTTTTCTGAATGAGGTCTTGGTATTTATAGTGATTTTTGTGACCTAATGGGCTCAGAATGAAGCCCAGAATTTCTGGTATTCGCAAGCTTCGCTAGGCGAGTGGTGTAGCGAAGGGTTCGCTAGGCGAAGGATTTGCTCGCCTAGCGAGCATGCCAGTTTGAGCCATTTTCTGGGTTTGGCCACCTGTGAGCTGGGTCTTTGTTCCTTTAAGATCAGTGTCTTGAAACACGAGTTGGAGTGCCTTGAAAAATGCCTTGCAAGATTAACGGGCAAATTTTGGGGTATGACACCACGGAAAATACCTGAGCGCATCGCACGCTCGAAGATACAACAGAGTCACCACCGTACTTTATTTATACCAAAAGGAATGGGAAAATATCGATAAAACCCCTAAAATAAAAAGAAGATGGTCGTCGTAACCAAATTTGGGTTCAAGAGTCGATTATGCAAGAGGAAGGTATTAACAGCCCTCACATCCATTGTACTCAACGAGAACCGTTTTGATTGTTCTGCACGGATGGGTGTTATTATCTAGATGTTAATTGCAAAAGGGGAAAAATAAGTTTTTAATTAGTGTGCTCGCCGAGGATTTGAACCCTCGTGCCTACGTATTCTCATAGTGCAATGAGAAATTAGAGCTCTGTAGTTCGTGGTAGAAAATACAAATTTGTTGGTTGTTTTTATTGGACGATGTTAAAGTTCATGTTCTAGCAGTTAAATGTTTCTTGTAGGATCGTGCATGGGAGACTTAAGCGTATGTTTGTTTGCGGTAGAAGGGACATGCTTGGGTCACATTCTACTAGTTAAACATAGCCTGTATGATCGTTGTCATACCCCAAAATTCACCCTATCCCATGCAACTTTCATCTGATCCATGACCCTATTACACATACATGCATTCATTGTTCAATCACAATAATTTCATTAACATTCATAACCAAAGGCATATTGCATGGACTCAAGGCATGTTGTTCACACCTAAGAAGAAACTGGGATTTTTTATGTTAAAGCCCCAGAGAAAATAACAACAAATAAGGAAAAAAGTCACTTTTTGGCCTGTGTAACTGGTTACCAGAATTAGGGTAACCGATTACACCCTCTTTTAAACAGGCGTCCATGGGAAATTTAAGTATGTGTAACCGATTACCCAAATTATGTTAACCGGTTACACCTTCGCAGACAACAACAGTAATTTTTTTTTACACAAAGTGGTTCCTTTTTCACTCACCTACCCACTTATTTTCCTATAAATAAGACACTATTTCCCCCTCATTAGGACCATGCTTGCAGCCCCAAAATTTTTGTCCAAACATCAATCAAACCTTCTTCCTTAAACCTATGTCAAAACAAAAAAATAATCACCTCTCAAAATCACTTCCCACCAACTTTTTTCCTACTGATCGCTCGACTTTATGAGTCGAATTGGGGTACAAACTGCAAGTGCACAGTTCTATCGCGTAGTTTTAAAAGATATCGATCCCACAGGGACTTATGAATCGATATACCGTTATCTAAGGTTACTTCGTAAAGCTAAGGTGGTTTATGGTTGATTATTTGGGGGAAAAGCTAAAAACTGAACTAAGATCTAGATTAAATATTAATAAAGCGGATATCGGTATGTAGTTCGTCGTAATTAGGGAATCAATTCTTCATCGGTTTCTTGGCTTTAAAATAAATCTTTTCAGTTGACTTTATTGATTAAAAGTTTTATCTCAAACTCTCGCTCTGTTGAATAAACCATGACTTTATGTTAATGTAGCTGTCACTTATAATTAAGTCAAAAACCATTTTTTGAAAGCAATACAGTCCATAGAAACTCTTTTCAAGAAAACACTGACCGTTTAAACACCCTTATCTCAAACTCTCGCTCTGTTGACTTAGGTTATATAATTAAATTCGAATGCTTAACTCTCGTCCTCACATTCAATCTTTAAAAATACTTTTTGGAAAAGATCGGAATTTAATTAACTCTAAAACTTGCTCTCGCCCTGATCTAGAATTAATGTCTAATTTACACTGTCCAGTTAAAACCTCAAACTCTCGCTCTATTGATTTTAACTTCTTTATGTCTTTTTCTTTCGTAAAAACTTTTGTTATTAAACCTGTAAATTGAGACCGTAAAAAGAGTGATTTTAATTTTAAATTAGATTAAACCGACTTAGTTTCGATTCCTTATTCCGCTTACTTTACATACCGATATCTAAGCGAATTAGCCAGACATGCTAAACAAACTAAAATACTTATCATGCATAAACAGACTCATCCCAGGCAGATAATATAAATAAATAATAAAACAAAGCATTAAATAATAATTAAAGAACCTGAATGAGTTAAACAATAGTCTTGAACACTCCACCACAAGCCGATAGGATTTGTTCTTGGATTCTTCAATTACACAACAAATTAAAACGAAGGAAATGAAAACTAGATTCTAACGTAAGGTTAGATCCGGTAAAAAGGTACACAATAGTTTCCGGTGTAGAAACTATTGTGCGAAAAGAATTAACTAAATGCTAAAAAGGAAAATAGAAATTGCAAGGGAAATAGTGTAGAACTCGTAAAAATAATAAAGAAACAATAATGCTTAAGTTGCTGAAAAAGAAAATATGCAAAAGCGAAAACGGCAAAGGAAAAAATATGGAAAAGCTTCGGGGCCCTTTTAGGTTTTGCAAGTGGCTATTTATATTGATGCTTGAGTAATCGCTTCCGCTTCCAAAAAGGTCTTTAACGTGCATAAAAGTTGGGCGTGGATATAGGGCTCAATACTCCCTCAACGTCTCTGAGGCGTTCCTTGCGCCAAAAATGTAGGGGAATGGTGTGACGTTCGTCACACCATGTGTGACGTCCGTCACAGGAGTGTGCAAGGCGTGACGCTCGTCACAGCCTCTGTGACGTCCGTCACATGCACGGCACCTGCGTTTTGTGCTTTGGGCTGGGTTTTGACATTTGGTTCATTTTCTCTCCTTTTTGCACCTCCTTTTCTTCCATTTTTACTTGTGCTTCAAAATAAGCCACCTGAGACAAATAGGAAGAAAATACCGCGTAATATCTAATAAAATGAAGTGAACTGAAATAAATAATAATAAAATTTAATTGAATTAAGTCCTAAAATATGATATAATTTCGTGTTATCAAACTCCCCCATACTTAGATCTTTGCTTGTCCTCAAGCAAAATTCAGTATAGAACTCGTTAAAGGTTTTAGCCAGATAAAATTTCAAAACACACATCAATTCGTAATAGGTTGCAAGTGGATTTAGTTTAGAAGCAACTTGAGTTTAATCTTGACATCAACAACCACCGTCACAACCTAGATAACCCTGCCTTATGCAAATCAGTTCAAGTACAATATGATAGCTATCCTGGTTCCTTTAACCTTTATTTCACCCGTTTTCATTCTAGCGAAATCACATTAAGCCCTTTATCTTTTCGCGCACATAGTGGAGTAACCGGTTAGTGATTATGATCCCCTTTTAGCTAGAAGTTCTGGTACATAAGTCGGATAACTTCGTTATTCAGTCCATTGCAAATTGCGGGGGATCGGACCGTAGTCCGCCCTACCAAGTTCAGTACCAGATACCTGCTGAACCAACTCATAATGGATCTCTCATCTTATGCTTTTGTATGATCTGCAACCTTTAGATTAAATGATCTGGTAAGGATCACCTAACTTACTTAGTGCATTTCCTGATGTATTTATATATATATATATATATATATATATATATATATTTATTTTTTTACTTTGGGAATCATTCACTTATATTCATCGGCTCTCCACGTAGTTTGCTATTAGGATGGTGCTGACTTCTTGTATAAACTACTCGGGGTTACTATAAAGTTAAAAGTTCAAGGAATTGGTATAATAGGTACTTATCCTGATCTAACATGTTGAGGTTCGTTTAGAGTGTTTGGCTGTAGTGGTCTTTGTCTTAATTCGTCTCAAGATCGATAAGATGAGCAACCTTTATACTTATTGGGTGTTGAATTTTTATTGTGGCTCATGAAAGTTTGAGGGAATAGATAATAGAAATTTGTTCACACTCGGGACTTAACTTAAAATAATAGAATTTTTTTTTTATATAATAATTAAAATAGCAATGAAAGGAAAGGTACATACTTGAAAAAATGGAAATAGAAAGAACATGGTTTCCCCCCCATACTTAAATTAAACATTGTCCTCAATGTTTTAAGGAAATGAAATACAATATGGAAAGGAAAAAAGAAACTACAACTAAGGCTGCCTTCCGCCTCTGGTTCTTGGGCCAGGTGATCTCTGACGTAAGTCTAAGTTTTCGAACCTGCTGAACAACTCAGTAAACCGCTGGTCGGTTATGGCATTCCTAGCATCCTGTTGTTGTTGCATTTGACGCATCATTTGCATCATCTCGACATTCTGTGCCTGCATACCATCAATAGCATCCATGATGTCGTTGTTGGTTGCAGGCCTTCTTCGTCGACGACGTTGGGAGGATGGGCCAGTTGCATTACCGGAAGGGTTGAGCGGGACTGATTGTTGTGCAGGAGCATGATCACCTTGCTCCATATCGTCAAACTCGTCTGTGGGCGGGTTTGTTTGTGAAGGCTCGGTGGCTTCGGGAGCGTTTAGATCATAGAGGTGGCGGTCGGGGTTTGTGACATCAGTTAGGGCGATATTGGGTAGAACAACGCTTGGGACTGCCTGGTTGTTCACCATAAGATAATATCCTCCGCCTACTCTGTTCTTAATCAGGCGGCTGGATCGACAGTAGCTGATATCCATAAATAGGGGGGGTAGGGATTCTAACGTTTGGAGTTTATCCCCTAGGTTTAGGCCAAGTGCTATGGTGGTGACTAATCCACCAATTATAAAAGGTTGCCGGCCTCTAGCACATAAGGTGCGGATATGATGAAATAGAAAGGAGGCGGCATTTACTTTAGTATCCGGTTCGAAGACGCATTGGAGGAAGAATAACTCCTTTGAGTTGACCTTGTTGTTGTTCGGTCTTCCAAAAACTGTGTTTTGCAAGATGCGGATAAAGTACCGGATAGTTGGGTTATGTATATGGGAAAGAAGGAGCTCTTCCCAGTTGTAGGCATCTATACCGGAAATTTTCTTGAAAAGGTCGAAAACGTCAATTGTGTTCCAGTTTGAGTTTGGTGGGATTCTGGGGTGTACCTGACCTTCTATGGGAAATTGTAGCATGGTACTCAATTGGTTTTGGGTTAAGGAGTACTCGGTGTTAAACATACGGAAAGTTGCGGTGCCGGTTAAGAATTCGTCTTCACCGGCGGGAGTGGTGTATGCGTATGAGCTTAAGAATTCTAAGGTTAGGGATGGGTAGGCGGGTTGATTATGAGTGCAAAGGAAGGTTAAGTCGGCTAGGCGGAGCATCCATTCGATACCTTGGAGTAATCCTAATTGTTGTAAACAAGTTAAATCGGGATACCTGGTGGAAACGACGCCTCGCTGTTGGAAACGCTCGAATTGCTCCCTTTGATAATTTTCATCTTCGGATCGGAAGATGATATTTCTGAAATTCTGGTTTCCCACCATAGTGATGAATGAATTTGAAGGAGGTAAATATGAAAGAAAAGAAATGTATTTGATAGGAGAGAATGGTTTGTGGTGAATGAAGGGAGGTTTTGATGGGTATTTATAGGAAAAGAATTTGGAAGTTGGAAAAAGAGGTGGTTGAAAAGTAAATAAATGTGGGTAAATGTGAATAAATGGGGAAGATAAAAAAAATTGAAGGGTGTAACGTTCGTCTCCAACGGCTATGTAACGTTCACCTAGTCAGAAAGGTGTTACGCTCGTCACAGGGGTGTGACGGTCGTAACAGGCTCTTGGCATGCCGTCCGTCATAGATTGTGTGACGCTCGTCACACATTCCTTTTGGCAAGGCTTCAGTAGCGTTCTACAGAATTACTTTGGTAATTAATTTATCTTGCATGCTATTCTACTTTGCATAATATTGCATGAATAATTCAATAGGTTATGGGCAGCAACAGTAGAGAATATAATAGCTATTAAATAAATAGATAATGTAATATTGGAAAGAAGAACAAAAGAAATGCGAAAAGGAAACAAATGCGAACATGAATTCAAATAACATTAATGAATAATCTAGCTTAAAACTAAATAACTAAGAAAAATAAATAAATACTATCCATCTGCACGATCTCTGGCCGGAGGAGCAAAAGAGTTAACACGATGTAGCAACTCGTGAAACTGATCTGTCATACTGCTCATGTACCCTAGGACTTCGTGTCTCATGTCAGTAAATTCTTCTCTGAGGGCGTCTTGTTCTGACATCAAAGCTTCAATGGCGGTGTTATAATCAGTTCCGGGCATATGATGCTGGAGGTCGGATACTGCTGATTCTTCGGTCTGAACAGGCTGAGGAGGAGGGTCAATATCATAATAGCCAGATGGTGTCTGAGGGTCAGATTCAGCATAAGGGATCTGGTCATCATAAGTCTCATAGTCATCACAAATCTCATAGTCCTGGAGGGATTCAGTGGATCTAGCAGGAGAGGGGGTTTCGTTCAGGTTGTAGAGCCAGTTATTGCGGTTATGAACACTAGTCCTAGGATCGGGCATGGTGAATAGGCAAAGAACTTGGTTATCAATAATAAGCTCAAACTCGTCAGACCCTAGTTTTGCTATAAACATAGTGTTGAAGAGGAAGGGTATACTCATAGTAGTAATGCCACAAAAAGGGCTTAGGTCAAGCATAGGCTGACGTAATCCAATAGCATTACCTATCATAGTTATCAAACCGCCTATTCGGATTGGTGCTCGCTCGTCTTGGATAAGGTAGTCCAAATTAGCTAACATAAAAGTGGCACCGTTTACTGGACGGTTCTGGGAAGCACAAAATATGATGAAGAGTTCATCACGTGAAACTGAAGTACTGTTTGGCTTCTTCCCAAATAAAGTGTGGGTCAGGATCTTATGGAAATAGCGAAAGGCCGGGTTGTGTATGTTTCCAGAGAGGAACTCATGTTCCTCGGGCTCGTCATTTCCAGTCAACTTACCCCAAAAGTGTTCAAGTTATCTATATTCAAAAAGTTCTTCCTGGCTTACTGTGAATCTGTCAAAGGAGGTAGGAAAACCCAAAAGGTTGGTAAAGTCTCTAATATTAAATTGGTACTCCATGTTGAACATTCTGAACTGGATAAAACCTCTGCTAATTCCTTTTCCATGGCTGGGTAGATAGATTAATGAGCTAAGGAATTCTAGTGTGAGTCTCCGGTAGGTGGTGAAATGTCTTAGGATAGGGGATGTCTCCCATCCTATCTGATTCAGCAAATACAGGACACTTTCTCTTAGTCCAAGGGCAGTCATAGCCCAATCATCAGCATATAAACTAGGTAGCATCTCTCTAGTGGCTAGTTCGTCAAACTTTTGTTTCTGAGCCATTCCTCTGAATTTGATACCCATACGATCAATATGTCCCATCTGGTTAGTGTTAGCTAGAGAAAAGAAAACATGAGTTTTAGTCAGGATTTGGCCAAATGCCGAAAGAAGAGAAAAGTTTTTAATAAATTAAAATGAATTAGGAATGAATACTAAACAGAAATTAAAAGAATAATTAAGGAAGAAATAGGAAGATAATAATAATAATATAAGGTAATAATAAAATAATTGTGGGTTGTCTCCCACTAAGCGCTTTGTTTAAATGTCGCAAGCTCGACAAAGAAATTGTTAAATATAATCTATTAATCCTGGAGGCATTTCGTCTAAGTGTAGGATTTGCGAATCTCCATTGGTTTCCGCATAGTGATAGTGTTTTAGACGTTGCCCGTTTACGGTGAACGGTTCTGTGGATTTGCCTTTAATTTCTATCGCTCCACTGGGAAAGATGTTAGTGATATGAAAAGGACCTGACCATCTGGATCGTAGTTTTCCCGGGAATAACTTTAGTCTAGAGTTAAATAAAAGGACTGTGTCGCCTTGCTTGAAGATTTTCCTTGATATACGCTTGTCATGCCATTGTTTTGTTCTTTCTTTGTAGATTCTGGCATTTTCATAGGCGTCTCTTCTGAGTTCCTCTAATTCGTTTATGTCAAGGATTCTCTTTTCACCGGCGGCTTTATAGTTTAGATTCAGATTTCTAATAGCCCAATAGGCTTTATGTTCTAATTCTACCGGGAGGTGGCAGGATTTTCCATATATGAGCTTAAATGGGGTCGTCCCTATGGGGTTTTATAAGCAGTTCGGTATGCCCACAAAGCTTCTGGTAATTTCAATGACCAGTCTTTCCTTGAAGTGGCGACTGTTTTTTCTAGTATTTGCTTGATTTCTCTGTTAGATACTTCCACTTGTCCACTGGTCTGAGGGTGGTAAGGTGTCGCTATCCTATGTCTCACGCCATATTTAAACAATAGTTTTTCGAGTACCTTGGATATAAAGTGCGATCCACCATCACTGACTACTATTCTTGGGATGCCAAATCTCGGAAATATTATATTCTTAAAGAGTCTAGTTACTACTCGGTGTCATTTGTTGGAGAAGCTATAGCTTCGATCCATTTTGATACGTAGTCAACTGCCACGAGTATGTATTTGTTACCGAAAGAGGATGGAAAAGGTCCCATGAAGTCTATTCCCCACACGTCGAAGATCTCTACTTCCAAAATACCTTTTTGTGGCATCTCGTCACGTCTAGATATGTTTCCTGTGCGTTGACATCTGTCACATTCCTTAATAGCCGCATGTACGTCCTTCCATATAGTTGGCCAATAAAAGCCGGCTTGTAGGATTTTAGAGCAGGTCTTGGATGTACTTGTGTGTCCACCATAAGGAGCGGAGTGGCAGTGTTGGATTATATTTTCTACCTCTTCTTCGGGTATACATCGACGGAAAATACCATTGGCGCCCCTTTTGAAAAGTAAGGGATCATCCCAGTAATAGTGTTTTATATCGTAGAAGAATCGTTTCTTCTGCTGGTAAGATAAAGTAGGCGGAACTATTCCGGCAGCTAAATAATTGACGAGATCAGCGTACCATGGTGTGACGGATATAGCTAAGGTGGTTTCTACTTGTTTGTCGGAGTTGTTCTCTTCCAAAGTAGCTATAAGTTTATCGTACGAGAAATCATCGTTAATTGAGGTTCTTTCCGGTTCAAGGTTCTCAAGTCTAGAGAGGTGGTCTGCTACTACGTTTTCAGTTCCTTTCTTGTCTTTGATTTCTAAATCGAACTCTTGTAGCAACAAGATCCATCTTAGGAGTCTAGGTTTAGCATCCTTTTTTGTTAAAAGGTACTTGATAGCAGCGTGATCAGTGTAAACTATTATTTTGGCTCCGACCAAGTAAGAGCGAAATTTATCTAGCGCAAATATAACTGCTAGGAGTTCTTTCTCGGTAGTGGCGTAGTTCATCTGCGCTTCATCTAGGGTTCTACTTGCGTAATATATAACGTGAAGCTTTTTATCCTTTCGTTGTCCTAAAACAGCACCTACAGCATAATCGCTGGCATCACACATTATTTCGAATGGTTCATTCCAGTCGGGTGTCTGCATTATGGGTGCGGAGATCAATGCTTGCTTAAGCGCTTGAAATGCTTTTAAACAGTTATTGTTGAATATGAAATCATCATCTTTCATCAATAGTCCGGTTAAAGGTTTAGTTATCTTAGAGAAGTCTTTGATGAATCGTCGGTAAAAACCGGCGTGTCCTAAGAAGCTTCGTACTTCTCTCACGGTTCTTGGGGGTTGAAGGTTTTCGATTACCTCTATTTTGGCTTTGTCTACTTCAATTCCTCTATTCGAGATGATGTGTCCTAAAACGATTTCTTCTTGTACCATAAAATGGCACTTCTCCCAGTTAAGTACTAAGTTTACTTTTACACATCGCTCAAGAACTCTTTCTAGGTTTTCAAGGCATTCTTCAAAACTTTGTCCGTATACGGAAAAGTCATCCATAAATACTTCCATGATGTTTTCGAGAAAGTCGGCGAAAATTGCCATCATGCATCTTTGAAAGGTTGCAGGAGCATTACACAGGCCAAACGACATTCGTCTATAAGCGAAGGTACCAAAAGGGCACGTGAACGTTGTCTTTTCTTGGTCATCAGGGTGAATTGGTATTTGAAAGAAGCCTGAATAACCGTCTAGATAACAGAAATGCGAATGTTTTGCTAATCGTTCTAACATCTGGTCAATGAATGGTAAAGGGAAATGATCTTTTCGGGTTGCTTTGTTTAGTTTCCTATAGTCAATGCACATTCTCCATCCCGATTCGATTCGTTTAGTTATAGTTTCCCCTTTTTCGTTTTCAATAACGGTTATGCCTCCTTTCTTTGGTACTACGTGTACAGGACTAACCCATTTTCTATCAGATATAGGATATATAATACCTGCTTCTAATAACTTGGTTATTTCCTTCTTTACTACCTCACTCAGGATCGGATTTAGTCTCCTCTGGTGTTCCCTAGAGGTTTTACAGTCTTCTTCTAGCATGATGCGGTGCATACAAATAGAAGGACTTATTCCTTTAAGATCGGTGATGTGGTAACCTAGTGCGGTTGGATACTTTCTTAAGATATGTAGGAGTTTTTCTGTTTCGAGTCTTCCTAGGTCTGCATTAACTATCACAGGCCGTTCAAGTTCTAAGTCTAGGAATTCATATCTCAGATTTTTGGGAAGTGTTTTCAGGTCAAGGGTTGGTTTGTTAAGACATTGCGTGGGGTCCGGTGTTATCGCTAAACATTGGTTAGATTTGTCTTTTAAAAGATAGTCTGATGATTTGTCTTCTCCTAATTCTGCTTCTTTTATGCATTCATCGATGATATCCATGAAGTAACATGTATCTTCTATTGCAGGTGCTTTCAAGAATTGGGAATGAATGAACTCAATTTTCTCTTCACTACTTCGAAGGTGAGTCGTCCTCGTTTTACGTCTATGATTGCACCGGCAGTTGCTAAAAACGGTATTCCCAGTATAATGGGTGTAATATCATCTTCTCTAATGTCCATAATTGTAAAATCAGTTGGAATGTAGAATTGACCTATGCGTACGGGAACGTTTTCAAGAATTCCTACAGGATATTTGATGGAACGATCTGCTAGTTGCACAGACATTTTGGTCGGTCTTAATTCTCCCATTTCCAGTTTCTTACATATGGATAAATGCATAACGCTAATTCCGGCTCCTAAATCGCATAAGGCTTTGTCGATGACAAATTTTCCTATGTGACAGGGTATAGAGAAACTACCCGGATCCTTGAGTTTAGGAGGCATGTTTTGGATTATAGCGCTACATTCGGCAGGGAGTGTAACGGTTTCGCTATCTTCAAGTTTCCTCTTATTAGAAAGAATTTCTTTTAAGAATTTAGCATATGAGGGCATCTGCGTAATAGCTTCGGTGAACGGAATTGTAACGTTTAATTGTTTAAGGAGATCAACAAATTTTCTAAATTGGCCCGCATCTTTGGTTTTAACAAGCCTTTGAGGGTAAGGGATAGGTGGTTTGTAAGGTGGTGGAGGTACATAAGGTTCCTTCTTTTCTAGGGTTTCCTTATTACTCTCTTCCTTTTCCTTAGGTTCACTTTCCTCAGTTGATTTCTTAGGGTTTTGGTTTTCTATCCTTGGATCAGATGGTCCTTCCACTTCCGTTCCACTTCTTAATATAATTGCATGAGCGTGGCTTCTCGGGTTAGGTTGGGGTTGTCAAGGGAATGTACCAGTTGGGGCAGCAGTAGGTGCTTGTTGTTGAGCTACTTGTGATATTTGTGTTTCCAGCATTTTGTTATGGGTAGCCAGGGCATCTACTTTGCTTGCTAGTTGTTTAAGTTGTTCGCCAGTGTGTACATTCTGGTTTAAGAAATCTTTATTGGTTTGTTGTTGGGAAGCTATAAAGTTTTCCATCATGATTTCCAAGTTGGATTTCCTAGGGGCGTTATTGTTAGGCATGGATGGGTTCGGTTTCTGATATCCTGGAGGTATAGCTGGGGCTTGATTTGGAGATTGTCCAGGTGCGTACAAAGCATTATTACTCTTATATGAAAAGTTTGGATGGTTCTTCCAATTTGAGTTATAGGTATGCGAGTAGGGGCTTCCTTGAGCATAGTTCACTTGCTCTGCTTGGATTTCTGTCAAGAGTTGACAATCCGTAGGGGTGTGACCTTGGATTCCACAGACCTCGCAATTCTGAGTTATAGCAACCACGGCGGTTGGAGGCGATACATTTAAACTTTCAATTTTCTGGACCAGAGCATCCACTTTTGCATTAACGTGATCAAGGTTACTTATCTCGTACATGCCAGTTTTCGTTTGAGGTTTTTCCACCATTGTTCGTTCGGTTCCCCACTGATAGTGGTTTTGGGCCATGCTCTCGATAAGCTGGTAAGCATCAGCATAAGGTTTGTTCATTAGTGCACCACCTGCAGCGGCGTCTATTGTTAACCTTGTGTTGTACAAGAGACCATTATAAAATGTGTGAATTACTAACCAGTCTTCCAAACCATGGTGTGGGCAAAGTCTCATCATGTCTTTGTATCTTTCCCATGCTTCGAAAAGAGACTCGTTGTCTTTCTGTTTAAATCCGTTTATCTGGGCTCTTAACATAGCTGTTTTGCTTGGCGGAAAGTATCGGGCAAGAAAAACTTTCTTCAACTCGTTCCATGTGGTGACAGAGTTTGAAGGGAGATACTGAAGCCATCTTCTAGCGCTATCTCTTAAAGAGAAAGGAAAAAGACGAAGTCGAATTGCCTCCGAAGTGACACCATTAGCTTTAACAGTATCAGCGTATTGGACAAATACGGATAAATGAAGGTTTGGATCCTCGGTAGGATTTCCAGAGAATTGGTTCTGTTGCACAGCCTGCAACAGCGAAGGTTTAAGTTCGAAGTTGTTTGCTTCGATTGCGGGCGGAGCAATACTTGAATGCGGTTCATCTTGCGATGGAGCGGCGTAATCTCTAAGAGCACGAGCTGGTTCTGCCATCTCGATTATCGAAGGAAAAATGTTTTTGAGATCAGGAAGTTCTACAGGAGGGAGATTGTTTGCAGCACGATATTCCCGAATTCGTCGTAGGACTCGGAGATATAGTTCGATATCGTTGATTCGTAAATAGAGCGGTTCGCCTTGTGGGCGAGTGCGTGGCATACAAATCAACGAAAGAAAGAATAGAAGAAAAAGAAACCTTAGTCTCTACAGCGTAACGGAAGAGTTACGATATCGATTAAATAAAAGTCCCCAGCAACGGCGCCAAAAACTTGATCGCTCGACTTTATGAGTCGAATTGGGGTACAAACTGCAAGTGCACAGTTCTATCGCGTAGTTTTAAAAGATATCGATCCCACAGGGACTTATGAATCGATATACCGTTATCTAAGGTTACTTCGTAAAGCTAAGGTGGTTTATGGTTGATTATTTGGGGGAAAAGCTAAAAACTGAACTAAGATCTAGATTAAATATTAATAAAGTGGATATCGGTATGTAGTTCGTCGTAATTAGGGAATCAATTCTTCGTCGGTTTCTTGGCTTTAAAATAAATCTTTTCAGTTGACTTTATTGATTAAAAGTTTTATCTCAAACTCTCGCTCTGTTGAATAAACCATGATTTTATGTTAATGTAGCTGTCACTTATAATTAAGTCAAAAACCATTTTTTGAAAGCAATACAGTCCATAGAAACTCTTTTCAAGAAAACACTGACCGTTTAAACACCCTTATCTCAAACTCTCGCTCTGTTGACTTAGGTTATATAATTAAATTCGAATGCTTAACTCTCGTCCTCACATTCAATCTTTAAAAATACTTTTTGGAAAAGATCGGAATTTAATTAACTCTAAAACTTGCTCTCGCCCTGATCTAGAATTAATGTCTAATTTACACTGTCCAGTTAAAACCTCAAACTCTCGCTCTATTGATTTTAACTTCTTTATGTCTTTTTCTTTCGTAAAAACTTTTGTTATTAAACCTGTAAATTGAGACCGTAAAAAGAGTGATTTTAATTTTAAATTAGATTAAACCGACTTAGTTTCGATTCCTTATTCCGCTTACTTTACATACCGATATCTAAGCGAATTAGCCAGACATGCTAAACAAACTAAAATACTTATCATGCATAAACAGACTCATCCCAGGCAGATAATATAAATAAATAATAAAACAAAGCATTAAATAATAATTAAAGAACCTGAATGAGTTAAACAATAGTCTTGAACACTCCACCACAAGCTGGTAGGATTTGTTCTTGGATTCTTCAATTACACAACAAATTAAAACGAAGGAAATAAAAACTAGATTCTAACGTAAGGTTAGATCCGGTAAAAAGGTACACAATAGTTTCCGGTGTAGAAACTATTGTGCGAAAAGAATTAACTAAATGCTAAAAAGGAAAATAGAAATTGCAAGGGAAATAGTGTAGAACTCGTAAAAATAATAAAGAAACAATAATGCTTAAGTTGCTGAAAAAGAAAATATGCAAAAGCGAAAACGGCAAAGGAAAAAATGTGGAAAAGCTTCGGGGCCCTTTTAGGTTTTGCAAGTGGCTATTTATATTGATGCTTGAGTAACCGCTTCCGCTTCCAAAAAGGTCTTTAACGTGCATAAAAGTTGGGCGTGGATATAGGGCTCAATACTCCCTCAACGTCTCTGAGGCGTTCCTTGCGCCAAAAATGTAGGGGAATGGTGTGACGTTCGTCACACCATGTGTGACGTCCGTCACAGGAGTGTGCAAGGCGTGACGCTCGTCACAGCCTCTGTGACGTCCGTCACATGCACGGCACCTGCGTTTTGTGCTTTGGGCTGGGCTTTGACATTTGGTTCATTTTCTCTCCTTTTTGCACCTCCTTTTCTTCCATTTTTACTTGTACTTCAAAATAAGCCACCTGAGACAAATAGGAAGAAAATACCGCGTAATATCTAATAAAATGAAGTGAACTGAAATAAATAATAATAAAATTTAATTGAATTAAGTCCTAAAATATGATATAATTTCGTGTTATCACCTACTTCATTTTTTTTCTCAAAACCTTCCATTCTCTAACACTCACAAATCATATCCTTCACTAAGTTTCCACCATAAGCACCTCCAACCAAAATCTATTGCCTTACATTCAAGCTCAACACCATAACAACCTAGTTTTTTCCCCATATTTTTTGGTAATGATTATAGCTTAAACCTTTTAACATTTTTGGTTATGTTTTTGTGTTGGAAATGGCTGGTTTTTCGTTTTTTTTTAGTTTAGAGTCAAGTTTGTAAAAAATGAGCAAGTCTGGTTTACACACTTTTTCTTGGGAATTTTGCTCTTACTACCCTTTTATTCACCATTTTTTAGTCAAACTTTGTTATTGTTATCATTTTTTTTTTGTTGACTTATTGTTATATGTGTTTGGTTCATGAAATCTATTAGGTCATGATTATGGTTGTTTAGAGTTCATAAAATATTCAATGTTTCAAACCTATTAATGATTGATCAATGGATCATTCATGATACTTTGAGGCATTGATAGGTTGCCTCTATTTCAACCATACTTGAGTTATTTGATGCATAGATGAAACCATATTCTTTATGTTAACTTGCTAATACATTTGCTTATTGTTATTCCATTAACCACTAACTCCTAACTTCTAACATTTATATTATTGCACTTTATTTTATTTTCTATTTACATTCAAGCATTCATTACCATCATCATTGTATAAACTCATAATACATGTTTATTTACTTGTTATTTATTTTATTGTCATCATACATTAAAAACAAAAGAAAAAAAGCATGATAGAATGATAAGACCAAAAATATTTACTCCACTCTTAATGAACTTGGACTTAGAGGATTTCATCTTAATACCTTTGCTTGAAGGCCTTTTTAATATCTTTGTAATACTCTTTTAACATTGGATTTTCATCTGTAACTTACATTCATATTGTAAGAATGACATCATGGCACCACCTTATGGGGACATGTTTATAAGACCATTATCCTTTGTTTAGCTTATGTCACTTTTGCACACACAATGTTTTTTCTTGGACTACCTTACAATGAGACCCTATATTTTCTTGTTGGTTACTTTGCATGCATGTTGCATTACCCAAATTTCATAATAAAATAAACAAACCCTTGATTCAACATCAAGTGGAATTTTCATAATCAAATTCAAAATACAATATAATTACAATTATTATTGTGCGCCACGAGCCTTAAATGGTGGAGAATGAGCAATAATGGAGCATTTCTACCATTACTTAGATTATTTTGAACGCAAGACGCTTGGCTTGTTGTCTAGAATAATTACCTCCGCCCATAGACTTTAGTACGATATAACCACAAACATTCTTTTCATAAAACCCTTATTCAAGGTAAAAAATAATACAACTCATCAAAATCATGTTTGCGCCTTAGGGCATCATCCTAAAAACCCTTTTCTCAAAGTTAAAATCAACCAACACACAATATTTTCTACTCCGAACTACGGAGCTCTGATTCCTCATCCACGAATGAGTGACACGTAGGCACAAGGGCCCCAATCCTTGGCGAGCATTATAGTAACAAAAGCACCCCCTCTTTCACACAATCTTTTGAAAAATAAAACAATAATGATATAAATCCTCATGTATGTAAAACAACCCAAATGGTTCCCATGGAGTACCATAGACGTGAGGGGTGTTAATACCTTTCATTTGCATAATCGACTTCCGAACCCAAATCTTGGTTGCGAGACCGGTTCCTTATTCCCTTTTCGCGCCTCCTGTGCGCGTATCTTCTTGAGGGTTTTATCGACTATTTCCCCTAGTCTCTCTGATAGAGGCACACAAATAAAATTTGATGGCAGCTCTTCTAATTTTGCCTCTCTTTGGCATTTCTTTAGTCCTGGTTTCGTTATCGTGAAACCTCGGTAGCGACGCTCGTGTATAAGTGGCTTAAGAGTTATTTGTATTGCGTTAAAATGGAAATAACATGTCCTTTTTAAAATGTTTTTGAATGCTCTAAGGCGTAAAAAGTGAATTTGATTGGTTGTGATTGATTTTAAGTGGGAAACAAGTATCCGACTACAAGCTAAGTATGGACGACAATCCAAGTACTTGGTAGCTGAAAGAACAAGTGTATCATGACCTCTCTTTTTCATCCCAAAAGATTTTGTTTATGAAATTTGTGAGTCAATTTTAATTGTTGGTACTTAGAGGGAGATAAACATCTAACCATAAGCTAAGTATGGCCAGAAATCAGAATACTCAGGAGCTGAAAGGACAATTGCATCCTGACCTCTCTTTTTTTTCCCATGAGGACCATATTAACTCGTTTATTTTTAAGTGTTTTTAGTGGAAGACAAGTATTGGGCCACAAGCTAAGCATGACCAACAATCCAAGTACTTGAGAAATGGTGTGGACAAGT
Source organism: Lathyrus oleraceus (assembly GCF_024323335.1). Lineage (NCBI taxonomy): Eukaryota > Viridiplantae > Streptophyta > Magnoliopsida > Fabales > Fabaceae > Lathyrus > Lathyrus oleraceus. The sequence continues at coordinate 336,350,966 of NC_066584.1, read as the reverse complement.
ACGTACACCCCATCCTTTTTTTATTCGGTTTATTGTAAAATGTTTTGAAAATGACTTGACGTTTGATCAAGTGTTTAAGGTTGAATATGACAATTGTGAATTAAGTGGAAGAGATTCTTGATGTTGGATCAACCACTCATGTTGCATTCAATTAAATTTGATTTAGAAAAAACACTTGATGTTGGATCAAGTTTATTTTTGTTCTTTGGAAAAGGTTCTTTTTAACTCGCTTTTGATTATTTTTAAGTTAATGGATGAGTGTGGAAAGCGATAAAATTATTACACGTTTATAGGAGTGGGGTACATTTTCCCCAAATGGGGGATAATCATACATCATACAAAATTAAAACATAAGCATACATGAATCATTCAAGAGGCAAAAATCATTCAAGCAAACAATCCACAATTATAATTCATAAATGCAGTCAAGAGTAGAGGCAAATGACCTAATCTCTAATTAATTCAAATTGAAAGTTAAAGAGCTAAACGCTAAAACTAAATTCAATTAAATTCTAAAAATATAGTCTATCCTAATTAAACTAACCATTTTATATGTGTACAGGCATGAGCTAAAAAATGGTAGAAAAAGGTGACAAAAGAATTAAAAACAATAATTAACAGAATGTCAATTAATTCTGCAGGGGTGGATAAACCAGTGGGTGTGCAGCCTTGAAAAAAATGTTTTAGGCATAATAGATAAGGCCCAAACACAAGGTATTGTTGTTGGGTTCAACATAAGTATCCTAAGCAAAACAGGGGTGTATGGATGCAAAGCACTATGGACTTGTGTCCCTAAGACCAATCCAAAAAAGGCAGGGGGGATTCAGAAACAATCATTCTTTCTTCTACACACCATGTTCATGTCATCTTTCTCTCAAGAGCACCTCCACTGGAATTTTTACTCCATTGCACAAGAGGCGGCTGAGTTGGTTGGAATAACCAAATATCAAGACCAATTTATTCCTCTCAACCTCCTCTTTCTTAATCTCCCGTCAATTCATTCCAAACACTCAATCAATTTTCAAAATTGCATCAAGAAAGTAATGAAACCTAACCTTTAAAACAAAAATTAAATGATAGAGGAGAAGAATCAATCCACCAAACCTTGGGGCTTTGATTATCCATTACAAGAGATACATTTTGGTATCAATATTCAAGCAAAAAGAGGAAGTAAAAAATTCAAGGTGATGAAGATGAAGGATTTCCTTGGAAATTGTTGAAATATGAAGGTGATGAAGATGAAGAAAACCATAGGTATGCTACTTTGATCATTCAAACTACTTCTTCTATAACAAACTTCGTATTCTTAAGAATCGACTATGTAGAATTCTGAAGTGAAAAATTGTTATTGTTGTTGTTGATTATGTATTGAATGTAGCAGGATCAAGGTGTAGTAATTTAGTGTAGACGTCTTAGCTCAATTTGTGGCAAGCTTCAAGGTGAGACTTGCTCCAACGATGGTGTTTTAGAGCTTTGGTGTGAGGTGAAAGAGATGAATTGAGGGAGTAGAGATTTTGAGTTTGGGTGATTGGTTATTATGATTATTGTTGATGATTGAAGACTGTGGTGAGCTTATATAGGTGGATTTTCCAACTATTTAGGTCAGTTTTCCGGGAAATGGTGGTTAGAGGTTTGGGCAGCAGTTAATGTTAATGGATTTAATGAGGAAATTGGTTGCATGAGTTAATAGTGTTAGTGAATTGTTAAGTTGTTAGCTGGAACTGTTATTGAAGCGTTGAATGTGGGGATTGTTATGGAATTTAGCTCGGCATGATGTTAGGATTGGGATGAGTAAGTGTAGTTCAAGTATTGATGAATGTTAGTTTAGGAATGCTTTGGTTTAAAATATGAATGCTATGTGTTGATGTATCATGTCATTGGTTTTGAATTGGTGTGTTATGTGTATTGTTATTGAAATTGGTTTGTGTTGGAATGGCACTACAATGAAGGCTGGAAAAGGACGTTTTTTAGCTACTAGTTCAGGTGTAAACGATTAGCTGATATTAGGTCATTAGTTACCAACACGAAAATTGGTATACTGGTGTGTGTAATGAGGTTAGGCAACACAGATGTAACTGATTATATGATTATGGGTAATTGGTTACCAACTCGATATTTTGCCTCTAGATAACCTAATTACATGATTTTAGGTAACCTGATTACATGAAATTTTTTGGATGAGTCCCAAATGCATTGTGTGTGGTTTTTTCCTCATTGTGTATGTGAATTTTGCAAGGCTAGTGGACAAGACTTGGCATTGGTCAATGGGTATGGAACACAATGTTCATGACTCAAGGTTTCTTCATGGAGAAATTTGGACACTTGAATGCTTTGGAGAAACATAAAGATATGGGATGACTTGAAAATAGAGGAAAATGGGATTAGCGTTTAGGAGTAGTGGTTGACTTTAGTTAACTGTTTTGACCAAAAAGTCAATAGTTGACCAAGAGTCAACTATAGGCAAAATGATGTAATTTTGTTTTGTTTTTGGTTTTGGGATTTTTTGTAATGGCATGTTGAACATTCTTGTAATGAAATGGCCCTTTGAAATGAATTATTTCTTGTGTTTTTAGCAAAATATCTTCCCTCCAAATATCGGTTTGAACATTTGAACTTGTACTTGGATGAACTAGAATGAATCTTGATTTCGTTAACTTGACTCTGATTTGCAAAGCCTTGTCTTGAATCCATACTAAATAACCAAGTCTATAAAGAGATTAGACAATCACACTTGTAATCCATAATCGGATCCAATGACATGATGTAGTCCTTATGATCCATTAATACCTCATACCAAAAATAAGTGTAGCACCAAAATACCATAGGCTTGATTCTTAAGAACACGATAAAAAGGACCTTATCTTGTGCCATGAACAAAAACCTCTAAATAAATGATGTTTATCTAAGAAATGCAATTGTAAATGAATGAATATGGAATGAGTATGCAGATGAATTAAGGATCAAAGGTCAGATAGAAAGTGGAAAGAAGGTAGAGCAAATTTTGGGGTATGACAAGGAGTCATCTTTCTAAAGTACATGATCAAATGGTTCTTTGGACAGTTAACCCCATTGTACTTTTCGAAGTTGGGTACTTTGAATTTTGAAGGAACCATGGCATCAGTGACTAAACATAACTCGAATGTATTCAAATTATAACTACCACTCATTTCAATTTTCATTAGTCATTCTTAAAGATTCTGTAATCTCTCCCTAGATCGAGTGTCTTGGAGTTTACCGATTGGCAATGGCGCATAGTTTGGTAGGTACATAACTTGAGATACTATTTACCTTTGAGGATGATGAAAAGAGGGATGGTTGACATCTCGTGGTTGAGGAGTGGTGTCATGGTGCCCCACGTTTGCAGTCGTTCGTTCTTGATTTTCTCTTTTTTTCATCAAAGATTGCAAGCCTATCGAAACTTATCCCACTTTCTCTTTCAATTTGTTGACTTCACGTTTCATAGCTTCGTGTCTTAGCACAAGTTCTTCCATGACTTACGAGAATGAGTTCAATATGAGCAGAAGACCACTTGACTTTTATTTGTTGGGTGACGATAAGGTATGCATTAGGTATGAATACAATGCAACAAAATGAATGCTATGAAATGAAATTCAATATGTTGAGAGTTTTTATTTTAATGAACGCAATGCAATGCCATGTGTGGACTCAGGAAATCGTGAATTTGGAATCGTATGGCTAATTGGTCACCAAAACAACTTATATGGAAAGGCTCCTTACGATAGAATAGTTCTAATTTCTCTACCCTACCCTCGTAAAGGTTAGCTCTAGGGCTTTTTTTTGTTTAAGGACAAAACCCAGGTTCATAGATCTCATTTGAAACTTCACCACGATGATGGGCCATCCAATTCATGGTGAAGTCTCAAAATATCTCCTCTAGGCAGAGCCTTCGTGTTGACCTAGTGAGATGTGTATCATGTAGGCCATACTACAGGGTCTCTAGGTCCAAAATTTGGTATGGATCCTAAATAAGGTCCCTATATTCAAGGACCATGTTCGAAATCTCGTCACGAGGGGGAGCTAGCTACTTCATGATGAAAGTATCATACATATCTACTCTAGGCGGAGTCTTCGTATAAAACCTATTAGGGTGTGCATCCCATTGGTTAATACTACATAACATCATTTCTAATCTTATGTTTTTTCTCGAGCTCGGGTGTAGAGCGTCCCTCAAGTAGTAGTCCCAAACCAACATAATATATGAAAATAAAATATATCAATAATATGAAAGAAATAGAGAATAAACATAAAAATATAAGAAAATAAAGAAGAGCGTACAAATAAAAAAGGAACACTTAACTTAAAACTAACTAGACTAAGCTTCACTTGCTAGCAATGTCCCCAGCAGAGTCACCAGTTGTCACGACGCGAAAATATCCAAGCGTAACAAACGCTCGAAATAACTAAATAGTGCCATAAAATTTTTATTTTTAAAGGGAAATGTCAATAAATTCCTCGAAGAACGAAAACATGGTCCTCACAACCAGTTTCGGGATCGGGAGTCGGTTATGCGAGGGGAAGATATTAGCACCCCTCACATCCGTTTTGCTCAACGGGAACCTTCTAATTAGTTAGGTGAAAGTGTTTATCATATGAATGTTCGAACATTTTTCTGTTTATTAAAAGATAATTTCAAGAGGGGGAAATTTAGTTTTTTATTAATGTGTCTGACGAGATATTGAATCTCGCTCCTACGTATCCCCAAATGCGATGGGGAACTCAAGGCTACATAGTTCTTTAGTATAAAAGGTTTGTCTATTGGTTGTTTTTAGAGAATATTATTTATGTCGCATTCGATCCGTTTAGCCCGTTTAGCCCGCCCCACCTTAAGCCTGCCCGTCTTAAGCCCGCCAAAAATGGGACGAGTTGGTCCGCCAATCCACCATACTAGTTATCAAACACTCAAAATATTTATTTTGGTCAGTTGAAGGTTAATACTTGAACTATAGTTTTGGAATTCTTGTTAATGATTCTATTTTAGGTGAATTTTTTTTTTATGATTTTAGACTTTTAGTTGTCATTTTTTATTTTCTAATTGTTGGTTTGATGCTTTCTAATTGAAATGTAAAAATAAAAGTCTTTTAATTTATTAAAAAAAATTAAGAAAAATAAATAGACGGGCTATCCCGCCGCACGCCAACATGTCACCTTGGCGGGGCGGACTGGATTTTTAAGTCCAATTTCACTTGGCGGGCTTGCCCGCCCCGCTCTTTTTTTGGCAGGCTTAAGGAGGGGTGAGGCGTGGCGGGGTGGACGGCCCGTTTTGCCACCCTTACGCGGATCTGTATGTTTTGGTGTGTTTTTGAAGTGTGAGGTTTGAAACGCGACGGTTTGTGTCGTCGAAACCGATTCAGCGACGACTTTGCTTTTTTGTTCAAGCTTTGTTGCTCTACTTTATTTTTGTATTTATGCTGGTGTTGTTATAAGCTACAAATATGATAGACAAGGAAAGATGATGGAAGGTTATTTAAGAGGATGGTGGATGGATATGAAGGATGAATGGTTTGTAAAGAAGAAAATTACTTTTTTCGTGTGAGTTTTTTGGAGAATATATTCTTACGTCAGTGTAATCAGGGACGAAGCTATATGATTCAAAGAGTGGGCCTATGCCCCTATCAAGATCATTATAATATTAATTATTAATATTATAAATAATATAATTATATAATAAATGTATTATAAATTAAAAATAAAGTTCTATACTGACCCACACTAAATAAATAAACTTTAATTAATATAATATTTTACACCCATATTTTTACTAAATTTAAAGTTTAACTTACTTTTGTTTGTTTTATTTATTTATTTTTTTGAAAATTGATTTGTTCCATGTAAGAAATAAAATATATATTTTTAATAAATTAAAAACCAATTTTCTTTCATTTTCCTTTTTTCAAACAAATCAAACATGAATTATTTTTTCTCTCACAACAAAGTGTTTCTTAATTTTTACTATTCTCTTTTTTATTGTTGATCTTTTAAAACATAATATATATATATATATATATATATATATATATATATATATATATATATATATATATATATATATATATATGCGCGCGCGCGAATGTCCCCATTACTTATCCTTTCTGGCTCCGTCCTTAAGTGTAATTGTTGTTTTTATGATGATAGTGGTGGTGACGAGGGTGGTTTATGGGGGCTAATGGTGATGGTTGGTGTTAAGGTGATGGTTGTGTTGGTTGGTTTTTAGGTGAGAGAGGGAGTATATAGATGTTGACCAAAAATTTTGATTTTTGAAAGGTTGTTGTTTTTAGTGAAAATTAACTTTGTGAGCCTGTGAGCTTTTTTTTCATTATTTACTTGTGAAAATTATATTTATTTATACTAGAATTATAACATTAGGTAAAAGTAAAAAAATAAAAAAATATTAAATTAAAACAAAATGAATCAAGAAATTATTTGTCATAATTCTTTTACTTGACAACTAAGATAACAATTCAAATGAAAAAAAAAAACCTCTTTTTGTATTATATTTAAAGAAAAATAAAATAAATGCTAAAAATCATTATTTTATAAACTGAATAAATATGCAGAAATAAGAATTAAACTAAATAAATAATCTTAAAAAATTAAACTAATTAAAAATCAAATAAAAACTAAACTAACTAAAAAACAAATAAAAATTAAACTAATTAAAAATCAAATAAAAATTAAACTAAATAAAATAAAAAATCAAACTAATTAATAAGATAAAATCAAACTAATTTATAAACTAAATTAAATTAAATTAAATTTATTTATAAAAATTAAATTAAAATCAAACTAATTCAAATAAAATGCAGAAAATAAATAAATAAAAATTATTAATCGAAAAAAATGCATTTTGTATATATTTTTGAATGATGTTGGTTTTGGCTTGATTCTAAGTTGAATGATTTAATCTTATCTTTCTATATATCAAAATCCAATATAATATCTTTCGAGTGCTCAGATTCCGATTTCAAACTTTCATGATGTTTGAAGATTATGTATGATTTCAAATCTTTGAAAAAATAATAATGAAAAATTCTTAAAACATGTTTTAATTGTGTAAAATTGATTTTTATGAAAGATGTTAATTTTGTTTTTGATGTATAGATCTTAATATACATCATAAAACACACCTTTGAAAATATGTATAAGTTATAAATTAAATTATGAAGCATAACAATGAATATGTTTTCACAATCTCCCCATTTTTGATATTGATGGATAGTTTTTGTTTAAAATTTGATACTCCCCTTATCTTGTATATCTCCCTTTTATGTTTTAATTCAAGATTTCGTTTCCTGAAATAAAATAAAGAAAAACAATCATATCTCTTTTCTTCCTTTTGACATTATCAAAAAGAAGAAAAAATAATAAAATCCAAAGCAAAATAATATAGGAAAACATACATCATGATAGATGAAGTGATTAGATGGAAAATATAAAAGCATATATTAAGACACTTATCTTCTTCACAATGCTAATTGAAAGTGTCAATCTTTTCAATTCATCTTCAACCAAGTAGAATTTTTAACCTTACCATATCACATGCTTTCCTTGTGTCTTGAACAACCAATATTCATTTTAAAATTTTAGTATATGATTTCCAAGTACACCTACAATGAAAAATCAATAGTTCTTCAAGGTATCCAGTATTTTTTAGGTCCTTTTAGGTTAGTTCCTTTCTCAACCCACACATAATTAACACTAGGTATACATAATATTCTCATATAGCATGTATTAGGGATATATTCCTTACAATTACAATAAAAACATGAAGATTTATTCAATGACTCATTTCTTTTAGAGGTATAGAAAGTATTTCTCAATAAGTCATTCTTAGTTAAAAATTATTTTTCATATTCTTCGGTTGAACATTGTTGTAAGCATTGCTAGACTTAACAAAGATAGTCTTGTTCGAAATGATTTTAAATTTGTCCAATTCTACTTGCATGGTATTAGATTAACTTTGTAGAGATGAAATAATTTTATTTTGGTTAGCACATAATCTAGAAAATTTTAGACATTCATCGTGCAAATTATTAAAAGCCTGTGAAATTCATCATAAGAAGGTTTATCATTATTAACCTCATCATCATCGAAGTTATATGAAACCATTAAAGATAGATGTGCTTGTTCTTCATTTTAAGAATGTGTACTCACATAATTGTCTTCTCAAGCGATGTATGCTCTTCTTGGATTTTTATCCTTCTTGTTGTTGAATTTATTCTTCTTTTTTAGAAAAGGACAACCACTCTTAATATGTCCTTGTTTTTCACATTCAAAGAAAGTGACATTTTGTATTCAAGTTAATTATTCATTAAACTTCTTTCTTTGACCAATATTCATTGTTTTGTCTCTTTTCAATATTTTTTCAATCTTCTTGACAAGTACTTATGTATCTTTATTATCTTCCTCACTATTTGATTGAGATTCTTCATCTGGATCATTATCATAATCTTTGACTTTAGTTTTAAGGAAAGGGATCTCACTTTATGTTCATGTCTTTCATTCTTTTTCAATCGTTCAAGTTTCAATTCGTGTTCTTGTATTTTTCCAAACAATGAAGCCGTTGCCATTTTGGATAGAATCTTCTTTTCAGAAATAGTCATTACTTTTGGTTGCTATTCTCTTGTTAAGGATCTAAGTACTTTTAGATTTAATTAATCATTGGTGAAAGTTTTTCAAAGAACGTTCAAGTAATTTGTTAAATGAGTGAACCTTTTTTTGCAAATCAAGTATATTTTCTCCTAGTTGCACTCTAAACATCTCATATTCTTGAGAGAGGGTGTTTGGTTTAGATCATTTGACTTCCTTTGTACCTTCATGTGTGACTTCCAAGGTTTCTCATATTTCTTTAGCAGTTTGACAATTAGACACCCTAAAGAATTCATCCATTCGCAAGGAAGATGCTAATATGCTTTTGGATTTCTTATCATGACAAAAAAAATTGTTATCATCATCATTTCATGTATCTTCAGATTTTGGTTAACTTGCACTAATAACAAGTAAAGTTGGAATGTATGGATCAGTTTTGCCTAAATTCTGTACTTCTTCCCGTTGCGATTCAAGAAATATTTACATTATAATTTTAAAAAAAAATCATAATGATCACCGTTTAAACATGGCGAAATATTGAAATTATCCCATTCTCCTAATAGTGCTTTTGCATAAACCATTTTTACGCAAATTTAGGAAAAGGTTACCTAACTATTGCTCTCGTGACAAATGTGAGTATGAGAGGCAATCTAATATGGAAGGGAGGGATTGAATTAGTATTGCTGGATTTTTCTCAATTTTATACAGTGTTTCTTAACTTTTAATTTTACTGGAAACAAATGGTTGAATGCTACTTTAATACGAATGTAAGTGCAAAAAACTAAAGACATAAAGATAAAGGAGACACAAGAATTATACTAGTTCCCCATATAAATGAAGGGTCTGTCTAGCCCGTCTACTCCTTAAAGGATCATCCAATATGTTTAGATTCTTGTACAAATATTTACACCAATACTGCTTTACAACCTTCTAATGCATACACAAACACCAAACCTTATGGGGGGCTTTGAACCACCCCAACTCAAAGAAACTTTTTTTACAATCAACAAAGAGTATGATGATCCTCACAAAAACAAGAAAGTACATCCATTTCTATTTACAAACACCTTTTACAAAACCACAGTGATGAAAAAGCAATGTACACACTTTGTAGATAATTTTGAATGAAGTTAGTCTTGCCTTGATTCCAAGTTGAATGATTTTATATTCTCTTTCGAAGTATAACAATTTAAGATAATATCATTTGAGTACTTAGGTTTTGATTTAAAACTTTTATGATGTTTGAAGAATATGCATGGTTTCAAATATTTGAAAGAATAATTATTAACACTTTTTAAAATATTATTGAATTGTGTATAAATGAATTTTATGAAAGAGGTAAATTGTCTTTCTATAGTATATACCTTAATACAAATCCTAAAACACCTATTTGAAAAGATGTATAAGTTCAAAATTGAATCATGAAGTATTGTAATGAATGACAAATATTCCGATCATAAAAACATGTACTACTTCCGCTTTGTAGTAGACTACCACTGTCTCATCGTTCTATTTTTCAAAATTTTGAATATTAGTAATCACATACCAATATATGGTAGTAGACTAGCACCACTTTCAGAATTCAATAGGCAAGTTTTGACATAGTAGTCGAATATCACATTTTCGTAGTTGACTATCACTTTGCCTTTTTACTTGAATGTGACTTTTTAGTGTTTGTCTTCATGTATTTGAATGCATTAATTTTAGGAAGATTGTAGTTGAAGTTTGATAGATATTTTTGAGCATGCAAAATAATACAATATGAATCATAATGTATACCTTGATTATGATTAATCATCTTGATTCTTCAATTGGTTATCTTTATCATTATTAAGCTCTTGAGTTCAAAATCTTTTATTATGTGTCTTCTTTAAAACCGAATTAGACATAGGATCAATATCTTCTTCATATATCATATATCGTGTCACTCTAATTGATGTTCATTGTTGGAATGACTATTGCTCATTGGACTTCTTAATTCTTTTATTGTTATAGTGACTATTGTTTATATTTCCAATTCTCATTTTTATTTATATATATTTACTCTACCATTAAAAAAAACTATCAAAGATGTGATCATATTAGTATGGGGAGCTAAACCCACAACATCTTTGATGTATTAGTTAATGATTTACCAACCGAACCAATCTTCTTTGATGTCTTGTTCCATTCTTCTCTAAATTTTTATATTTACCTTTTTTTTTAAACAAAGTTTAGTTTTTTAAAAAAAATTGTATGCAATAAATTAAAATAAATGGTTATATAGGTTATAATGCGGATATAATTGAATGTGTAAAAAAAAGAAGTTTAAAGTGTAAATCATTATAATTAATATATTCAATGAAAAGTAAAACATAAATATGGATTATATTATGAATTTTGATATACATAAAAATTATTAAGATATTTATAATAAAAATTTATAATAAATATAATAAATAAAATTTTAAGTGGAAAGAAAAATATAACTAAAACAACTACTTTTAAGAGTTGAGTTGGAATTCATTATGAACAAAAGTAAAATTTTATTCAACACATATATAATATAACCCATTATATATACATTTTTGTTATTAATTAAAATATGAGTAATATATTCTTCAAACTATTTTAAAAAGTCAAATTATTACCATTAAATTTACATTTTATAAACAATGCTTCATAAAAAACAAAATGATATCGCGTCAGTTAGTTGCATTTTTTTATTAAAAAAAATATTTAAAAGATTATAAAAGATATTTAAAAAGAAAGTTTCAAATAAAATGTTTGTTTGAATAAAATTTCATGTGATAAATTTTGAATTATTTTATCATTTTATTTGACTTTATTTAATATACAAAAAAGCTATTTTAAATAATATTTAAAATATTATATGATTTTAATTATATTTTAATCTTTAACATTATATATTTATGTTATTGGATGTTAAATTAAATCTTCTACTTTATAAAAAAATAAGTTTGAAATAATTTCTAAAAACATTTTTATAAATAGAAAGGAAAATCGTTTTTTTTTAATCTATAAGAAAGAGCCCTATCTTTTCATACAAAATTACAAAGCAATTTTAGAATCACAATATAGAAGTTTCATATATATATATATATATATATATATATATATATATATATATATATATATATATATTATATATATATATATATATATATATATATATATATATATATATATATATATATATATATATATATATATATATATATATATATATATATATATATATATATATATATATATATATATATATATATATATATATATATATATATATATATATATATATATATATATATATATATATATATATATATATATATATATATATATATGACAAAAAATGGGAAAAACTATATAACACGTCTATATATATATATATATATATTTGGAATTATGTTTTATATTGATTTTATGTCATAATAATTTATATAGTGAGATATGACCATATATATTTGTATGAATTGTTAAACAATACTATTTATAAAGAATGACTGAATTATAATAATCACAATATATTAAATTGCAATGATTTATAATATACATTTATTCATAGTATGTTTCCCTTTGGAGCTCAAAGATAATGTCTAGAATTCAAATAATTATTCATATGCCTACTGTTACAATTTCTTTTAAAAAGTATTAAAAAAGTTTATTTTGTTTCAAATAAAAAATTAATTTAAATAGTTTTTTATGAAATTTTTTTATAAATATTTTATACTTTTATTATGACATTTGTTGGTAGTAGATTAACATGAATTACGTGAAGTAGCGAAACAACCCCAGTCGTTGATTTGAGATCAAACGTTTCAAAATATATATAGGAGTAAACTTTATTATAAACAATCTCATCCATTAAATTGAAACCAGACGGTTGAGATCTGAATCTTTATCGTAACAGAAAAAAATCCAATTCTAGCAGCAGCCATAACTCTTACTATAAAACCCATAAGACACTGGGAGAAAATACTGCAACAATTGATTCATCGTTTCTAATTATTCCCAATTACTTCCCAATGACAAGAAAGAAGGTGAAACTTGCGTTCATCTCCGACGATTCGGCGAGGAAAGCAACGTACAAGAAAAGGAAGAAAGGTATTCTCAAGAAGGTGAGTGAACTCACGATTCTCTGTGGAATTCCCGCTTGTGCTATAATTTCAAATCCTTTTGATTCGAAAACCGAAGTGTGGCCAGATCTAGACGGAGCCAAACAGGTTATCGAAAGGTACCAGAGTTCGTCTGTGATCGATGGAACGAAGAATGTGAATCAAGAGAGTTTTCTTCTGCAGAGGATTACGAAAGCTAGGGAGCATCTTAAGAAGCTTAAGAATGAAAATCATGAGAAGGAGATGAATATTCGGATGATTGAATACATGAAGAAGAAAGATTTGCCCGATGATGTTAGCGTTTCGGATTTGAAAGAATTTGAAAAATTGGTTGAGAAAAATGTGAAAGAGATCGATAGTAAGATTGCACCCGGTTCATTAGATTAAGTTCGTATTATCGAGCCGAACTGATGCGAGTAAGTTCATTTTATCGAGTCGGATGCAAGTTCGAAATTGTAATTGTTGTTTAGAGAAATAGTTATTGTTGTTTAGAAAAATATTCTCTTTGTTGTTAAGTGCTTTGAATAAAAACTTATGGATCTGAATAAATTTTGATTATTATTATAAAGTTCTCTTTCTGTCTAACTTTTCTTATTTGGTAGTTCTAGGTAATAGGAATTTATAGCAACATTAGAATTGTATTTAAATCGTGATATTATTTCTAATTTTATGAGAATTTGGAAAGTTTAAAATTACAATTTTAGTGCTAGAATTAAACAACATTTACTTGCAACATTTTATTGTTATTGTGATTGTGTACTCTAGTAGTAACCGTTTAGACTCTTTAGGTTTGGAATTTTCAATCTTAATTGTGGATTATAGATATTAAGAAGTAGGGTTTGAATATTCTCATCGTAACTCTAACATAGGGTATTACAGTTGTTAAGAAAAGGGGTATTTACAAGAAAAAAAATCAATTGATTATATTTTTTTTTGTCTGGAAAATTAATTGAAATTTATTCCTAATGCATTCCCCCATTAAGTCAAATTATGTATTTTTTTTTTGAATAATAGTCAAATGAGATTTAATGATTCTTTTAAGCATATTTTAAAGCAAAAGAAATTGGAGAAAGAAAATTTATTATTATTAAAAATTATATTAATATTAATTTTTTTAGCTGAGATTTCAATTATGTTAAGTTAAATATTTACCATTGAATTGATGTATTTTGACATTATAAATAATAATATAAAAATCAGTAATATTTTTTTTTGTTAATCTTATTGTAAGATATATCATTTTTTAGTATTGAAAGGAATAAATAATGTACCTGTTCACATATTTTAGTTTTTCTAAATAATATATTTTTAAACATTTTCCGGTACAAATACATTGTCCTGATCTCATAATTTGATATGTATATATTGGTATAATTTTCCTTTTTTTTTATAAATATTATTATAATTGAAAATCCAGAAACATAAAAACTATAATACATTACTGATATTTTTAATGGGGAATGGATTAAGAAAGTTATACCCAAAGATGGAAATATAAATAAAATAAAATTAAAATTATATGGAATGTTATAATTATTATAACAAGAGAAAATATGTATAAATCTAAATAGAAAGAAATATTATTTTAAAAATTTGATTGTTGTAACAAGACGTATAGCACATACTATTCAATGAATTTTAAGATTTTTCTAATTTGAAATTATATATATATATATATATATATATATATATATATATATATATATATATATATATATATATATATATATATATATATATATATTATGAAAGTTATATAAATCTTAGGTATTCGTACGGAACATGTAACATTACGAAAATTATACGGAACAAGTAATATTTTGAAAAGAGATTAATTACTATACAATGTCAGTGTAAAAAGTTTTACACCGTCGGCTCATCACCATCATCCGTTTGTATTACTTTATAGATTTTTAAATTTAAAGTCAAACTTCTTTTAATATCCGACGTCTATGATTAACTAACGGTGTAAAATCCTTTTACACTGTCAGTGTATTTCAATTAAACTTTTTTGAAAATTATATAAAATAATATATATATATATATATAATACTTTAAAAAATTTTCTCCAATACTAACATAACATATTATGGTCAACACAAATCAAATATAATTAACCATTTTTATGAATAAACTTGTCTCAATACAATGTAATGGAAAAAGTATTTTATGAACTTCATTGATTAGTTGAAGATAGTTTTTTACAATGTTAAAGCTTATGCTTATTTATATAGCTTCTCATGCTTGTTACACTACATACACATGATGAAAGCTCTACCTATACATGACTTGCGTGCATGCTAAACTATATCATGCTTACAAAGGTTATGTTATGGTGCATGGTGCTCTAAAGAGGATTGAATTGGACGACTTTGAGTTTGGTGTGCAGTTCTTGAAATGGCCATATACCAAGTGGTTTGGTGAGTGTATCAGCTACCCACAAAGAGTTAGGAATATGTTGTATGTTCATGTGTTGAGTAATTACTTTTTCACGTACAAAGTAAATATCAAGTTTAATGTGTTTGGTGTGAGCATAAAGAATTGGGTTGTGTGAGAGAAAGAACTACACTAAGGTTGTCACATAGAAGTGTTGGAGAAAAGAAAGTTACATCAAGTTCTTTAAGCATAGACTCAAGCCAAAGATGTTCTGATGTAGTGTTGGCTAATGCACAATATTTTTCCTCAGTACATTATCTTGCAACCAACCGATGTTTCTTAGAACAACACGAGACAAGGTTAAGACCAACAAAAATGCACGAGCCTGATGTGGAACGACATTCATCAAGATCACTTGCCTAATCAGAGTCACTATAGGCACAAATGCAGAGTTTACTTGACACTAGAGTCGGTAATAGCAAGAATCCATGATGAATGGTACCACTCAGATAACGCAAAATGCGTTTTACAACAGACCAATGAGTTTGCAAAGGTGATTCCATGAATTGGCACATCTTGTTGACATTAAAGATAATATCTAGTCGGGTAGTAGTCACATACTAAAAGGCTTCAATCATAGATCTGTAGTGACGGGCCTCAGAGAGAGAGAGAAATTGCACCATGTCTGCTTAACTTGTAGTCAATCAACATATGTGTAGTGACACCATTAGCATTGTTCATGTTTGCACTATTCAAGAGATCACAAATGTAGTTGGACTATGTGAGTTGAAGGCATCATGTATGCAAACGTTCAATTTCAATTCCTAAGAAATACTTAGGGTATCCCAACTTCTTGAGGCAAAACTTGTCATGAAGTGAGTCAATGAATTTATGTATAAATAGTGAAGAATAGTTTGTGATTAGAATGTCTTCCACATAAACTAGTGCAAAGAGAGTTACACCTTGATGTGAGTTGATGAATAAAGAGTGTTCACATTTTCTATGTGTAAAACCAAAATGAACAAGTGTCTGATTAAGTTTCTCATACCATGCATGAGGGGCCTGTTTGAGACCATATAATGCCTTGTGAAGTTTGCAAACAATTTATGGATCTTGCTTTTAAAATCCATGAGGTTGAGTCATATATATGTCCTCTTACAAAGAGTAATTGAGAAACACATTATTGACATCAATTTTTTGAAGTTCCCACATGTTAGTGAGTGCCAAGGTTATAATAACATTTGCTGGTTTGATAACTAGTGAAAATGTTTCGTTGAAGTCAAAACCAAATTGTTGGTGATATCACTTGGCCACTAGGAATGTTTTGTATTTGTTAACAGTGCCATCATGATTTTCCTTCAGCTTGAATACCAACTTGCATCCCACATGTGTTCCTATGGGGTGGGAGAGAGGCTGAGAATCAAGTTTGGTTAGATAGGAGTGCATCATACTCAATTTGTATTGCCTGAGACCAATCTGGATGTGACAAATCCTATTTGACTGAAGTTAGCTCTATGTCGTACCTCGAAAAATGAGAACGACCTCGCGAAGCGCAATCGCACGCTCGTGGGATGGACTTAACAGAGTCGCCATCGATCTTTATTTATTCCCATATAGGGAAAGGGGAAATTCCGAATAAAACCTATAAATAAGGACAAGGATAAGGTCATCGGAACCAAAATCAGGGTTCGTGAGTCGGTTATGCAGGGGAAAGGTATTAGCACCCCTCACGTTTGTTGTATTCAACGAGAACCGTTTGGTTAGTTGTACGTTTTAGTGTTTGTCTATAATTTAGGCTTCTCGAGTTATTAAGAGGGTAAAGAAGAGGACAAAAGGTTTATTTTTTATTAGTGAGCCTGACAAGATTTCGCAATCTTGCTCCTACGTATCTCAAAAGAGAAGTCAAGGCACACGTAGTTCTGGATAAAATAAGTTTGTTTGTTGGTCAATTTTAGCGAATTCTATCTTGTATTAATCGATGGAAAACATTGTTTTACCCAAAACAAGTAAGAAGCGGACATTTTCACCACATTGAATGGATTTAAAAATCACATTCACGCCACTTATCTCAACTCAACAGTTGTGGATGAAACATTATTTTTCACCTGCTTAAGACAAAATATCTTTCGTTTCTGAAAGGGTTTTTGGTTGTGCCAAAAGGCAAAAGAGGTTTGAATGAGTTTGATGTATTTTTGGAGATGGCGAGAGCTTGGATTAGTGAGATATCCATCTCGAATCCTAGTCTCAGGAGCTCGTGGTGTTCACCCCGTTCCATTTCCATCTTTATTAAGAAAGTGTGTTGCATATTTTTATGTATTTTGAAGTTTTATTGGGAAAATGCACTCGATGTTAATCGAGGTTTGTTTATGGTTATGAAAAAATTGAAGTGGTTTTATGGTTTGAAAAATGATTTGAATGTGGATGGTTGATAAATTGAGATAGTGGAAACGGTTTGAAAAGAAAAGTCAAATGGGTTGGTTTTGAGATGATTTTAAAAATAGCTTGACGTTGGATCAAGCTTTTGACCTGCCTTGCAAAATAGTTTTGAAAATGATTTTTGATAAGTGGCTAGAAATGAATTAAAATCGATGGTTAAATATGATGGATACAAATGGTAATGCGAAGGATGCGAATTGGATCGAAAATGGGTGCAAGTTCAAGTGTAGTGACACAAACTCAAGCAAAAGGCGTAAGTCAAACACCGCAAGATCCGAATATATATACAAGCATTCGACAAAGATAAAAAAATTAGTTAAAAAAATTACAAGAGCATACACAATATTTACATCACGCATCCACAGAAAATGAATCGAAAAAGTAAAGCGAAAAGGAAAGTGCACGGATTAAAATCATGACGCAAAGACGCGAATCAAATACACGTATGCGAAGACGTGCAAAGCTACCACAAAAATTTAAATCGGATCTAAATATAATGATGTTGGATCGTCGAAAAATTATCACAAATCAAAATAGCAAATTGCTAACGCATAAGCGGTCATTGCAAGTCGAATCAAGAAATAATAATATGATAAAAATCAAATTAAAACATAAAGTTGCGAATTGAAACACAAATTGGTAAGCGCACAAAAAGAGGTTCGCCGCTATGCTAAACCATCGGACGCGTGTAAAATCGAAATACAACACACAAAAATATAGAACCGCACATAAACCAATAAAAATCAACTATTAGCTTGCTACACTTAACGTGATCGTCACAATATTGATCAAAACCGCATGGATCTAAATTTATAAAAAAGGAACACAAAGAAAAAATGAAATAAAACGTTTAAAAAAAATAACAATATTGCTAATTCAAAAATGCAATCATCGCAACCAGATCGAACTAACACAAATGTCACGCATCATGCACACATGTATGCAAATAACGTCTCGACATGATCCGATCCAAGCAACATAATCGAAACCAAAAACAAAAAAAAAGAAATTAACACTATATATATATATATATATATATATATATATATATATATATATATATATATATATATATATATATATATATATATATATATATATATATATATATATATATAAGTAACACTGAATATATTTATATATGTATCAAATAAAATTGACGTACAGAAAATTAAACAAGAATGAAATCCACTAGCTCACATGCAGTACGACGACGAGAACCAGCAAGGAAGAACGTTAGAAACAATTGAAATTGTTTACTGTATTGAAAATTTGAGAAAAGTGGATCTCATTCTCCAGCCGTGTTTGTGTCTGTATTTTCCCCTTTTTCTTTGTGACTTCTTCTCTCGACATCATTAATATATATATACATGTCACTTTAGGGTTTTTAATAATTTTGAAAATCCGCAAATGCTCTTGGTGCTTATTTTAGAAACAAAATTAAATAGTACTAACTAAAACTAAATAAAATTAAATATTAAAAAATAAATAAAATAAAAATATAATAAAAACACCAATAATTCTATTTAATATTTTTAGACACTCTGAAAAATTGAAAAAATAAAAGTCTCTAAATAAAAAACACGGGCGCAAAAATGCCCGAACAAATAAATTGACCGCACCAAAATGATCAGCGTGAAATAAATTTCTCGAAATTATACAACGTTTGATTTAGTTTTGAAATAAATTTTTACCTGTTAACAAACCTAGACTGATCAAAATGCGACCAAAACAAGTCAAAAAAATACAATGAGCACGCCAGGTTAAACTACGTGAAATGTAGATTAATATAATTGACGTCTGCAAGCTCGATTTTGAGATTTTTTTTGTCCATTAATTTTACGCACAATTGAGATTAAGTTTGACCGATATGTCTATAAATCCGAGAAATTATTCTGACTAACAATTCGGACATTATGCATGTTATGATATGCATATGATGTTAATGATTCGATGAATGCATTGATTCGTCGATTCAGGGTCAAAATTGGGGTATGATAGTTGCCCCTATTTAAATAGCTTTACCAAATGGCCTGAGCGATGACAATCCTCATAGTATCTTGGTGAAAGATATTTAAATACAGAAGACTCAAATTTTGCCCCTAAGTGCCGATGATAGGATATGGTATGCTATGCATGCATGAATGATTTTTTTTGTTCGTTGGGGTTATGATGTGAGATGAACCTAAACATGATTTTTTTTACGATGGATGATGGACAGATATGTGGGGAATGATGGAGATACAATGGTGGTAATTTACAGGAAATGTCAAAGGCAATGGGTGAGGACTCACAGGGGATGACAAATTGCTGGGAAAAGGATACTAGGAAATATTCAAAGCATGTTTTATCAATAGGTTCATACATGACCTGACACTTTACAATATATCTGACAGTTTTGGAGATTTCTTATAAGAAATTCACCCAATCGGAGATTTTGGAGATTCCTAACAGGGGATTTATCCAAGGCAAGAATAAATTGGAGTCTTCTCACTAGAAGATCACCCAAACAACAAGACATTGGAATTTTCTTACTAGAAAATCATCCGCATAAAACGTTGGAATTTTCTTATCAGAAAATCATCCATACAAAACAAGATTAGGAGTCTTCTTACGAGAAAATCATCCATGTAAAGGGCTAAGACGGTCTTTTATGAAGAAATCGATTAAGACAAACATCATTGGAGTTTTTTTTCTAACTAGAATAACATCCAAGCTTCTGGGAATTCCTTAAAATGAACGGTCAAACATGACTTTCTAGGAACCATCAGGAAAACAGGGTAATCAAACTCCCTGTATAGGCCAACAAAAGTTGGAATTTGACCGTAAGTATTCGTTACAACCAGCTTCTAACAGATTGGTACCAGTTACAACTGGAATTTTAAATGATGGTGACAACCAAACTCCAAGCACCAATTATGATTGGATTTGCAAACGGAATGCCGGTTATGACTGGACTTTTGTAGGATGCCAATAACAATTGGATTTTGAGGAAAAAGTGCTAGCAACAACTAGTCTTTTGGGTTAAAGGACAACAATCGACGATAAGACCTGGGTCAGTGACAAATGAGCATGGCATACACTTCGGACCATGCATGTTTGGATTTTTCTTTTATGCATGATATGTGAATGATCATGATATGAAAATGCTGACTCTACATAGAATGGGAGTTTGTGGAGACTCTTAATGGAGATTTTGATTCCTCAACACCAATTACTCAACCAAAATGCCTCGTGATGGATGCTGCTAAGGGAAAATTCATCAAGCTTGATAGTAGTTTTTGTCCAATAGATCATTCCAGAAGGTTGACAAGTTATGCCCCATGGAGATCTATGTTACGGTGATCTAGGGGTGCTTCTACAACCTTGAGACTTTCGAGACAACAAATGATTTCGTTTTAATCTTCCCATATTCCAAAGAAAAAATTGTGTTCTTTCAACATGTATTAAAAAATCTTTTCAAGTTCAAAATCTCATTATTTACAAATAAATGACATTTTGCATAACATAGAAAAAAACACGGATGACAATATTGATAGGCAAATTTTGTATTTATTAAAGAATGGTAGCGCGCAAATGGCAGAACTCCATGGAATATTACAATTTTGACGGCCCATGCTAGAGCGCAACAAGTCTTCTCCAAGAGTGAATATCTGGTTTCACAATCGGTAAACTTTTTGCTCAAGTAATATATAGAATGCTCCTTTTGGCCAGTTTTGTTATGTTATCCTAGAACACATCCCATAGACTCTTCAAGCACAGTTAAATACATAAATAGTGGCTTCCCTTGAATATGTGGAATCAGGATAGGAGGCTCTTGCAAGTAATTTTTGATCTTCTCAAAAGCTCTTTGACAATTAGGATTCCATTCAACTGCTTGATCTTTGCGAAGCAACTTGAAGATGGGCTCACACGTAGCAGTCATATGGGAGATAAACCTGGAGATATAGTTCAAACGTCCAAGGAAACCTCTGACTTCTTTTTCTGTACGTGGGGCAGGCGTTTCTTGTATTGCTCTAACTTTGTCTGGATCTACCTCAGTTCCTCGTTGACTAACAATGAATCCAAGTAATTTTTCGGATCGAACACCAAATGTGCATTTAGCAGGGTTTAGACGTAGTCAGAACTTTCTGAGGTGCTCAAACAACTTTTGCAAGTGGTTCATATGGTCCTCTTCACTTTGAGATTTAACGATCATGTCATTAACATAAACCTCAATCTCTTTGTGCATCATATCATGGAAGAGGGTGACCATCGCTCTTTGGTAGGTTGCCCCTGCGTTCTTGAGACCGAAGGGCATGACCTTGTAGCAATACGTTCCCCAAGGGGTGATGAACGTGGTCTTTTCCATATCATCAGGATCCATCTTGATCTTATTGTAGCCTGAGAATCCATCCATACAGGAGAAGACAACAAATTTAGCAGTGTTGTCCACCAGAGTGTCAATATGTGGTAGAGGGAAGTCGTCCTTTGGACTAGCTTTGTTCAAATCCCTATAATCGATACACATCCTAACCTTGCCGTCCTTTTTGGGTACAAGTACAATATTGGCTACCCATTAAGGATACTTTGAAACTGCTAGGAAACCGACATCAAATTGTCTTTTTACCTCTTCACGAATCTTCAGAGCCATGTCCGGTCTTGTTCTTCGGAGTTTCTTTTTCACTGGTGGGTATTCTGGTTGAAGTGGTAGCTTGTGCACAACAATATCAGTGTCTAGACCTGGCATACCCTGGTATGACCATGCAAACACATCTGCGAACTCTTGCAACAGCTTGACCAATATTTCTTTGATGTTTGCACCAACCGTGGTTCCAATCTTGACCTCTTTCTTATCTTCCTCTGTGCCAAGGTTGATTATCTCCACCGGCTCTTGATGTGACTGGAAGGCTTTGGACTCGTGCTCGAGCAGCCTTGCCAATTCATCGAGGATATCACAATCTTCCCCGACCTCTTCTTTCGCTTGGTAGATAAGGAACTCAAAGTTATGAGAGGGAGTAGATTCATTGGATTCAACGGGTTTATTGATTATTCTGCATGTTTTTGAATGATTGCCTTTTTTATTAAAAATGCAAAAAAAATGCAAAAGGAAAACATTATTTTTTTGTAGTTTTTGAAGAGATTGCCATTTTCTGAAAAGAAGACAATAAAATGAACAACAAGAATTTAACAAAATGCCTTTTATTCATCATGATGATTTTGAAAATGAAAAGAGGCCCTACAACATGATCTGTTAGTCTTGGGCAAAGCTAAGGATTTAAAAACCAAAGGAAAACAACAATTACTTTGATATAGGAATGACTTCAGGAATCTCAATTGCTTCCCAATTGGTTAAAGTTGCTTCACACTGATACACCAAATTTGGTATGTCTTCATCTTTAGTGTCTTTTCAAACTGCGTTGACTTGGTCTCCATAAACATAGTCTGCACTGAAGAATACTTCTTGAATTCTTTGCATACGGTCCTTTGTAGGGACCGGGGCTCCTTCTTTAGTGGATGGCTTGTACCCCAAACCAAAACGATCTTTCTTCATGTTGATGTCAATAACTTGTCCCCAACCTTCAGGACTTCCATTCTCAATAGTCGTCTTTGTACTTTTCATAGATGCAAATGACGGATGACTTTCTCCACAGATTCCTTAACTTCCACAAAAGTGGCATTGGCTATCTCCAGAGCTTGGAAAGAAGTTTCCAAGGCATCTTCATCAGCCTCGATGTAATGAAAGGATGAGAGATGACTAACTATGAGATCTTTTTCACCAGAGATGATTACAAGCTTGTTATTAATGACAAACTTCATTTTCTAATGTAAAGTGGAGGTCACTGCCCCAACGGCATGTATCCAAGGTCGCCCCAATAGGCAACTGTAGGCAGGGTTGATATCCATGACCTGGAAAGTTATGTTAAATACATGTGGACCAATTAGAATTGGTAACTCCACTTCACCAACCACAGTCCTCCGAGACCCATCAAATGCTTTGACAATCAGTGCCCTAGGCCTCATTTCTGATCCTTGAAAAGCTAATTTGGAAAGTATCCTCTTTGGTAGAACATTGAGGGAGGACCCTGTATCCACTAAAAATCTGGCTAGAGTGTTCTCTTGGCACTTCACTAACACATGCAAGACGCGATTGTGATTTTGTCCTTCCTTTGGCAACTCTCCACCATTGAAACTCAGGGTGTTGCAAGCTGTGATATTGGCAACCACTCCATCAAACTGGCCAACCGTTATATCTTGAGTGACGTGGGCTTGCGCTAGAACTTTCAATAATGCATTCCTATGAGCTGGGGAACACATAAGCAAGGACAAAATGGAAAATTTTGATGGCGTTTGGTGCAGCTGATCAACTACTTTATAATCACTCTTTTTAATGATCTTTAAAAATTCAGCATCTTCATTGGATTGAACAATATTTTGCTCCCTAACAGGGACTGCAACTGTAGTTTCTTTGGTTGGTGCTTGAGAGGCCACATTAAACTAGGGAGTGTAAGTCCACCCACTGCGAGTCATTTGGCTTGTCCCTACGATGTTTGTGACATCAGCACCATCAACCTTCAAACTTTCCTCTTGTCTAACCTCTTCGGACTCTTTGTCAATGACAGTTATATCATATTTTCATGGTACTGCCTTAGTACTTTCATAGGGGAAAGGACTAGGCATGCAGATAACCACGAGTGATGGGTGATTAACCGAATGAACAATATCTTTTCTTCTATAGGTTATCTCAACTGGCTCTGATAAATTGAAAAATGGCTCAATTACGGCTACTTCATCTCTTCTCACGAGGCTACTAACTTGTAACACTCATTGGTTCATCAAGTCTTGGACATCTTTTCGTACCATCTCACATCCTCCTGGATGAATGGCACATTATTCATAATCTTTATGACAAGCACTAACTAAACCAGCTTCTACTAGTCTCGCATGGAACGCTAGCAAATGAGTCTTGATATTTGCAACATCTTTGATCACATCACCATCAGATGCTTCTTCAATTGCATTAACAATTTCATGTGTTGGAAAAGGATTACTCTTGACATTAGGCCCTAAGTCTCTGAATGAAAGAATCTTATTTTCCACCAATTCTCGCACTATATGCTTCAAAGCATAACATCCTTTTAAATCATGTCCAGGTGCACCCTCATGGAAAGGGCAATGAGCATTTGGGTTATACCATGGAGGCAAAGGATCAGGAGGTGGACCCAAAGGTCTAGGAACCACTAGCCCCTTTTACAATAGAGAAGGATATAACTCGGTATACTTCATCGGAATCGGACTGAAGGGAGGTTTAATACCTTGTCTTCTAGTTTGAGGAGGTGCATTCTGAAGTGGAGCTTGAGCTTTTGGTTGCTGATATGTTAGGGCTGCAGGCGCTTGTTGATATGCAGGAGCAACCTGAACGGGTTGATAAATTGGTGTTTGTTGAACTGGTTGATAAACATGTACTTGTTTTTGGTTGAAATTTGGCCCAATTGCTGCCACATATAGTTGTTGAACATACTGCACAAGGTATGCTGGTTGTTGTTGAGTGAAATGTCGTTGTTGCTTTCTCCATGATTGACTCCTTACTCGACTGGTCGATGCAACATTCGTCTCTCCTTCCTTTTTTTATGAAAATTTCCGGGAAACTTCTAAGAATTGTTGTTATTAGAAGTTCCAGTAGCACTGATCATCTTTCCATTCTTCAAACCAAGTTCAACTTTAATGCCTACAGCTACCAAGTCAGAAAAACTTGCAGACACATTGCCCATCATCCTCTCATAGAACATTGGTTGTATAGTATCCATAAACCAATAGGCTAAGTTTTTTCTACTAAAGGTGGTTCAACCTGAGAGGCCATCTCTCTCCAGCGTTGTGCATACTCTTTAAATGACTCGTTATCTTTTTGAGACATATTTGTCGCATCCGCGAAAAACAACCGGCGGGCTGAAACAAAAACAACACAGAGCCGCCACCGTGCGTTATTTATCCCAAGATAGGGAAAGGAAACGCTCAGAGAAACCTGGAAAAAGCTTGGTCTCGCGACCAAAGAGAAAGGGTAAGGGAGTCGGTTACGCAAGGGGAAGGTATTAGCACCCCTCACGTCCGTCGTACTCGACGGGATCCACGTTCTAAAAGAAAGAAAAGGTTGCTAAAACATCACACACACACAAGGAACGCAGGTGGGGTTAAGAGAAAGGGGGCTCGCTAGGACATCGCATCCTATGCCTACATATCTCGTCTGGAACGAGAATCAGAGCTACTGTAGTTCGGCTCACGCACGCCAAACAAACAAACAAACACACCGGCAAACATGGAGCCTGAAGGCCAATCACTGGACTTACATCAGCATCCGAACCAAAACACACACAAAAGGGCAAACGTGGAGCCCGACCGCCAATCACTGGACTTACATCGGCATCCGAACCAAAACACACGCACACTGGAACCCGATTGCCACTCGATGGACTTACATCAGCTTCCAAGCACACAACAACCAACAAGTTAATAGGGAGTCGGGAACTCGAGCCTATAACTGTCAAGCACACACACAAAAAGAAAAAAAAAGTGTCCGGAGAGACCTCGCACGGTCTCCTGCCTACGTACCTCATCTGGTATGAGGATCAGGGCGACGTAGTTCCCCTGAAAGGGAAAGAAAATCTAGCCAGAAACCAAGGGGAGACACACTACCAGGGAGCTGTACTCGAGCCTAGTGTTATCATGCATCATTGCCCTATGTTGTGGTTTCTACCTACTTGCACAACAGCAAGCTAATCCTATCCAGGAAGAAAGCAAGCATGCAAGCATCAATCAAAATAAAACAAACATTTCAAACAAATATTCACAAAGCACACACTATATCCAGTCAGAAGTGAGGCTCAGACAAAGGGTTCGATTGCCAAGGCAAGTCATCTGTACAAGGTAGAGTTAGCTCTTAACCTTGCCATTGAGAGGCTAAGGTGAAGCTGATGAAAGGTGAGTGAAGATTAGACTTCACAGCTCTTATCCCTGATCAGGGAGAGCTTCAAACAAAGGAGCGTGGGTCCAGAATGGAGGGACCCTTCTACGCTCAAGACTCTGACACAACTGTACAAAGTACAAGATCTTGGGCTAATGTCCCAATGCGTCAACACGGTGGTGTGAGCAGAGGGACGACTCAACAGAATAGCGGGGGATAGATTGCATATCCCTTGGGTTCCGCCAATTGCCTCATAGAGGTCTTTACCTGCTTGGCACAAAAGTAAACAATCACAATCATCGCCTCTTAAGGAGGACTTCAGACAGTTGCCTGGCTAAATAACAAGCCAGGTCTTCCAGACTACATGGAGACAAGAGAGTCTACCTCAACTGGTTTTAAAAAACCAAGCAGCAGCAAGCAAGTTCTTAAAGAACTGTAAGCGACTAAATGTACCTGAAATCAATCAAGTATCATCAGTACTCAGACAAATCAACAGTAAACAGCAAAAGTCAATCTATACAGACAACACAAGTTAATGCACATAAGTACAAGCCATGAGCCCAAGCTCAAGCATCAAATCCTACAACATAAAATCAATGTTAGTTGACAACATCAAACAAACTCAATTTATAACTTGCATTGTTCTCCTTATGCCTTTTGCATTTCAACCTGAAAATCCAAACCAAATGTGAGAAACTAGACCACTAGGCCAAGCCTAGGGTCCAAAGGAGGTAAAAAAATCAAAACAGCAAGTACAAACCAACCAAAATCACATTCAAACAAATTAAAAGCAAATGCAATTGGTCCCATGCTCATACCATTCACCATTATCATTTTATGCACAAAATAGCACCAAACATGCAATTTGCAACTCCAAATGACCAAACAGAACTAACTCAATCAAAAGCATATCAAAACAATTCAATTAATTCCACAAAAATTCACACCTAAACAGGACACATTCAAGGTATAGCATGTCAATTTTCAGCTCAATTGGACAAAAGAAAAAAGGTCAATGAAAATCAAGAAGTCCAGACACATTTATACAAGCCAATTCAAGGCATCAACACAAGCATCCATTTCAATAAATCATAAAACAGTGACAACATATTAGAAATGAATGGGATCAAAACCATGATGTCCTATAATGTGTCTAGAATGCTCACACCAAATTTCATCTTCATCAAATACAATATGAGAATTTCATAAACAAAATGCCAACATGTGTCACACAATGTCACAAAATGAGCACACAGAGAAGAAAATTATCAATCAATTAGAAAATGACATCAACAATTCCAGCAAAAATCACATATTATCTTGACATATAATTGATCATTCACACAAAAATTGGAGCAATTCAACATTCCTAAGCCAGGCAAATAAAATCATGAAGTCAGCAGAAATCCAAACAAGTCAACACATGGTAGCAAAATGAGCATCAACTTCAATCAAATGCCAAACAGTGAAAACAATTAAGAAATGAATGGGACCAAAGCCAAACTACATCTAAACATGTTATGAATCACTCCATAAAATTTCACATTCATATGATATGGTATGAGCATTTCACAAGACTTGGAAGACAAACACTCAAACAAAGCCCTAAAAATGCTAAACAGCAATCAAAAATCTCAATTAAATGGAAAATGAATCAACAATTCATACAAAAAATCATGGTGGAACTAGACATATACAAGACACAACATGCAAAATTTGAGATCAATTGGAAAAGCATAGGCATGTCAAATAAATTCATGAAATTGACCTAACCTAGTGTGACACAAATTGTCACACTCAACTTGCACACATCATATCTACCAAACCAGAGATCCAAAATTCACAAACTATACATCAAAATAACCAGCAAGGAGTCAAGAATTAGCATGTGAAATTTCATCTAATTTGGACAATGTATGAGTATTTCATGTTAAAAATGGTGAAACATATAAAAAATGCACACAAGTCAAAGATCCATAGGCAAAGTCAGAAATTCTCCAAGCACAACTTATGTTATCATACCTATAAAAAACTAGAGAAAATTTGGAACCTAACAAAAAAACTCTCACTAAATTTGGACTAAAAATGGATTTTATATGATTTTTTGAAGATTTATTAAATAATGAAATAATTATTTAGTTTTAATATGGAATTAATTTAGACCGAGTGGCACAACTGTAATTATCTAAGCCAAGCCAAAAACGACACAGTTTCATTTATTCGGTGTCACGTTGTGATTGGACGAGCTCGGCGGGAAACAAAAGTTTGAAATGGAAGCGCATGCAGATGGATTAAACGCGGTATTTTCCAGAAAACCTGAAGCTGTTCTTGCGTTCATCATCCTTCATCTTTCCAGAATTCGGTTACGAGCATTTGGCCACGAAAATGCACAAGTGATATACCGTTGGAACCGTATTCTAACAAGGATCATGAATATGTAACTTATTTGCCCTAACTCTAACCATACAACTAGGATCGATCAATTAAAGTTAAGCACATAAAACCTAAAATCAAGATAACTTTCTCTACAGTTAACCAATTCACAAACCAAGCATAGCATGTTACTCCACACTACAAGATCTATAAAAACCACCTATTAATTTAAGCAATGGTGAGATTCGAATTTATGTACCTTGGAGATGGCAGTGATGAATCTTGATGTTATCTCGAGTAAAAACCAAAAACAGATGGAGATTAAGGTTGAGGAAGATGAATGCCACGCCTAGCTTGATCCAAAACAGCTCCAAGTGTGAGAAATCTCAAAATGTCATTGATGAGCTCATGATGAACAGTCTTGATTCTTGATGGTTCTTGTACCAATTCACCAAAACAGTTGGAGATGAAGGTTCAAGGAGCACGAATCAAAAAGAATTTTGCAATTTGGTTGAGATTTGATGGAGTTTTGATCAAAAATGTTTGATGAAGATTGAAGAGAATTTGCACTTTTGGAGGGAAAGTTAGTTATGGATCTTGAAAATTGTGATTGTGATTTGCAATTCAGTTATGATTAGCATCTTATACTTCACCTTAATCACTCTCTTAATCCAAATTTAGCATAAATGAGTTTAATTAGTGTAATGTGAAACTTAAGTGCAAGTCCAAAAATGCCCTTGCCAAATATTACACCATGACAGCTCATGACAGCTCAAACATCTTCTAAATGT
This sequence comes from Lathyrus oleraceus, assembly GCF_024323335.1. Lineage (NCBI taxonomy): Eukaryota > Viridiplantae > Streptophyta > Magnoliopsida > Fabales > Fabaceae > Lathyrus > Lathyrus oleraceus. Next base: position 336,321,327 of record NC_066584.1, on the reverse strand, counting down.
CATTTGGAGTGTGTTGCAAAAATCCTCATCTCAAAATTCCATGTATTTCTCAACTTGGACCATTTTGCCCTTGGATTTTAATTGTTGCACTTGAAAATTGACCTTTTGCATTGACCATTTTTGATGAATTTTGATTATGCACCATGAAAGTACATGTGAAATGGAGTTTGCTCATAAAAAGATCATCCATTTTGGACATTCCATGTGGAAGTTATGCCACTTTGATTATAAGTATTTTTGGAAAATGAATGGACCATAACTTGTCAACCATACATGGGAATTTCAAGTTCTTGGATTTTTTGGAAAGGTGAGAGCAAGATCTACAACTTTCATTTTGAACAAATTTTCATTTGAAGCTTTTTTGGACATGTAATTTTGTGGTGAAAAACTTTCCATTTTTGGAAACTTTCATTACAAGTCACTTTCTATTTTTGGCAATTTTTTGTCTGACTTTATTTTCTTCATTCTTGAGCTTTGACATGTCAAATGAAGCTTGTTTCAACATGAATGAAGTGTATCCAACTCAATTTCACCTCCAAATCCATAAAATCAAGCACAGTTGACCACAGTTGACTTTTCCAACTGATAGATGAATCTGGCAATGCACTGATCAATCTGAGCCCCAATTCTCTGATGAAATGGCTCAAGGATGAAACCCTAGCCTCCATAAGCTCAATACAACCATGAAATGATCCTCATATCCATTGTAGACCCCATCTCCTTGCTATGCCCTGATTGGCCCAATGCAACTGATTAGGGTTGACCAGTGGTCAAAACCCTAATCCCAAGGTATATGATCAATCTCTTGAACCTCTTGGATGATATCAAAACCCTAACAATGATGATGTATCACCTCAACCAAGATGTAGCTCAATCTCCTTGAGAAATAAAAAAACCCTAATTTGAACCACCATATCCTCAGATGATTAGTGATCCAATCCAATGAAACCCTAGCTTGCACATAACCTCTCCATCTTCTGATCAAGACTTAGGAGGATGACTTGCACAATGTGACCACATGATATGCAACATGCAATGCCTAATGTCCTAAAATGATATGCAAATATGTTAAGCTAGTCCCAAAAGAGGAGGGCAAATTTTGAGGTGTTACAGCTGCCCCTATTCAATCCACTGTGAACCTGTCGATATGAACAGCCTCGGCTTTCAGATGATCAGGATGAAGAGTGATTGAATACCAAGAACAGACGAACAATTGGCACTCTGATGGGAAAATAATTAACAACGCCTGTCAGAATCGGCGAAGAACAATCTTCAAAGAAAAATCCGTCGGGAACGGAGAAAGTCGGCCTGAACACCGAAACAGCAACATCAACCTGGATACCAAAATAAATGGTAGCACAGGGATAACCATGGTCTGAACACCACACATCCGCTGGGGATTATATTTCTTTTTGATTTTCTTGAACCCCGAAAAATTTTCTGATGATTTCTCCCTTTTTTTTTTATTTTCTTGAACCCCAAAATTTCTTTTTTGCGCAAACGATCCCCAATCACTGCATTTGAACCCCGTTCTCCTGTTTGCCAAAATAACGAACCCCATTCTCCAGTTTGAACCCCAGTCGCCTGACGATAACTTGTGATCGCCATTGTGAACCCCATCTCCAGAAAACACCTCGTGTCTCCTTTTCTCCATTTGAATCCCGCTCTCTAGAAAATGCCTCAACACTTCCTTTTCTCCGTTTGAACCCCGATCTCCAGAAAATGTCGCAACATTTCCTTTTCTCCGTTTGAACCCCGATCTCCAGAAAATGTCGCAACATTTCCTTTTCTCCATTTAGACCCCGCTCTCCCATCTCTCGTGATAATTCCGCTGGCAACGTCGGAAATAACACCAAACCACTCCGAGGGCGACATATCAGAGGGTACACCTTCACAAAAGGAAGGTAACATGTGCATCTCTTCATCCGAAGACACCTATAATGACCTCTATTGGACTCCGCCAAAGTCTAAGGCGACACATGAACAGAAGATAATCCTGAGGACCTCATCCCGGATATAATCTTCAACTCCAATCTCCATTTGGACCCCAGAAAATGCCTTAACATTTCCTTTTCTCCGGTTGAACCCCGAAAATCGCGCTGATCGCGTAACGTCCTTCGATTTCACTTCCATCTCCGTCCGACGGAAAAACTCTCATCCAGTATCACACTATCGGAGAACATTGCTGATCTGACATCCTGACGCTAGACTCCTCAGAGTAACATCTTCACCATTCCGCGAAACCAAAATCTCAAGCGGTAACCACGGCTCGAGTCGCGCTGGTCGCGTAATGCTTTCCACCTCTGTCCGACAGAAAAAGCCTCCTCCAATATCGCACTATTGGGGAATACCTTTGATTAAAACCACGATGCTAAACTCCTCGGAGTAACACCTTCACCTTTGGATAAAATCACCTCTCAAACAGTAACCACGGTTCGAGACTAGCTTATGCTTGCAATGATGCATGATTGATTTTTCTGCGTAATGCTCCATAACTATGGAAATGCTACGCGATTTATTTTTTCTATGCAACATGCTATGCTATTTTTTCATGATGAATGCATAAAAACGTCCCCCTCAAGGGATTCTGCTGGGGAGCACGAGGCACTCCGTTGAGGAACTCGTCAATACTCCGATCTCCACCCCGCTGGGGAATAAGCACTGCTGCTGGGAAAAGGCATCCCTTGCTGAGGAAGAACCTCCTTTGCACCCAATCCACTCGGGAAACTGCTGTGGATAAGAACCACCAACACTCTGTGGGGATACAACAGTCTTCGACTTGCTGGGGATATCAATCCCGACTCTGCTTGGAGAACCCTCACAGATACCTGTCGACTTCACTGGGGAAATGCTCACAGACACTCTGCTGGGAAACAGCCACCTCCAGGCCTGGCAAATGGGGAAGCATCGATCTGACACCTGCTGGGGATAACCATCCTGACCCTGCTAGGGAAGCAAATGCCACTCCGCTGGGGACAACCCATGCAATCCATAAGTAGAATCAACTCAGCTGGGGATGCAGATGTCAGTCTGCTACGGAAACTCATCCAATCCACTGGTAGGATGAACACTGTTGGAGATATATTTCATTGAAACCCGCTCCACTCGGGGAATAGCAACCTTCAGGCCTGGCTGCTGGGGAAACACCGTTTTAAACCTGCCGGGTATAACCATCCTGACTCAACTAGGGGATCCACAGACCTTTGGATCTGCTGGGGAGTTAGCCCTCACAACTCTGCTTGGGGACCTAGCTGGGGAAATGAGAAAAGTTGGTACAGAACACCCGTCGACTCGTCGAACCATGGTATCCACCTCCCAATCTCGTATCGGCTTTCCACTTTTGAGAACTCCCAGACTCGTCCGGACCTTTTCTGCTCCATCATCTTGTATTCCCAACCGCTCCGCGCTCGACGGAGAGCGAACTCCTGGGGACTATACAGACTTTTCAATTTTCAGACTTTGAAGAGTCTTCTTGATTAATTTCAAGGGTCCTCGGACGTCTTAACGTCTCTTCATCGTTCCTTCAACTCGCCTGTCCCTGATTGGACTCTGCGGGGAATTTCTACAGACTTTCCAATCTTCCGATTTTGAAGAGTCTTCTTGATTAATATCAAGGGTCGGCGTACGTCTTTCGTCGTCTTCTCGTCATTCCTCCAACTCGCCTGTCCCTGATCGGACTCCATGGGGATTTCTTTTATCAAAAGCTTCCACATCACAACCTGCAAGTGAGTGAAAAATATCTAACAGTTCCTGCAAAACAGATCGTCAGATAAAATCGTGCCCCAGGCGTGTCAAGATTTCAACACTTGGGTCACTCCACCCTCCAAATAAGATTTCAAGCTTTCAATCTTATAAACATGCATTGGAAGGGACCTGTATGTCTTAAAATGCAAGATTCTTTATCAAAATAATTGGATGTTTTTGCAATCAAAGCGGTAATGAAAACAAAAAACAAAGTTATTTGACTGAATATGCATTTTATTGATTGGAAAAGTGTGTGGCTCAAATCGAGCAATACAAAGGAAGCAATTCCTGAAAAGAGGTAATTGCGCACAAAAGGAAAAATCTATCCTAATGGCAATGTGAAACCCGTAATCTCATCGAGTTCCAACTCGGTTACACCCCATATGTCCTCAGACTCTCCGTGCTTTCTGCCTTCTAAACAAGACGATTCTGATTGATCCCTACCGGACATTATCCATGATGCTTTAACCAAAGCGCAAACGATCATGCTAGACGCAGTTGTTCGTTTCAATCCCTCTTTTGCCTGGACAGCCCCTTCGGGTTTTCAGTCCACCGGGATACCCTTTTTTGCTCAAGTCGCCTTTTCAGGTCTTCGACTTGCCGGGTGTACATTTTTTATTTTATATCCCTAATTTCTGCCCGAACCTTTCTTTCTGTTTTTGGTTCGCCGGGATGCCCATTTTTGCCTGGACTATTTTGTTCTTTTCGTCCAGCGGGTCTCTTTATACGAAGTATTTTTTAACTGCGTCCGCATTCACAGGGGATGGAAAATCTTCACCATCCATGGTTGTTAACAACAAGGCTCCGCCAGAGAAAACCTTCTTAACCACGAACGGACCTTCATAATTCGGTGTCCATTTGCCCCTTCGATCGTTTTGAGGAGGAAGGATCCTTTTCAGCACCATATCACCCACGTGATATACCCGAGGTCGCACCTTCTTGTCAAAAGCACGCTTCATCCTTTGCTGGTATAACTGCCCATGACAGATGGCTGCTAGCCTCTTTTCCTCTATCAGGCTTAACTTTTCGTACCGGGTTCTTACCCATTCCGCCTCTTGCAATTTCACGTCCATCAGGACTCTCAAAGAGGGAATCTGAACTTCAACAGGTAATACAGCCTCCATTCCATATACCAATGAGAACGGAGTTGCCCCAGTAGATGTACGCACCGACGTTCGATACCCATGCAATGCAAACGACAACATCTCATGCCAGTCTTTATAGGTTATCACCATTTTCTGCACAATCTTCTTTATGTTCTTGTTGGCTGCCTCAACCGCCTCATTCATCTTCGGACGATAGGGAGAAGAATTGTGATGCTCAATCTTGAATTCCCGACACAGTTCTGCCATCATCTTGTTGTTCAAATTAGAACCATTATCAGTAATGATTCTCTCGGGAACCCCATATCTGCAAATGATGTCTCTTTTGAGAAACTTGGCATTAACCTGCTTCGTCACATTCGTATAAGAGGCTGCTTCTACCCACTTGGTGAAGTAATCAATAGCCACCAATATGAACCTGTGCCCATTCGAAGCTGTAGGCTCAATCTTTCCGATCATATCAATGCCCCACATAGCAAACGGCCATGGAGACGACATTAAGCTCAACGGATTCGGAGGCACATGCACCTTGTCAGCATAAATCTGGCATTTATGACACTTCCGCACGAAATTGAAACATTGGGCCTCCATTGTCATCCAATAATAACCTGCTCTCAGCAGCTTCTTTACCATCGCATTCCCACTGGCATGGGTACCGAACGACCCTTCATGAACCTCTTTCATCAATTGGCTTGCTTCTTTATCATCAACACATCTGAGCAAGACCCAATCAAAATTCCGCTTGTACAGAACCCCATCCTTATTCAGGTAAAACACCATGGCCAACCTCCGCAGAGTCTTTCGGTCCTTCTTTGATGCTCCCTCAGGATACTCTTGAGTCTCTAGATAGCGCTTGATATCGTAATACCACGGCTTCTCATCATCAGGCGATGTATCAACAACAAACACATAAGCCGGTCTATCCAGACGACCTACTTCAACACTGGGGAACTGATTCCACCTCTGCACCTTAATCAAGGCGGCCAGAGTAGCCAAAGCATCTGCCAAAGGATTCTCCTCTCTGGGCACATGATGCATCTTCACCTTGGTGAAAAACGTCAACAATCTCCTCGTATAATCTCGATACGGAACCAAATGAGATTGATGCGTATACCATTTCCCGTTAACCTGATTTATCACCAGAGCTGAATCTCCATATATGACAAGGTTCTTGATCCTCAAATCAATCGCCTCCTCAATCCCCAGTATGCAAGCTTCATATTCAGCTACGTTGTTGGTGCACTCAAATATTAGTCGGGCAGCAAAAGGAATATGGGATCCTTTCGGCGTAACCAAAACAGCACCAACACCGCTTCCATTCACGTTAACGGCCCCATCAAACATCAAAATCCATTCGGATTCAGGGTCAGGCCCCTCCTCCGGGATCGGTTCCTCACAATCTTTCGATTTGAGAAACATGATGTCCTCATCAGGGAATTCAAACTTCATCGGTTGATAATCCTCAAGGGGTTGCTGGGCGAGGTAATCAGACAGTACACTCCCCTTGATTGCCTTCTGAGAGGTATACTGTATATCATATTCTGTCAAAATCATCTGCCACCTCGCAACCCGTCCGGTCAATGCTGTCTTCTCGAAAATGTACTTGATTGGATCCATCTTGGAAATCAACAAAGTGGTATGAACCAACATATACTGCCTTAGTCGGCGAGCAGCCCAGACCAAAGCACAGCAAGTCTTCTCGAGCAGTGAATATCTTGCTTCACAGTCGGTAAACTTTTTGCTAAGGTAGTATATGGCATGCTCTTTTCGACCAGACTCGTCATGCTGCCCCAATACACACCCCATAGACCCCTCGAGGACTGTCAGGTACAGAATTAACGGTCTTCCCTCCACAGGAGGCATCAGAATCGGAGGCTCCTGCAAATACTCTTTTATTTTTTCAAATGCCGCTTGGCAATCATTGTTCCACCTGACCGTTTGGTCTTTTCTTAGCAACTTGAAAATCGGTTCACACGTGGCGGTTAGATGAGATATGAACCGTGAAATGTAGTTCAATCTACCTAAGAAACCACGAACCTCCTTCTCCGTTCTTGGTTCAGGCATTTCTCTTATTGCTTTTACTTTAGCAGGATCAACCTCGATTCCTTTTTCACTCACAATGAACCCCAGCAATTTACCGGACCGCACTCCGAAAGTGCACTTGTTCGGATTCAACCTCAGTCTGAACTGTCTCAACCGGTCGAACAACTTGGCCAGATCTACCAAATGCCCCTCTTCTGTCTGGGACTTTGCTATCATGTCATCAACATAACATTCGATTTCATGATGAATCATATCATGAAACAAAGTCACCATGGCCCTCTGATAAGTAGCACCGGCGTTCTTGAGACCGAATGGCATCACCTTGTAACAAAAGATACCCCACGGTGTAATGAACGTTGTTTTCTCCATATCATCTGGCGACATTTTAATTTGATTATAGCCAGAAAAGCCATCCATGAAGGAAAACACCGAGAATTGAGCTGTATTGTCTACCAACACATCAATGTGAGGTAACGGAAAATCATCCTTCGGACTAGCTCTGTTCAGATCTCGGTAGTCCACACACATTCTCACCTTCCCATCTTTCTTCGGGACTGGCACAATGTTTGCAACCCATGGCGTATAATTAGTGACAGCAAGGAAACCAGCCTCCCACTGCTTCTGCACCTCTTCTTTAATTTTCATCGCCATGTCAGGTTGTGTTCTGCGCAATTTCTGCTTCACTGGAGGACAATCTGTTCTCAACGGTAGCTTGTGCACAACGATATCGGTATCCAACCCTGGCATATCTTGATAAGACCAGGCAAAGATGTCGACATACTCTTTCAACAACACTACCAATCTGCTCTTAACACTTTCCTCCAAAGCAGCCCCGATTTTCACCTCTTTCTTGACCTCGTCGGTACCCAAGTTCACAACCTCAATCGGCTCTTCGTGCGGCTGAATCACCTTCTCCTCTTGTTTCAACAACCTGGCTAATTCCCCTGGCAATTCACAATCTTCTTCGTCTTCTTCTTCAGCGTGATAGATTGGATTGTCGAAGTCATACAAGGGTGTAACAGGATTGTTATCAATGAGATCCGGAGAGTGATCGCATCTGCATGAATGTTGATTCATGCATTGCTTAGAACCGGTGTGAGACAAATTGAAAAAGAAAAATGAAAACATTGCCATTTTTATTTTGTTTTTATTTTTAAACTGCAAAAATAAATGAAAAACAGGGAACACCGCTTTTAACTGAAAAACATCCTTTTATTGATGATGCGAATTTGCAAATTTAGACATGAGGTGGCCCTTACAATGAACCATTACGTGTCGGGCAACACGTATGGCTTTCATGCAAATAAAATGAAAACAAGAAAAATATTACTCTTCCAGCAGAGTGACCCGGATGATCTTTTCAGCCTTCCAGTTCTGGATTCCCATCCCTGGTGTGCACGGCTTTATCCACCGGTCCATGTCACAGTCACTATCAGCATCGTCACCTATCATGCAGATGTGATCCGGATCCAGCATTCCGGCACTTGTAAACGTGACTGGCGTACGACGTCCTCTGCCCTGTCCTGAGCCTCGGCCCGGCTGATACCCCACTCCGAAGCGGTCCTTCTTTGCAGAGACATTCATCATTCTGCCCCAACCAGGAGCCTCTCCATTCTTCACCACCTCAGCGGCCTGTTTGTATGAAGATATGGACGTTTTTTCCTCCTCTTTCGCAAAAAGAGCATTCTCCACCTTAACGGTTTCAAATGCTTGGCTTGGCGTCTCCCAGATTTCGCCGTCCATCTCCACATATTTGAATGAGGACAGGTGGCTGACGAAGATGTCCTCTTCTCCGCACACAGTGACGACTTGGCCCTCCCAGATGTACTTCAGCTTCTGGTGCAAAGTCGAGGTCACTGCCCCAGCAGCATGAATCCATGGCCTACCCAACAAGCAACTGTATGCCGGCTGAATATCCATGACATAAAAAGTCGACTTAAACACCTCTGGCCCAATCTTCACTGGCAGCTCAACCTCTCCAAACACGGCCCGCTTCGACCCGTCAAATGCCCGCACTATCAAATCTGTCGGGGTCAGAATCAGCCCATCACAGTTCAGCTTCGCCAGAGCCTTCTTCGGCAACACATTCAATGAGGAGCCGGTATCAACCAGCACATGCGAAAGCACAGCTCCTTTACATTCCATTGCGATGTGCAACGCCCGGTTATGATTCCTCCCATCTACAGTCAGATCCATGTCTGTAAAACCCAACCCATGGCTGGCATGCACATTAGACACGACCGTCTCCAACTGATTAATGGTGATCTCTTGAGGAACATAGGCTTTCTTCAAGATTTTCAACAAAGCCTCCCTGTGCCCCTCAGAGCTCAACAACAACGATAGGATAGATATTTTGGAGGGAGTCTGCTGCAGATGGTCAACCAGTTTGTACTCAGACTTCTTGATGATCCTTAAGAATTCCTCTGCATCATCATCAAGTTGTCCTTCCGACCCCGCAGGCGCCGGTGTCACCACTGGAGTACCATCATTAACCACCGCCTTCCCTTTTGCCCTGGCTAAAGCCTCGGCCTTTTCTTTTTTCTCTTTTTCTCCTTCTCCTCCCCTCAGGGCCTCTGGAGCAAATAATCTTCCACTGCGAGTGAAACCGCTGGGACCGGCATTATCCACCTTTGAAATAGTGGTTTCACTTGCAGTCTGGTCATCTATCTTCTCCCCATTGCAGTAGACCTCTCCATCATAATGCCAAGGCACGGCATCATCTTTGTCATACGGAATTGGCCCAGGTACCGTAATAGTAACTGGAGCCGCTTCAGCAAGAGTAGACAAATCCACCGGATCAAAGTATATTGTTATGGTGGAGACTTCATCTTTCCCCTCATCAACCTTCTTCTCAATCATTATACTCCCCTCGTCCATCAGACCCTGGACAGTCTTCCTCAGCAATGAACACCCATTGACAGAAGCAGTGCACTCGGCACAAACATTATTACAACCCGGGTAGACCCCATTCATCATCAACTGCCTCTTAACCTCAGCCAGAGGAGTCTTCAACCGATCCACACTTGACAGCCCAACTCTATTCTCTTTAGAGATGGCATTCACCCCCCTTTGACCATGCGCGGGCATGGGATTAGCATTAACGTTGGGAGATGGTGCGAAGTTGATTGCCTTCGAATCCACCAGGTCTTGAACTACGTGCTTAAAAGCTTTGCAGTTCTCAGTGTTATGCCCGGGAGCACCCAAATGGAATTCGCATTTGGCATTTTCATCATAGTTGGCTGGCCTCTGATCAGGTCTCAAAGGTGCCAAAGTCCTGGTCTGTACTAGCCCCAAATCCATCAACTTCTTCAGCAAAAAAGAATAAGTCACCGGAGGCCTATCAAACTGCCTGTCATTCATCCGGCCCCTGACTTGGTACCCGGTCCTCTGTGGCCTTTGCTGAAATGGTTGCCTCTGTTGTTTAGGTTGCTGCTGTTGCTGTTGCGATTGCTCAGCAGGAATAGTTACTGCAGCAGTGTGCTGAAAGTAACGATCCCTACTGGGTCCTCTCTGTGCGTAAACAGCACTGGTATCTCCTTCCTTCTTCCTCTGACCACCATTACTGAAGGGTTTCTTCGATCCCGAAGAAGAGGCGCTACCCTGTATCTTTCCGAGCTTCAGCCAGCTCTCAATCCTCTCTCCAGCCACCACAATGTCAGAAAAGTTGGTCACCGGACAACCAACCATCCTTTCAGCAAAGGCCCCCTGCAAAGTTCCCATAAAGAGATCAGACATCTCCCTATCAACAAGTGGAGGTTGCACTCTGGCAGCCAACTCCCTCCATCTCTGGGCATATTCTTTAAACCCCTAATTATTTTTCTGAGACATACCCTGCAACTGGGTACGACTCGGGGCCATATCAGCGTTGAACTGATACTGTTTAAAGAATGCGTCCCCAAGATCTTGCCAATTCTTTATATCTGAGGACTTCAGCTTGGTATACCATTCCAGTGAGCCTCCGGACAGGCTGTCCTGGAAGAAGTACATCCACAGCTTCTGGTCCATGGTGTACGCAGAGATCTTTCTGACAAAGGCCTGCAGGTGAGTCTCAGGGCAGGAACTTCCATTATACCGGTCAAACGCGGGCGCCTTAAACTTTTGCGGGATCACAATTCCCTCTACCAGCCCCATGTTTGACATGTTGACCACCCCAGGAGTAGCGTAGCTTTCAAGAGCTCTGATTTTCTCAGCCAGCAGCTGAATCTCTTTGTTCTGCGGAGGAGCACCATACTGACCAAAGGGCTCGTTATGCATTGAGAACTGGTCGGCTTCCCTGTCTTCTTCCCTGTCGTCATCAAACCCACAGAATGGAGGGAAAATATTATCTTTCAGATTCTGACCCGGCCCAGGTTGACCACCAGCACCACCAAAACCAGCGTTGTTATTCACTATACCAACCGTTGTCCTTTTACCGCCGTCTCTAGATCCCAGCCCCTGGTTGGAGACACCATCCAGGTTTATACCACTGTTTGCTGCAGAAGCCCGCTCGAGCTTCTCGACCTTATCTGCCAGAGTCTTCTGACCAACCGCAAAGCCTTGCATGATGTTGATCAGCTCGTTCATCTTGTCCTTCAGCTCGAGGAGATTAGTACTTGGAAGATCCATTAGCCTGGGAGTGTTGCGTCGTGTGAAGTATCTGTGAGGTCGGGTTGAGTGCAAAGGTACAGTTCTGCGAGCACGAGCAATGATTCCTGAAAACAATCAAGCACGTTAGCAACAGATACCTGCAAAATAAAACACAAGTTATTATGATCAATGCATGAATGCAGTGTTTATCCACATGAGGAACACTTTGTCTCTCGATCCTGGCTTCATCGAGACAAATAACAATTCGGCAGCAATATACTGATATTCAGCATTTGATTTATCATACAGATCAGAGATATATGATTTAGCAAAATACCCCCAACCATGTGTGTGCTTGGGTGAGTGCATACGGTAAAGCAAATAAAGCTTGAAGATCAATTACTGAATGAAAATAACCATCACACAACAGAATGCACAATAAGTGCCATAGTCATACATCAAATCAGATACAAATCTCCAGAATCGGGAAAGAAATACAAACAAAGGAATTCCGTCAACAAGCCTGACGGTAATCCACCACAAAATAAAAGATCTAGCCGGATGAGGGTCTCACAGATGGCCCTATCTCATCTTCCATTTTTGCGAACTCTACGGCGAACCTGAGCTCGGTGTTCTCCTGCTGTAGTCTCCCCACCTCTTTCTGGTGAATCTTCATCTGCCTGAAGTAGTGATCTCTCTCGGCCATGTAATGGTTTCTCTCGGCGATGATCTTCATGCTCTCGGTCTCCTTAACCTTCAGCTTTGACTCCCACTCAGCAATGAGAACTCGGACTCTGTCATCCCTCTGATCCCTCACCAAGATTTGCCTCCTCTTCTGATCTTCAATGACCTTTGAAGCTCTAGCCAATCTCTCTTTGGTGATGTCATGCTCCTTTGTTGAAGACGCCAAAGCCTGACTGACCTTCCCATAGTAGGCAGTATCCGTCTCAAAGCGCTTTGCTTCCAAGGCATGTCGCTTGTCTTGATCTTCCATCTTCACTTTGATCTCCTGATTGGCTATCTGAACCCGAGCAACAATCATCTCCAATTCCGCTTTCTCTGCAAGCAGCTGATCCCTAGCTCTCTTCATCTCGAGAAATTCTTCCATACTGACAGAAGAACTCGGACCCTCAATCATAGGACACCGGAGATCACCTCCTGGGAATGGTAGAAGTGTGAGCTCTATCCTCTTCCGCAACCAATCCTCAAATAATGGAAAATACCGACAGTTAACTTTGCCAAACGGAACCTTTCCTTTCCTTTGAATATTACGCCATGACCCAGACACCTGCATCAACTTGGCCTGATTGCCCTCAATCGGGAAGTAAAAGGACTCCTGAGTCTCACACTCAAGGGGAGGAACCTCCATAGCGAACCCCATCTGCCTCCTAAGAAGCGTTGGGTTGTAATTAATGCAACCCTGAACTCCTATGAGAGGCACATTGGGAAAATCCCCGCAGCTATATATAAAATTCCGTCCAGCCAAACCATTATGAGTCCATGCTATGTCATCAGCCCGCAACCCCATCAACCTGAAGGACCACTTGACCGAAGGATCAAAATGAGCAAAAGCACCTCTGGAAGGCAAATACCCCATAAACCACCTGAAGAGTAACTGAGCACAGCACCGGATCAAACCACCACGCCGCTTCTCGTTTCTGTTATGAACCGAGTAATAGACGTCTCCGATCAGAGTAGGAATAGGGTTCCTCTGCATGAACAATCTGATGGCATTATGGTCCACAAAGCTCTTCTGATTAGGAAACATGATGACACCATAAATGCTCACAGTAATCAAGGCACAAACCGTCTTCCAGTTACCCACTGCAGCATGTTCCTTGGCTTTAGCCTCCAAGAAACTCAAATGAAAACCGGGTAATTTTCCTTTCTCCTTCAAACCCTCCTTGGTCACTTCCGGACTCAAATAAAGAGCACGGGAAATCCCAAGGACGTCAGGCTCTCTCCTAATAGCACAGAAAGGAATCTGATCGCGGATCTGAACACCCAGAATGCTAGCATAATCCTCCATCAGAGGCCCCAACAAATAGTCTGGAAACACGAAGCATCTCAGGCCCGGGTCATAGAACTGGAGAAGAGTATGAATGGCACTTCTGTCACTGTCAGTGAGTCTGAAAACCATCTTCAGGATACTACCGTATGACTCTCTGAACATCCCCACATGGTCGGGTGTAATCAATGCAATCATATCTCTCAACTCATCAATCTCGGGGTTGAAGAAACTGTAGGCAACATCGTGCTTCAAACCGGTCCTCATCTCTGAGCAGAAATCTCTCAACCAGGATCTCGATCAAAAATGTCCCTACATATGGATAAACATGTGTTAGATGCAGGTAAATGCAAAATGTAATGATGCTGATGAATGAATGCAATGCATTGCCATCCTCCAAACCATCTGATCATCTGTTGCTCTGAGTCACAGCCCTGATCTCTGAACTAATCACAACCATCTGAAGGAGAATGTAACCACAAATCCAACTCAAGGGTTCCGAAATAAACGGAAGACAGATACATCATCATCATCAGCAGCAGACAAACCCTGAACAGATACCTACAACCTCTGAATCGGCCCGGGGAATCCTGAAATAAACGGATCCCCACTGATAAATAGCACGGACAGCACTCCGGCGTCTCTGAAATAAATGGCCATAAATCCGACTTATAAATAGGACCCTGATCAACGGAACCAAAAGTCACCATCAAAGTCACCATCTGATCATGCATCTGAAAGAACCACCCTCCCCTCACAGGTAAATTCTAAACAGGTTATCCTAAGGCGGATCATAGTCTCGACAATCGGGCAGAGATACTCAATGGGTTTGCCCTTTCGGGTGTGCCATTGTAGCTCCCTTAAGATCGTCTAAACCAAAGATCCGGGAAATGATCGGTCACCAGAGTCAATAGTTCAGAGGAAGTAACTCAACCAAAGTGGAGTACCCCACAGAGGAAAGCACTATCAAATGAACCTCGTCTGGCTTGTGGTATGTCACGTTGCAACAATATGCTGATAAAGCAAATGAGGAACGTGGGACCACACTAATCCTAGGTGTATACTCGGGCCTGGGTTTTAGCCCCACTCAAAACACCCACCCCAAACAGAGGAACCACCTGCATAGAGGACAACAACAATGATAGTATGATGCATGCAAATATTTATGCAAATATATACACTGTTAGAATAATAAATGTAATAAATAAAGCAAAACAAGCAACCTAAACTATCCTAGCACGCTAGGAGAGACTCGCTTAGGGAAGATGGACCAGCACAGGTCAACATCCGTTATGTCCCTAGCAGAGTCGCCAGCTGTCGCATCCGCGAAAAACAACCGGCGGGCTGAAACAAAAACAACACAGAGCCGCCACCGTGCGTTATTTATCCCAAGATAGGGAAAGGAAACGCTCAGAGAAACCTGGAAAAAGCTTGGTCTCGCGACCAAAGAGAAAGGGTAAGGGAGTCGGTTACGCAAGGGGAAGGTATTAGCACCCCTCACGTCCGTCGTACTCGACGGGATCCACGTTCTAAAAGAAAGAAAAGGTTGCTAAAACATCACACACACACACAAGGAACGCAGGTGGGGTTAAGAGAAAGGGGGCTCGCTAGGACATCGCATCCTATGCCTACATATCTCGTCTAGAACGAGAATCAGAGCTACTGTAGTTCGGCTCACGCACGCCAAACAAACAAACAAACATACCGGCAAACATGGAGCCTGAAGGCCAATCACTAGACTTACATCAGCATCCGAACCAAAACACACACAAAAGGGCAAACGTGGAGCCCGACCGCCAATCACTGGACTTACATCGGCATCCGAACCAAAACACACGCACACTGGAACCCGATTGCCACTCGATGGACTTACATCAGCTTCCAAGCACACAACAACCAACAAGTTAATAGGGAGTCGGGAACTCGAGCCTATAACTGTCAAGCACACACACAAAAAGAAAAAAAAAAGTGCCCGGAGAGACCTCGCACGGTCTCCTGCCTACGTACCTCATCTGGTATGAGGATCAGGGCGACGTAGTTCCCCTGAAAGGGAAAGAAAATCTAGCCAGAAACCAAGGGGAGACACACTACCAGGGAGCTGTACTCGAGCCTAGTGTTATCATGCATCATTGCCCTATGTTGTGGTTTCTACCTACTTGCACAACAACAAGCTAATCCTATCCAGGAAGAAAGCAAGCATGCAAGCATCAATCAAAATAAAACAAACATTTCAAACAAATATTCACAAAGCACACACTATATCCAGTCAGAAGTGAGGCTCAGACAAAGGGTTCGACTGCCAAGGCAAGTCATCTGTACAAGGTAGAGTTAGCTCTTAACCTTGCCATTGAGAGGCTAAGGTGAAGCTGATGAAAGGTGAGTGAAGATTAGACTTCACAGCTCTTATCCCTGATCAGGGAGAGCTTCAAACAAAGGAGCGTGGGTCCAGAATGGAGGGACCCTTCTACGCTCAAGACTCTGACACAACTGTACAAAGTACAAGATCTTGGGCTAATGTCCCAATGCGTCAACACGGTGGTGTGAGCAGAGGGACGACTCAACAGAATAGCGGGGGATAGATTGCATATCCCTTGGGTTCCGCCAATTGCCTCATAGAGGTCTTTACCTGCTTGGCACAAAAGTAAACAATCACAATCATCGCCTCTTAAGGAGGACTTCAGACAGTTGCCTGGCTAAATAACAAGCCAGGTCTTCCAGACTACATGGAGACAAGAGAGTCTACCTCAACTGGTTTTAAAAAACCAAGCAGCAGCAAGCAAGTTCTTAAAGAACTGTAAGCGACTAAATGTACCTGAAATCAATCAAGTATCATCAGTACTCAGACAAATCAACAGTAAACAGCAAAAGTCAATCTATACAGACAACACAAGTTAATGCACATAAGTGCAAGCCATGAGCCCAAGCTCAAGCATCAAATCCTACAACACAAAATCAATGTTAGTTGACAACATCAAACAAACTCAATTTATAACTTGCATTGTTCTCCTTATGCCTTTTGCATTTCAACCTGAAAATCCAAACCAAATGTGAGAAACTAGACCACTAGGCCAAGCCTAGGGTCCAAAGGAGGTAAAAAAATCAAAACAGCAAGTACAAACCAACCAAAATCACATTCAAACAAATTAAAAGCAAATGCAATTGGTCCCATGCTCATACCATTCACCATTATCATTTTATGCACAAAATAGCACCAAACATGCAATTTGCAACTCCAAATGACCAAACAGAACTAACTCAATCAAAAGCATATCAAAACAATTCAATTAATTCCAAAAAAATTCACACCTAAACAGGACACATTCAAGGTATAGCATGTCAATTTTCAGCTCAATTGGACAAAAGAAAAAAGGTCAATGAAAATCAAGAAGTCCAGACACATTTATACAAGCCAATTCAAGGCATCAACACAAGCATCCATTTCAATAATTCATAAAACAGTGACAACATATTAGAAATGAATGGGATCAAAACCATGATGTCCTATAATGTGTCTAGAATGCTCACACCAAATTTCATCTTCATCCAATACAATATGAGAATTTCATAAACAAAATGCCAACATGTGTCACACAATGTCACAAAATGAGCACACAGAGAAGAAAATTATCAATCAATTAGAAAATGACATCAACAATTCCAGAAAAAATCACATGTTATCTTGACATATCAATGATCATTCACACAAAAAATTGGAGCAATTCAACATTCCTAAGCCAGGCAAATAAAATCATGAAGTCAGCAGAAATCCAAACAAGTCAACACATGGTAGCAAAATGAGCATCAACTTCAATCAAATGCCAAACAGTGAAAACAATTAATAAATGAATGGGACCAAAGCCAAACTACATCTAAACATGTTATGAATCACTCCATCAAATTTCACATTCATATGATATGGTATGAGCATTTCACAAGACTTGGAAGACAAACACTCAAACAAAGCCCTAAAAATGCTAAACAGCAATCAAAAATCTCAATTAAATGGAAAATGAATCAACAATTCATACAAAAAATCATGGTGAAACTAGTCATATAGAAGACACAACATGCAAAATTTGAGATCAATTGGAAAAGCATAGGCATGTCAAATAAATTCATGAAATTGACCTAACCTAGTGTGACACAAATTGTCACACTCAACTTGCACACATCATATCTACCAAACCAGAGATCCAAAATTCACAAACTATACATCAAAATAACCAGCAAGGAGTCAAGAATTAGCATGTGAAATTTCATCTAATTTGGACAATGTATGAGTATTTCATGTTAAAAATGGTGAAACATATAAAAAATGCACACAAGTCAAAGATCCATAGGCAAAGTCAGAAATTCTCCAAGCACAACTTGTGTTATCATACCTATAAAAAACTAGAGAAAATTTGGAACCTAACAAAAAAACTCTCACTAAATTTGGACTAAAAATGGATTTTATATGATTTTTTGAAGATTTATTAAATAATGAAATAATTATTTAGTTTTAATATGGAATTAATTTAGACCGAGTGGCACAACTGTAATTATCTAAGCCAAGCCAAAAACGACACAGTTTCATTTATTCGGTGTCACACTGTGATTGGACGAGCTCGGCGGGAAACAAAAGTTTGAAATGGAAGCGCATGCAGATGGATTAAACGCGGTATTTTCCAGAAAACTTGAAGCTGTTCTTGCGTTCATCATCCTTCATCTTTCCAGAATTCGGTTACGAGCATTTGGCCACGAAAATGCACAAGTGATATACCGTTGGAACCGTATTCTAACAAGGATCATGAATATGTAACTTATTTGCCCTAACTCTAACCATACAACTCGGATCGATCAATTAAAGTTAAGCACATAAAACCTAAAATCACGATAACTTTCTCTACAGTTAACCAATTCACAAACCAAGCATAGCATGTTACTCTACACTACAAGATCTATAAAAACCACCTATTAATTTAAGCAATGGTGAGATTCGAATTTATGTACCTTGGAGATGGCAGTGATGAATCTTGATGTTATCTCGAGTAAAAACCAAAAACAGATGGAGATTAAGGTTGAGGAAGATGAATGCCACGCCTAGCTTGATCCAAAACAGCTCCAAGTGTGAGAAATCTCAAAATGCCATTGATGAGCTCATGATGAACAGTCTTGATTCTTGATGGTTCTTGTACCAATTCACCAAAACAGTTGGAGATGAAGGTTCAAGGAGCACGAATCAAAAAGAATTTTGCAATTTGGTTGAGATTTGATGGAGTTTTGATCAAAAATGTTTGATGAAGATTGAAGAGAATTTGCACTTTTGGAGGGAAAGTTAGTTATGGATCTTGAAAATTGTGATTGTGATTTGCAATTCAGTTATGATTAGCATCTTATACTTCACCTTAATCACTCTCTTAATCCAAATTTAGCAAAAATGAGTTTAATTAGTGTAATGTGAAACTTAAGTGCAAGTCCAAAAATGCCCTTGCCAAATATTACACCATGACAGCTCATGACAGCTCAAACATCTTCTAAATGTCATTTGGAGTGTGTTGCAAAAATCCTCATCTCAAAATTCCATGTATTTCTCAACTTGGACCATTTTGCCCTTGGATTTTAATTGTTGCACTTGAAAATTGACCTTTTGCATTGACCATTTTTGATGAATTTTGATTATGCACCATGAAATTACATGTGAAATGGAGTTTGCTCATAAAAAGATCATCCATTTTGGACATTCCATGTGGAAGTTATGCCACTTTGATTATAGGTATTTTTGGAAAATGAATGGACCATAACTTGTCAACCATACATAGGAATTTCAAGTTCTTGGACTTTTTGGAAAGGTGAGAGCAAGATCTACAACTTTCATGTTGAACAAATTTTCATTTGAAGCTTTTTTGGACATGTAATTTTGTGGTGAAAAACTTTCCATTTTTGGAAACTTTCATTACAAGTCACTTTCTATTTTTGGCAATTTTTTGTCTGACTTTATTTTCTTCATTCTTGAGCTTTGACATGTCAAATGAAGCTTGTTTCAACATGAACGAAGTGTATCCAACTCAATTTCACCTCTAAATCCATGAAATCAAGCACAGTTGACCACAATTGACTTTTCCAACTGATAGATGAATCTGGCAATGCACTGATTAATCTGAGCCCCAATTCTCTGATGAAATGGCTCAAGGATGAAACCCTAGCCTCCATAAGCTCAATACAACCATGAAATGATCCTCATATCCATTGTAGACCCCATCTCCTTGCTATGCCCTGATTGGCCCAATGCAACTGATTAGGGTTGACCACTGGTCAAAACCCTAATCCCAAGGTATATGATCAATCTCTTGAACCTCTTGGATGATATCAAAACCCTGACAATGATGATGTATCACCTCAACCAAGATGTAGCTCAATCTCCTTGAGAAATCAAAAAACCCTAATTTGAACCACCATATCCTCAGATGATTAGTGATCCAATCCAATGAAACCCTAGCTTGCACATAACCTCTCCATCTTCTGATCAAGACTTAGGAGGATGACTTGCACAATGTGACCACATGATATGCAACATGCAATGCCTAATGTCCTAAAATGATATGCAAATATGTTAAGCCAATCCCAAAAGAGGAGGGCAAATTTTGAGGTGTTACAATATTCAGCAATTCTCTTCTGTCTGAAGCCATATCCATGTTGTATTTGTAATGCTTTATGAAAGCATCAAATAAGTCTTGGAAACACCGGATATGACTCTGATCGAGGCTTAGGTACCACTTAGAGGGGGCGCCCTTCAAACTGTCTTGAAAGAAGTGGATTATGAGCTTATCGTCTTCAACATGGACAACCATTTTCCGGTAGTACATAACAAGATGGCTCTTAGGACATGTATAGCCCTCGTATCTATCAAAGTCAGGAGTCTTGAATTTCGCAGGAATTATAAGACCAGATACTAGGCATATCTCCCTAGCAGCAACACCAAAGACTTGGTCACCTTCCATTTCCCTTAGTCTCTTCTAAAGAATCTGAAAATTCTATTTAATACCCTTTATATCTTCAAGCCTTTCTTCTTCTTCATCATACATTTCTAGAGCATGTTGTTGATCTTCGAAGTAAGGTTGCACACGTGTGTGAACAGTCGGTGATGCAAATGTATGGACCATAGGGTGAGCCTCAGTGGCTAATGGTAGACGAACAGTCTGTTGAGTAGATTGAATTACACCGGGGACTACTTCAGGTTGAGGTAGGAAGCCATAAGGTATACCAAAAGGAGGAAATTGTAGCGGTAAATTCATGATCATCAAGCTATGGATAAGCTAGAGATCAAATAACAAGAGTCGCCACCGCGCTTTTATTGTTTCCAAGGGAAAAGGGAAAAAGTACGAACAAAACCCAAAAGTAAGAAGTTTTCAAATCAAAACTAATAAAATGTCATAGATTACTGGTAAGGGGGTTGGTTACACAGAGGGAAGGTGTTAACACCAAAGTGTCCTAGGTACTCCTAGGGAGCCCTTTTTGTGTGCATATGTACTTGGTATAAAGTGATGTTTACAAACAAATAGAATGGGGGGATGAGAAAAGAATTCATTAATTATATTTTTGTGTTTGGAAACACCTTCGGTCTTGTGCCTACGTACCAACATAAAATGAGGGATCAAAACCTCGTAGTTCGTGATACAAATTTCAAAGTGGATGGATTGTTTTTAACAAAAATTAAGTTTGAAAGGACAAAGGCCTAAAAATGGTTTGAATGAGTTAGTTATTTTTGGCTTTTTGAAAGTTTAAGTCAAGTATAGTTAGGTTTATTTAAGAAAAGGAGTTTGAAAATGCAATGGCATAAGGCCAAAGTTTCTATCTTTTTGCAAAGTGGTCAAAGTTTAGAACAAAATAAGTTCAATCAAAGAAGATTTTGAAAAGGGAGGGAGAGATTTTGAAATTAAAGAAATGGGGAGAAGATGAAGAGACTAATCCTATACAAAAAATTAAAAGTTAAGGGTTGAAAAGATCTGACCAAATGGGTAGCAATCCAATAGACAAGAATGTCAATAGAAACCCAAAATTCCGTTGGACTTTTAGAATTAAGCAACACACAAATGCACAATTATATTATCTTGAAGAGCAAGGCATCAAATAAAGATGGTCACATCCAAGCTTATCCATTCCATGATCTTCTTCAAAATAGCCCATGTAACAGATGAATTCCACAAATCACAGGTTTAAAATAACAACTTCACAATGATCATGTTGCAGATGAACTTAGAGAGATCTTGAATGATGTATCAGATGAAGTTTCAAATTGCAAGCACTTGGTTCTTTAACAAGTTGGCATTGGCCAAGTCCTTAAGCATAGGAATGTTGCCTAAGTTCTAAGTCCATTTGTCCAAGATCAAGCCAACAGTCCACACAAAAGTTTTTTAGGGTTTTTGTTGTTATTATGTGCATTAATGGTCAAAGACCACATAAACAAACAAAGTATACATAAACAAAATATATCACACAATATGGTCCAAGTGGACAAATTGAAAATTGCATTAACATAAACAATTAGAATGATATGAACAATGGCAAATGTATAAAAGCTAGAATTAAATGACATTAAGGTAAATGGCTTGAAATTAAAAGTTAGTAGTTAATAGGTTAGAAGTTAGTATTATTTTGTTTTTGCTTTTCATTCTTAGACATTCTTTGGAGAACACTCAACCCACTTATCACAAGCATGAATCCTTGAACCAAGACATCTTCCAAAGGAAGGAAAAGAGGCCAAGTTTCCACACAATAGCATGAAAGAGGAGAGACTTACAATCTCACTAACTAGAATGCTATGCCTTTTATGTCACAAATTTAGAGCTATGTTAAGCAATCATAATTGGACTTATGTAGAAGTCACAACTATTTGAGGTCGGGCAATAGAATTTTGGTGTTAATGTATGTTAGAGACATAGTATTATGAACTATGCTCATGAAACATACCACACACAAAAAGAATATGCAAAAGGTGTGACCTAATCTCATCCATACTCATGTTAATTTTTCAATCAACTAGCCTTAGGACTTTGAGATATCATAGGCCAAATGAGATGAATGCATAAAGAAAGGGAATGAGATGAAGTGGGAGGGGAATAGATGAAATCTCAAATTGATCAAAGGAGGACTTTTACCAAATTAATATCATTCATTCATTTTGGGAGATGGAATGTACATTCCATCAATCCCCTAAATCCAATGATATTAATTTGACAAAGTCAAATCAACCTTGATCAAGGCCCAACAACAAGAGTCAAACATAAACAAGTCATCACAATTGGTCAACAAAATTATTTGGCATTTATTCCAATTAAAAATACTAAAATAATACATTTAAATTAAATATGGTTTGTCAAATTCCTAAAACCCCATCAAAACACCAAATAAATGGCCATGAGATTTATCATAGATCAAACAAGGTCAAAGGACCTTGGAGAAAAAATTTCAGATTTTTTAAAGACTTAAAAGTATTTTTAAACAATTAAAAACAAATGAAAAATCAATTAAATCATGAAAAATATTAATAATGATCCAAAAAATAATTTTGATTCAGAATATGAAAGAGGAAAATATTTGAATTTTTTTGGTGAAACTCTCATATTTTTTGGATCAATATTAAAATTAATATGAATTAATGAAAATAAAGCAATTAAAATGAAATTCAAATAATCAGAAAAAACGTGGACCACTTGATCTCCCTCATTAATTGAGGTGGCAGATCAAGTGGCCACCATCGCGCGTTCCATGGTGCGCCTGAGTCAAATATCCACACGCTTGGTAATTAAAATGCACGCTCATGATTAAAACATTTCAAATCAATCCAATGGCTCAAGACCACGCCACATCATTGCCGGAGCAAAGCGTCGGTCGTCTTCTCAGGCGACCTTGGCCGGACTGGTCCATTCATCACCTTATCAAAAATGAAAAAGGAGGACATGATCTGAAAGGAAAAATGGTGTAGATCACGAATATCACCTCAATTTTAACTAACTCCTCACATATAGAGAGATATGAGGAGTTGAAATCTGAGGTATGTCAACTGAGTTGCTTTGATTTGACCTCTAAGCAACTCAATCTTCTTGCCTACATTGGTAGGACTTCAGACAACCAAAGAATCAAGATAATTGATCAAGATTGAGAGAGAATCGAAGAGATGAAGTTTTCTGAAAATTTACCTTCAATGCAGTGCAATTCTTTATGTTACTTGCTCCAAACACGATCTGATCACACTTGAGAAGCTAGCAGGAAGTGATTGATGAGGTTGCAAGGCTTTGGATCCTGGAGTTTTTGAATATCCAACAGTTAAGATTCAAACTCATATTTCAAGTTGAAATTTATCAGGTTTTCCGTTGGAATGAGAGGGTTTCAATGGGGGGAAAAGCTGGTGTGCAAGGTGTGTTCAATTAGGATGCTAGAGGTCTCTATTTATAGTTGCAGCTCATGATATTTGCACCTTCAAATTGACTTTCCATAATTGGAAATTGATGATGCATGGGTGCATGAGCGTGTACAGGCCCATGAGATCATTGCTTAAGGTCCACAAATGAATGTGAGAGAGTCTGAAATCAACTTGGATTGCAAGGTAAGTGTGTGTGAAGATTTGAAGTTTGATATTTTTCACATGATGATACCATGTTCATGCCATGTGCAGCCCTAGCAATTCTTGTCCAAAATGGATGAACTTAGACTTTTTAGAAATTTTAGATCAAGAGGAACAACTTTCATGTTCAACACTTTTCAATTTGAATCTTGGATAATGATGAATTTTGAGGTGAAAGTTTAGAAATTTCAACATGTTGAAATTTTTTCTAAGTGTCAAGCCATATATCTCAATATTCCACCTTGCTCAACTTTTTATGTGAGCTTCAAATGAGAAAGGTGTCTTCATCAAAGTTGTATCTATTTCAAATACCTTAAAAATGGTCACCAATTTCATGTCATTTGGATTTGGAATGATAGAGTTATGCATTTTTGAAGTTTGGAAAAATCACTTTTTCAATGGCGTAAGTCAAAAGTGACCTATAATGT
This sequence comes from Lathyrus oleraceus, assembly GCF_024323335.1. Taxonomy (NCBI): domain Eukaryota; kingdom Viridiplantae; phylum Streptophyta; class Magnoliopsida; order Fabales; family Fabaceae; genus Lathyrus; species Lathyrus oleraceus. The sequence goes on along the minus strand of NC_066584.1, from coordinate 336,296,832 downwards.
AGCCTCATATCACATGCTCATAAAAGTTGAATTAGCTCTCAATCCAAACATAAAAGTTGAAGTAGACATATTGAATTTGATTGTGCAGCTTATTGAGCAAGTTATGGCCTTGGGAAGTTGACTTTCAAATTAGGGTTTATACAAAATGACCTATAATGTTTCAACATAGAAAATGATTTTCCAAGAAAAACTAGATCTAGGTCTCAACATGAAAGTTATTTGTAATGTCATTTAGAGTAAGTTTTTTCTTGGAATCATATTCATATGGTGAAAACTGTAGGAGATGGGGTCTAGGGAGACCCAATTTTTATCAGATGAAATCATCTGGCCAACCACCATCAACCAACTTGCCAATCTTCAACTATCTTGACTTTCTAGGCTCAAGGTAGATCACATATGCATAAGATGATGAATTTTGAAGTGTCCCTTGAGAAATTTGATCAATTAGTGAGATAGCTTGTTGGAGAAGTTACTCAAGATACCCAGTCAAACTAGGGTTTTCAAGGCAAAACACCCTCAAACTCTTGAAGAAAATTTGATCAATATAACATGTAGAAATCATTGGGACTCATATATGTTGTTCATAACCATTCTTGAATCAATTTAATGGTTGTTCTCTTTGTCATGAGGGTCTCAAACTCTAGATATGAACTTGATAGATCAATGGAGATCATGCCCTACCTACAAAAGAGTTAGGCAAATGCAAAGACATATTTTTGTATTTTGGTTAGTAAAATGATAATATACAAGTATGATACAATCACAAAGTGCTTGGTGATCTCTCCAAAAATAAACCCAATGAAGGAGGGGTAAGGAGGATGCCAAGGTATGATCCCAATGCTAATGCTTATGATGAATTTACATGAGGGATCTTAGGGTCAAATTTCTGGTCTTACAGCTTCCCCTATTTAAGGACATTCTAACTGAGGAGGCAAAGGTTAAAATCTTCATGTCGACTCATTAGAATGGGCTTAAATAACAACATATAGAAACAAATTTTGGTCCCTAAGAGACCTCATGATGCGTATGATATGAATGCAAAAAACTAAATTCTCTGTGGGGGAATATTGCCACAAGGGAAAAGAAATCAGAGAGACCGAAAGTCCGCAGGAGTAAAATGCATTCCGTAAGGAAAACTCACTAGGGAGACAGAGACTCTGGGGGATAAAAGGGGTTATGCATAGGTCAGGCTACGACTTAAAACTACTGGGGGACTAGAGGAATTCCATACGAAATGGAAAGACTCAGCCGGGGAAACAACAACATCTGCAGGGGATTCGAGTAAGTCAAGATAAAACTGAAATACTTGAATCATACAGGGAGAAGCGATTTCGCTAAGGAAATGCACACTTAACTCAACTGGGGAGAAATAAACTTCAACGCAGGAGGAGCATAAATCTATTATCTACTACCTGTTACTGGGTAAGGAGATAATAAAGATCTGACTGAGAGAATCTCTGTCACCGATTAGGATGAACATATCAAGGATGACCTGCTGGGAAACAACATAAGGGAATATTCATTACCGGTTACTGAGTAAGAATAGCCTTGCTAGGGAAAACCGCAGAAAATAGGATTTACAACTACCAGTTACTGGGCAGAAGACCAAGGGTGAGAGTATCCGTCATCGGTTAGGATGAACATATCAAGGATAAACTCAACAGGGAAGAAAATTCGTCATCGGTTAAGATGAACATATCAAGGATAGACTTACCTGGGATTGTCAAGGAGGATACCCGTTATCGATTAAGATGAACATATCAAGGATAAACCAACTGAATAAAAAGTAGGAATTACATCTATTGAATACTGGATAGAATACCGTCAAAGAGAAAATCCGTCACCGGTTAAGATGAACATATCAAGGATAGACTCTGTGAGGAGATAAAATAGGAATTACATCTATCAGTTACTGGATATACTACCAAGAGAGAGAATCCGTCACTGGTTAAAGTGAACATATCAAGGATCAACTCTATGGGGAACAAAGGCAGGGTTTACAACTACCGGTTACTGGGTAGAAGACCGCAAAGAGAAGGAAACCTGTCATCGGTTAGGATGAACATATCAAGGATTAACTCTCTGGGAAACAAGAATAGGGATTACAACTACCTTTTTACGGGGTAGAATACCAAAAAGAGAATATCCGTCATCGGTTAGGATGAACATATCAAGGATAGACTCAAGCAGGGGAGAGAAAGATAACCGTCACCGGTTAGGGTGAACATATCAAGGATATACTTCCTGGGGAAGATCTACTGCTGGGACACTTTTGCTAGGTATTAGGCAAGAAGTAACAAACTCAAAACTAAGAAGAATATTACCAGTTATTAGGCAATAGACTCTTAGGGAACTCAAAGTATCTATCTAGATAGGAGCTAGAAAGAAACAATCAATCAAGACTCAACCCAATGAGGACATAACTCAAGGGGAGTGGTTCCATCCAGATAAACAACTGGGGAGGAAACTGAAGTAATAATCACCCACGAGGAAACAACTCAGTGGGGAAAGGGAGAAAGGTTAAAGTCTTTCTGCCTAAGGGGCTGATGCTTTACAATTGAGGGAGGACAGACACCAAAATTTGTATGGGGGATCAAGTACCGCCATACAGAGAATGAGAATCTCAAACCAACAAGTTAATCAGATATGCAAATATGCAATTATGAAATTATATGAATGTATATGTATGCGATGATTATGCTGACAAGAACAATCACAAAGGATACAAAGGCGTCGCAAAGAAATTGAATCATCGGTACAATCCCTAGTCAATCCACAAAATATGGAGATAAGTGCTGGAGAACAGAGAGATCAAGAATCCAAAAAGGCTCAACCCTAACCGCGGAAGGAGGAGATCTGTTGAGGAAAGAGAAATATTACCGAACTGTGGGGAATTTTAGGTCAACACCATAAAAATGGGAGACAACCCTATAGGGAAAACAAACTGCTCGAGAACCAGGAGGAAACTCTGACTGGGGAGCAAGTCGGCTGGAGATTGGTGGGGAAACCAATGCGATCTACTAGGGAGATCAACCATTTCTGCTGAAGGAAACCAAACTCCACTAGGGAAGGCAGAAACTCTGACAAGTCGCAGGGTACCTGAATCAACCAACTCAGCTAGGGAAAAGGAACGAAGCTCTACTGGGGAATCAAAAACTCCACCGAGGAACTGAATCAACACAACCGTCTAGGGATACCCGAAGGGTTAACTGCTTGGGGAACCTCTGATGTTTTGCACTCAAAGACTTGTTATCCATCGGAATGCTGTTGATATTTCTTTTAATTGCTTTGGAAAATTCTTGCTTTTTATATGTTTTAAGAAAAAGAGATTTTGATTAAAAAAATTTAAATTTTCAAAAATGATCATAATAAAGTTTAAACTATTGGCTGAAATAAATAAGAGTAGAAACAATTGGATAAAGGCTCAACTTTATTTGATAGAATGGTAGTCTGTAAATGACAAGACTCCAAAGATTTTTACAAAGTTGAAAATGGTAATTTACATGGAAAAGGGTTAGATTGAATACAAATAATCCTTAATCCTTCTACCAAATCTTGATATCCACTGTGCTCCCAACCGTTGTCGAGGTGATGAATTGATGTCAACCCTTGTGCTCAATCAAATTTTCAAAACACTGAAGATCAGCATAATGCAGTTACTTGCCATAATCCCTAATTTTTGCATAAGTTGCCCCAGGGTGGGGTACTCAACTTATCGGGAAATTCTTTCTGTTTTTATGTCTCTAATGTTTGCCTGGATTGCCCTTTCGGGTTTTCAATCCACCGAGACGCTCATTTTTTGCCTAAGCCGCCCTTTCGGGTTTTCAACTTAGCAAGTTGTTCTTTTCTTTTTTTTAGGCGAAGTATTCCTTGAGTGCATCTGCATTCACAGGACGAGTGAACTCTTCACTATCCATAGTTGTAAGTATCAATGCACCGCCTGAAAAGGCTCTCTTAACAACATATGGGCCTTCATAATTAGGAGTCCATTTTCCTCTAGAATCTGGTTTGAACGATAAAATCTTCTTGAGCACAAGGTCACCTTCTCTGGAAACATGAGGTCTGACCTTCTTATGAAAAGCTTTCTTCATCCTTTGCTGATACAACTGGCTATGACACATGACAGTCAATCTCTTCTCTTCAATCAAATTCAACTGATCAAACCTAGTCTGACACCAATCAGCCTCAGTCAACTTGGCTTCCATGAGCACTCGCAATGAAGGAATCTCAACCTCTACAGGAAGTACTGCTTCCATACCATACATAAGGGAGAATGGGGTTGCCTCTGTTGAAGTGTGGACAGATGTATGATACCCATGCAAAGCGAACAGGAGCATCTCATGCGAATCCTTGTATGTGACAACCATCTTCTAGATAATCTTCTTAATGTTCTTATTCGTAGCTTCAACAACCCCATGCATCTTAGGTCTGTAGGGAGAAGAATTATGATGTGCAATCTTGAAGTCTTTGCAAAGATCTTCCACCATATTGTTATTCAAGTTCGATCCATTATCAGTAATGATCTTACTTGGCACACCATAACGACATATAATTTGATTCTTGATAAACCTTACAATAACTTGCTTGGTTACCTTTTCATACGATGCCGCTTCAACCCATTTGGTGAAGTAGTTAATTGCCACCAAAATGAAACGATGTCCATTCGAAGCTCTGGGTTCAATCATCCCAATCATATCAATTGCCCACATGGAGAAAAGCCATGGGGAAGAAATAACATTCAATAGTGTCGGAGGAACATGAATCTTATCAGCATAAATTTGACACTTGTGGCACTTCTTCACAAATTTGCAACAGTCAAATTCCATTGTCAGCCAATAGTAACCTGCTCGCAACATCTTTTTCGCCATTGCATGTCCATTGGAATGAGTACCAAAGGAACCTTCATGCACTTCGGTCATCAACAAGCCTGCTTCGTGTCTATCCACGCATCTGAGCAAAACCATGTCGAAGTTTCTCTTGTATAGTATATCACCATTCAAGTAGAAATTGCCGGCTAATCTTCTCAAAGTCTTCTTATCTTTCAAAGATGCCCCAGGCGGGTAAATCTGACTTTGGAGGAAACATTTGATGTCATAATACCACGATTTCTCGTCTTTGATCTCTTCAACAGCAAACACATGAGCTGGCCTATCAAGACGCATCATAGATAAATTGGGAACTTCATTCCAATACTTCACTACAATCATCGATGCCAACGTTGCAAGAGCATCTGCCATTCGGTTTTCATCTCGAGGGATATGATGAAACTCAACCTTCGTAAAGAAAGTTGAAATCCTCCTCGCATAATCTCTATATGGTATTAAACCAGGTTGATTTGTCTCTCATTCTCCTTTGATTTGATTCACAACCAAAGTCGAATCACCGAAGACATCCAAATACTTAATTCTGTGATTCATGGCCTCTTCAAGCCTCATAATGCAAGCTTCATATTCTGCCATGTTATATGTACACTTGAAATTTAATCTAGCTGGAAATGGTAGATGCATGCCTTGAGGAGTAATAACCACTTCCCCAATGCCATTTCCATATTGATTAACAGCTTCTTCAAATACCATGCCCCAACGGGAACCAGGTTCTAACCCTTCTTCAAGCAATGGTTCATCACAATCTTTCATCTTCAAGTACAAAATCTCTTCATCAGGAAAGTCATACTGCACTGACTGGTAATCTTCAATTGGTTGGTGAGCCAAATGGTCAGCCAAGATACTACCCTTGATCGCTTTCTGAGATTGGTATTTGATATCATACTCTGATAACAACATCTCCCAACGGGCAATCCTCCCAATTAAAGCAGGCTTCTCAAATATATACTTTATTGGATCCATTTTGGATATCAACCAAGTGGTATGATTCAACATATACTGGCACAGACGCTTAGCAGCCCAAGCCAATGCGCAACAAGTCTTCTCAAGCATAGAATAACGAGTCTCACAGTCGGTGAACTTCTTACTGAGGTAGTAAATTGCAAATTCTTTCTTTCCAGTCTCATCTTGCTGACCAAGAATGCAACCCATACTCTCATTAAGCACAGTCAAATACATGATCAACGATCTTCCTTCAACAAGTGGAGACAAAATCGGAGGTTCAAGCAAATATTCTTTGATACTGTTAAAAGCTTTTTGGCAGTCTTCGGTCCAATCACAAGACTGATCTTTCCGAAAAAGCTTGAATATAGGCGCACCTGTGGCAGTCATGTGGGAAATGAATCTGGAGATATAATTCAAGCGGCCGAGAAAACCTCTGACTTTATTCTCAGCTTTGGGCGCAGGCATACCTTGTATTGCATTGACCTTGGCAGGATCAACTTCAATGCCCTTCTCGTTGACAATGAAGCCCAATAACTTACCAGAACCCACACCAAAAGTACACTTATTGGGATTCAAGCGGAGTTTATATTTCCTCAAACGCTGGAATAGCTTCAACAAATGCTCAACATGTTCCTCTTTATTAATTGATTTAGCAATCATGTCATCGACATAAACTTCAATCTCTTTATGCATCATATCATGAAAAAGAGTAGTCATTGCTCTCTGGTATGTTGCACCAGCATTCTTCAAACCGAAAAGCATCACTCTATAACAGAATGTTCCCCAAGGTGTAATGAATGTGGTCTTCTCCATATCTTCGGGTGCCATCTTGATCTGATTATATCCGGAAAATCCATCCATAAACGAAAAGACTTTGAATTTAGCAGTATTGTCTACTAACATATCAATGTGTGGCAGAGGGAAATCATCTTTCGAACTGGCTTTATTCAAATCTCTATAGTCAACACACATGCGTACTTTTCCATCTTTCTTCGGTACTGGCACAATATTAGCCATCCATTGCGGATACTCAGCGGTTACAAGGAAACCGACATCAATCTGCTTATGCACTTCCTCTTTGATCTTCACAGCCATATCAGGATGCGTTCTTATCAACTTCTTCTTGACTGGCGGACATTCTGGCTTCAACGGCAATCTATGTTCCACAATCTCAGAATCCAAACCAGGCATGTCTTGATAGGACCAAGCAAACACATCTGTATACTCTCGAAGAAGATTAATCAACCCCTTCTTGATTTCTGAACACAGGCGAGACCCAATCTTGACTTCCTTCACATCATCCTCGGAACCCAAATTGACTAACTCGACCTGCTCTTCGAACGACCGGATGGTCTTTTCATCTTGCTCAAGAAGATGAGATAATTCATCACTCACTTCTACATCACTTTCCTCCTCGGTCTCAAACACATGGAATTCAAAATTTGGAGAAGGAGAAGGGTCATTTTATTCAAAGGGGTTAGGAACCAACCTGCATAATAATTTGATATTTTGATTTAAGAGAAGTGAAATTGTGACCAAATATTATGCAGATGGACAATTATATTGTTTATTTACGTTTTTTGTGATTACCATTTTCAGAATAAAGCAAAAAGTAAAAACAAAACATCATAGATGTGGATGAATAAAATTAATTTTATTGATGATCAATTTAAAAATGCCCAAACAATGTTCACTTCTCCCTTAGGCATAGGAGAAGGATTTAAAAACATATAAAAGTAATTACTTAGATCGATAAAAAATAAAAGGAATGTCAATAGCAATCCAATTGTTGCAAGCCTTTCCATGCGTCACAAATAGAGAGATATGAGGAGTTGAAATCTGAGGTATGTAAACTGAGTTGCTTCGATTTGACCTCTAAGCAACTCAATCTTCTGACCTACATTGGTAGGACTTCAGACAACCAAAGAATCAAGAGAATTGAGCAATATTAAGAAAGAATCGAAGAGATGAAGTTTTCGGAAAATTACCTTCAATGCAGTGCAATTCTTTATGTTGCTTGCTCCAAACACGATCTGATCACACTTGAGAAGCTAGCAGGAAGTGATTCATGAGGTTGCAAGGCTTTGGATCCTAGAGTTTTGGAATCTCCAACATTTGAGATTCAAACTCAAATTTCAAGTTGAAATATATCAGGTTTTCCTTTGGAATGAGAGGGTTTCAATGGGGGGCAAAGCTGGCGCGCAAGGTGTGTTCAAATCTGATGCTAGAGGTCTCTATCTATAGTTGCAACTCATGATATTTGCACCTTCAAATTCACTTTCCAAAATTGGCAATTGATGATGCATGGGTGCATGGGTGTGTACAGGCCCATGAGATCATTGCTTAAGGTCCAAAAATGAATGTGAGAGAGTCTTAAATCATCTTGGATTGCAAGGCAAGTGTGTGTGAAGATTTGAAGTTTGATCTTTGCCACATGATGATACCATGTTCATGCCATGCGCAGCCCTAGCAATTCTTGTCCAAAATGGATGAACTTAAACTTTTTGGAAAGGTTAGATCAAGAGGAAAAACTTTCATGTTCAATGGATCATGATGAATTTTGAGGTGGAAGTTTATAAATTTCAACATGTTGAAATTTTTTCTAAGTGTCAAGCCATATATCTCAATATTCCACATTGCTTAACTTTTTATGTGAGCTTCAAATGAGAAAAGTGTCTTCATAAAAGTTGTAGCTCTTTCAAAAAACTTCACAATGGTCACCAATTTCATGTCATTTGGATTTGGAATGATAGAGTTACGCATTTTTGAAGTTTGGAAAAATCACTTGTTCAATGGCATAGGTCAAAAGTGACCTATAATGTAGCCTCATATCACATGCTCATAAAAGTTGAATTAGCTCTCATTCCAAACATCAAAGTTTAAGTAGACATCTTGAATTTGATTGTGCAACTTGTAAATATTTCATATCATAAAAATTGAGAAAGTTATGGCCTTGGGAAGTTGACTTTCAAATTAGGGTTTAGATAAAATGACCTATAATGTTTCAACATAGAAATTGATTTTCCAAGCAAAACTAGCTCTAGGTATCAACATGAACGTTGTTTGAAATGTCATTTAGAGTAAGTTTGTTCTTGGAATCATATTCATATGGTGAAAATTGCAGGAGATAGGGTCTAGGGAGACCTAGTTTTGATCAAATGAAATCATTTGGCCAACCACCATCAACCAACTCGCCAATCTTCAATTCTCTTGACTTTCTAGGCTCAAGGTAGATCACATATGCATAAGATGATGAATTTTGAAGTGTCCCTTGAGAAATTTGATCAATTGGTGAGATAGCTTATTGGAGAAGTTACTCAAGATACCCAGTCAAACTAGGGTTTCCAAGGCAAATCACCATCAAACTCTTGAAGAAAACTTGATCATAACCATCCTTGAATCAATTCTATGGTTGTGCTATTTGTAATGAGGGTCTCAAACCCCAGATATGAACTTGATAGATCAATGGAGATCATACCCTACCTACAAAAGAGTTAGGCAAATGCAAAGACATATTTTTGTATTTTGGTTAGTAAAATGATAATATATAAGTATGATACAATCACAAAGTGCTTGGTGATCTCTCCCAAAACAAACCCAATGAAGGAGGGGTAAGGAGGATGCCAAGGTATGATCCCAATGCCAATTCTTATGATAAATTTGCATGAGGGATCTTAGGGGTCAAAATTGGGGTCTTACAGCAACGTAGAAGGTACCGTCCTTGCGGGTTGGGGTTAAAGCGTTGGACCAACGATCTCTGAAACGACTATTATTTGTGTATCCATCTTGGCTCTGATTACTTGCATCATCTCCATGATATGACCCATGCTCCCTCGCAGGTCCTCAAGTTCTGAGCTGACTCTTTCCAACTCTTGTTCTTGTTCTGCCATTCTTTGTCGAGCACCGGCTCTGGTGTTGTATTGGTGTTGGGGACTCAGTGTGAAACTGGAAGAATACATCGGAATGAGCTTTTATTTGAAGAATGACATGGATGCATGTATGGATGCATATATGGATGCATAGTTTTTTTGCAAAGTTCTTAGTTATCTTTGTTATTTATTTCAGCAATGTTAGGACATTTTATTTGCAAGATTTTCGAATAAAAATAACAATAAATGAAATACAGAATGACAATTTTTCATTAATTAAAATTCAACATCAAATACAAGTGATTTAAATTCAAATTCAAGTACAAGTGATTCAAATTTAAGTACTGGTGAACTTAATTTCCATCTCAGCCCTTTTGATCGTAGCAAGATCGGTGGTGAGCTCTTTCACCATTCACTTGCAAAACTTGACAAAGTTGAAAACTTGAGGAGGTGTGTTCTCTTGGCACATGCTCCAATCATCTTCTTGGAGTTTCTCTGGAAGTTCCAGCATGTTGAGGTTAGCAAATCTAGCCAAATTGATGAATTTTCTAGTCCATTCAACATAGAGGTCTTGGAGCTTCTTAATGACACACTGATCTTCTTTTAAGGCCACTCTAGCCTCCCTATACAACCCCTTTCAATATACACAATCATTCTTTAAGATCATGTAAGCTGCATCACCTTCTTGGTTTTCCAAACCTGCAATCCTTTTATTAGCTTCTCCCAACTGGTACTTGAGACGGAGACAATTCCTCTCAGCTCCCTCTTTCTGAAGGACCTCATGGGACAACTTATATTTGCAATTTTTGAGAGTGTCCCTGAGTTCACGAATTTTAGCTTCATAATCGAGTTTAGCTTCTCTCTTCTCCACAAGAGATCTCTCCAACATTTTGTCCAACTCTTGGACTTTGAGGTGGGCTTTTTTGAGCTCCTCATTCTTGGTTTTGAACACAGATTTCGTACCTATGAGAATATCATCAAGCTCATTCTTCTTGTCTTCAAATGTTCTTGCTCTCTTGTTGCTAGCTTCAAGGTCTCGGTCCTTCTCTTGACGTTCATCCTTCAGATTTTCATTTTCCAAAGTGGTTCGATTAAGCTTAAGCTGTAAATCAGAGTTTTCTAATTCAAGCTCCTTAATTTTAGAATTGAGCTTCTCAATGTCTTCAGGTAGTATAGGTTCTGGCTTGGGAATTGGGGGGAAAATAGAGGGATCAGATGGAAATGGGAGCTTAACCACTTGAACTCTCTCTCTTACCCAACGAGTGTAAGGCTCTTTCACAAGGACATTCCTCTTTCCAAACTCCTTACCCCTTCTAACAACTATTTTCCAGGATTTATTAATCTTCTTCACAATTGGGTTGTCTGCATCAATGTCATGCAAAATGAAAGGCTCTAAAGCTTCAGCTTTTGGAGGTCCGTTCATGGAGTAACCATGTTGCATCATGGATAACATATGGTTGTAGTTGATGCAACCCCTAGTCCCTATCAAAAGTACATTAGGAAAGTATCCAATGCTAACGATAATATTCGGGGTCTCCCAATCTTTGATATACCATTTGACATGGTTGGCAGTAATGGAAGTTAACTTCTAAGAGGGTTTAAGTGTCTTGGAGGTGTAGGGTCCTTTTTCGGGCATGTGAGATATGAACCAAGTATGCAACAACTGTTCGCAACAGAAAAGGGTTCCCCCTTTCTTCTCATGACGCTCATGGAGGGCGTAGTAGATATCAGCTAGGATAAAAGGTACTGGATTACCAGAGAGGAAGATTCTTACGACCACATGATTTATGAAACTGTCGAGATTTGGAAACAGTACTATCACATAAACCAATAGGGATAGAACGACATGGAATACTTTCTGTTTTCCATCTTTCTCCAACTTCACAACTTGTTCTTCCAAAAACCATCTAGAAAAACCATTGAAGACTCCCTTCTTATCCCAATTACTTATAACCAATTGGACCTCCAGACCCAAAACTGAAGATATTCTCTTGGCAGTGATACCTTCATCAAACCTGGGAAATGGATCATAGTCCCTCAAATTCCGACCCACAATTCTCTCTAACTCTTCCAAACTAGGAGCTAATTGGAAGTCAGAAAAGGTGAAACAACACAGAGGTGGGTCGTAGAATTGGGCTATAGTCATAGTTGTCATTGGTTCCATCTTTTCATTCAAAATACTCAGGATCCTCCCATAATCGTCCACGAGTTCAGTGAGCTTGATCACTTTGATACTCAACTTCTTCACATTGTCAAGGTCCACTTTCTTGTACTTGAATTGAAATGTGCTTCTTATTTCAGGATTCATTTTCTCTTGCAAATGACTTAGATCCATGAAACAAATGGAAGACGACTAAGAGCTTTGCTTTTTATGCATATGCAATAAATGTAGATGAAATGTAATGTTTTTTATACAGGTTCAAAGGTTCGAGGTAACGAATGAATTTGATTTCTTTCCAAAGAGGTTATCACCGGGTATGATCTAAGGCTTTTACAAAGGACCCCATAGTCATGGATCCACAAGAATGTTTGATGCTTACGGTAAATTCTTGCTACACATCAACTCTTTCAAAGGAATCTATTCTAGGCAAGGTTTTCGTATCGATCCTAATGAGGCATTCACCTTGCGAATCCACACTACGTAACCATCAACTTCGGTTCTAGACATGGTTCTCAGAGTCATCGATTCACAAGTAAGTTTGACGCTTACGACAAATTCTTGTCGTGCACCAACTCCTTCGTGAGAATCTATTCTGAGTGAGGTTTTTGTATCGATCCTAACGGGGTATTCACCTCACGAATCCACACTACGCAACCATCATTATTAGTTGGCCAAAAAGGTTCAAGGTTCTAAAATGTCCTTAGAGTCATGGACCCCTTTGAAAACATTGAAGCTAACGAGGTATTCACCCCGCGTAACAACATTTTCGAAAGGATCTATTCTAAGTGAGGTTCTCATGCCGACCCTTACGAGGTATTCCCCTCGCGAGTTCGCACTACTCAACCATCATCCTATCTTATGTTTCCACTCAAGACTCGGGTAGAAAGTCTTTACCTCAAGGTTTTGCAATCAGATATCCAAGTAGCAATGATCCAATAGAGCCATATAATAATATAATAATAATGAAAGCATAAGCTAAAGAAAAGCCACATAAGTAAACAAACATAAGCACATACAACAACCTAACTAGGCCTGACTCACTTAGGGATATGTGTTCCCCAGTAGAGCCGCCATCTGTCATACCTCGAAAAATAAGAACGACCTCGTGAAGAACAATCACATGCTCGTGGGATGGACTTAACAGAGTCGCCATCAATCTTTATTTACTCCCATAGAGGGAAATGGGAAATGTTGAATAAAACCCATAAATAAGGACAAGGATAAGGTCATCGCAACCAAACTCAGGGTTCGGAAGTCGGTTACGCAGGGGGAAGGTATTAACACCCCTCACGTCTGTTGTATTCAACGGGAACCGTTTGGTTAGTTGTACGTGTTAGGGTTTGTCTATAATTTAGGCTTCTCGAGTTATTAAGAGGGTAAAGAAGAGGACAAAAGGTTTATTTTTTATTAGTGAGTCTGACAAGATTTGGAAATTCTGCTCCTACGTATCTCAAAAGAGAAGTCAAGGCACACGTAGTTCTGGGTAAAAAAAGTTTATTTGTTGGTCAATTTTAGCGAAAGCTATCTTGTATTAATCGACGGAAAACATTGTTTTACCCAAAACAAGTAAGAAGCGGACATTTGCACCACATTGAATGGATTTACAAATCACATTCACGCCACTTATCTCAACTCAACAGTTGTGGATGAAACATTGTTTTTCATCTACTTAAGACAAAATATCTTTTGTTTCTGAAAGGGTTTTTGGTTGTGCCAAAAGGCAAAAGAAGTTTGAATGAGTTTGATGTATTTTTCAAGATGGCGAGAGCTTTGATTAGTGAGATATCCATCTCGAATCCTAGTCTCAGGAGCTCGTGGTATTCACCCCGTTCCATTTCCATCTTTATTAAGGAAGTGTTTTGAATATTTTTATGTATTTTGAAGTTTTATTGGGAAAATACACTCGATGTTAATCGAGGTTTGTTTATGGTTATGAAAAAATTGAAGTGGTTTTATGGTTTGAAAAACGATTTGAATGTGAATGGTTGATAAATTGAGATAGTGGAAACGATTTGAAAATAAAAGTCAAATGGGTTAGTTTTGAGATGATTTTAAAAATAGCTTGACGTTGGATCAAGCTTTTGACTTGCCTTGCAAAATAGTTTTGAAAATGATTTTGGGTAAGTGATTAGAAATGAATTAAAATCGATGGTTAAATATGATGGATACAAATGGTAATACGAAGGATGCGAATTGGATCACAAATGGGTGCAAGTTCAAGTGTAATGACACAAACTCAAGCACAAAGCGTAAATCAAACATCGCAAGATCCGAATATATATACAAGCATTCGACAATGACAAAAAAATTAATTAAAAAAAGTACAAGAGCATACACAATATTCGCATCACGCATCCACAGAAAATGAATTGAAAAAGTAAAGCGAAAAGGAAAGTGCACGAAATAAAATCATGACGCAAAAACGCGAATCAAATACGCGTACGCGAAGACGTGCAAAGCTACCATAAAAATTTAAATCGGATCTAAACATAAAGTTGTTGGATCGTTGAAAAATTATCACAAATCGAAATAGCAAATTTCTAATGCATAAGCGATCATTGCAAGTAGAACCAAGAAATAATAATATGATAAAAAATCAAATTAAAACATAAAGTTGCGAATCGAAACGCGAATTGGTAAGCGCACAAAAAGCGGTTCACCGCTATGCTAAACCATCGGACGCGTGTAAAATCGAAATACAACAAAAAACAAATATAGAACCGCACATAAACCAATAACAATCAACCATTAGCTTGCTACACTTAACGTGACCATCACAATATGGATCAAAACCGCGCGGATCTAAATTTATAAAAAAAGAACACAAAGCAAAAAATGAAATAAAACGTATTAAAAAAACAATATTGTTAATGCAAATATGCAATCATCGCAATCGGATCGAACTAACACAAATGTCACGCATCATGCACATATGTATGCAAATAGCGTATCGACATGATCCGATCCAAGCAACATAATCGAAACCAAAAAAAATAGAAATTAACACTACATCTATATATATATATATATATATATATATATATATATATATATATATATATATATATATATCAAGTAACACTGAATATATTTACATATGTATCAAATAAAATTGATGTACAGAAAATAAAACAAGAATGAAATCGACTAGCTCACATGCGGTACGACGACAAGAATCGGCAAGGAAGAACGTTAGAAACAATTGAAATTGTTTACTGTATTGAAATTGTTTTCTGCAAGCTCAATTTTGAAATTTTTGTGTCCATTAATTTTACGCACAATTGAGATTCAGTTTGACCGATATGTCTATAAATCCGAGAAATTATTCTGACTGACAATTTGGACATTATGCATGTTATGATATGCATATGATGTTAATGATTCGATGAATGCATTGATTCGGAGATTCAAGATCAAAGTTGGGGTATGACACTCTACATGTGCAAAAAGAGTTGTAGGTTTAGAGTGGCCTATTTTTGCTCTAGTCATCATAGGATGCTGATTAAGCTGAATGATAGGAGGTATGGACAAATTGCAAATATAAGGGGAAATATATTCTATGGAGTTTGATACATGAATTATCAAGTTATTAGAGCTAAGTGGACTTACTTCAGAAGAGACATCATGAGTGATATTTGGTATGGGAATTGAAGAATGATTATGAGTCAAAGTTGAATATGAACTCAAAACGTCACTAGGACTAGGTGTGGATAAAAGAGGGGTGTTATTAAAAACTATCACAAGAGAGAATATATGATCATCTGCACCAC
The DNA here is from genome assembly GCF_024323335.1 of Lathyrus oleraceus. NCBI lineage: Eukaryota > Viridiplantae > Streptophyta > Magnoliopsida > Fabales > Fabaceae > Lathyrus > Lathyrus oleraceus. The sequence continues at coordinate 336,281,204 of NC_066584.1, read as the reverse complement.
TTTGAGAAACACTACATGTATTATCCATATGAGGTGGATGATCCAAATGAGAGGTAGAAAGTTAAGGAAATGAAAGTGACTCAAAAGACCTGACTTGTGTTTCCGATGCATCAGGAGCAGATGAAAACAATAATGGATAGGGAAAGGAACTCTCATGGAACATAACATATTTCAAGATAAAAAATTCTTCTAGTCTTGCTTAAGCATTTATACCCTTTATGATGATATTGAAGGTTCAAGAAAAACAATAAAGGGGGAGTTTAAATTGGATTTCTAGATTTAAAATTTTTTGCAACCCAAGAACTCAATAGCAAAGATAAGACAAATATAAATAAAGATAAGTATTTTTATCCTAATTTGTTGTTAACGAATTTACGTCCAGTCCACCCGCCTGAGTGATTTTGCCTTTTCAATAAGGACTTAATCCAATAATCCAACTGATTACAAAACTAAAAAACAACTTTTCTAAGATTTCTTGATAATTTTGACTATAACTTAGTCTCTCAAGGAAATACAACTCAAAGACTAACTGCCAATGACTTTTTGAGAGTTAGGACCATGACTTAGTCTCTCAAGGAGATTAACCAAAGATTAATTAATTAAGTTTATATTTACACGATGCTTCTAAAAATAAGCAGATACACAAGTTTAAAACAAATATAACACTTACGAAATATTTCAAGAAAATGTTCCAAGTGTTAGAACATGATAGTGTTCTTAGGTGAAATACTTTTCTTTTTCTTTCTCACGAATGAGCGTATGATCAATATATTTCAGTGTTGTGTGATGTTTTTATTGTAATATTATTTATTCCAAGGCTTTCAAGGCCTCTTTCTATAGGGAAGAATATATTCGTTGGAGAATGAAGTTGGAATATCCTCAATATAACAATAGTATGAAGGTCACTTCATTTTACAATAATAGAGTGACACTTGCAGTAGAGAGTTGGTGAGGATGATGGGACGTGAGGAACTTTGTAGGTATAAAGTATAATCCTTTTCCTACTTTTCAATGGAAATGATATTTTCTTTTGTACTTTTGTCACTTCTTTCAGTTGTTGACTTTTAGATATTAACTCTTAGTCATCGACTTCATATATAAGTTGATGAAGCTTGAATAGAGTTCAGAGTATGTTCATAGAGTCTTATGAGAATAAGACTTATGAGTATGTAGATTTCAAAATCATGAGACTTTAGAGGCTTCAAATTATCAGAGTCATTCTGGATAGTTTCTTTGCAAAAGTCTTGACTTGTTAATCCAAAAGCTTGACTTTCGTGTAAACGCGCTTTTGATTGTTCCTTTGGCACAGAGTGCGTCTTTAGTTCAGATTCAGACTTGACCACTTGACTTCTTCAGAGTCTAGATTTCTCAGAGTTGACTTCTTCAGACTCAGAACCTGTTTTCTTTTATCTACACACTTAACAATATTGTTAGGATGCAAAATTATTCTCTATACAAAATAAGCTTTGTTATCATCAAAACTCAAGGATAGTTGAGAACCAAACTTGTTCCAACAATCTCCCCCTTTTTTATGATGACCAATCCATGTATTTTGATAAACAATTTTTACTTGGATAATCAAATATATAAAAAATCATAGTTAGGTTTGTAAGATCCCTCTAAGTGTCGCATCTCGAAAAATACGATTCCTCAATATGGTCACGGAAAAATTTAGTTCGAACAGAGTCGCCACCAAACTTTATTTATCCCAATCAAGGAATAGGAAAATATCGATAAAACCTTTGAAAGATTGAATAATGGTCATCGCAACCATATTCGGGTTCGGGAGTCGATTACGCAAGGGGAAGGTATTAGCACCCCTCATGTCCGTTGTACTCAACGAGAACCTTTTAGCTTAATTTGTGATTTGAATGTTAACTTAGGTTGTTTGTTTTCTTCGGGTTATAAATATATTGAAAAGAGATGGATGGAAACCTCAGAAGGGGGGAAAATTGAGGGTTTTTTATTAGTGTGCTCGCGAAGATACAACAATCTCCGGCCTACGTATCCTTATGGTGTAATAAGGAAATCAGAGCATTCGTAGTTCGCGGAACTATGGTTGGTTGGTGTCTTTTACCGAACAGTTGTTTAGATCGCATTCTAAAGGCTAAACATTGGCTTGTCTACTCTCGGAGGAGGCTTAAGCACTAGTTTGTTGTGCGCATTAGAAAGGATTAAACAATGTTCTTTTTGAAAAGAGTTTTGATCACACGGAGGTGAGAATGTTGAGTTAATATGTTTGATGTTCTGTTTGATTGGTTGTGATCACACTTGGGCGAAGAAAGGGTAGGTTTGATATGTTAAGGTATTTTTAGTTGGATGACGATTAGTCGGATAGTCGAGTAAGACAACTCGTATCCTAATAGTCGAGAAAGGGAATAGAAGACTCTAGACCACTTTCTTTTTCATCCTTGATTATAAAAGGATTTAATGATGATTAAGGTGTTTTGAATGGATGACGAATACTTGGATAGCCGAGTAAGACAACTCATATCCTAATAATCGGGAAAGGGAATAGAAGACTCTAGACCGCTTTCTTTTTCATCTGAGCAATTATAAAAATAAGTCTATGTATCGTTGATGTATTTTAGAATAAACGACAAGTGCTCGAATGGTTGAGTAAGACAACTCATATCCAAGCATTTGAGTAGAGGAATCGAAGACTCAAGACCATATTTCTTTTCGTATAGTTTATTATGAAATGATTTGATTAATTTATTAATTTACGGAAAAATGACAATTGTTCGACTGGCCGAGTAAGAGAACTCGTATTCAAACAATTGAGGAGAAAAGTTGAAAACTCAAAGTCATCTCCCTTTTCATTTCTTACAAAAATGATTCGATTTGATTGTGCTTAGGTGGATAGAAGTGACGATTATTTGACTAACCGAGTAAGAGAACTCGTATTCAAACAATCGAGGAGAGGAGTTGAAAACTCAAAATCATCCCCCCTTTTCATTTCCAAATGAAATAGTATTTGATTGTGATTGGGTATTTGAATAAAAATACTCGACATTGGATCGAGGTTTTAAATTTGTGCTTGCAAATAGGTTGGATTATTGTGAATCGATCATCTACTCAATTAATTAATAACCGAATAGATCTCATTGTAAGAAAGCCTAAGAGTAAGCTGTGTGAGATTGATGGCGATGCTAAAAGCGATCGACTTACAAAGGTGTGGGCAAATGGGCTTGATGTTAAATTAAGAATTATGAGATTTGTGTTTTTGAAATTTGTTTGAATGGTTTTGAATCGATGAAATTGTGATAGTTTGATAGGATTATTGAAATGATGATGAGATAAGTCAGTCCATTTTTTTTATTAACAAAGTTGTTTGATTAAAATTTAATTAAATCGTCTAACTAAGGTAATTACAATTAATTATCAAAATTATTTGATTTAAAAAATTAATCCAATCAAATAATTAAGTTAATTAAAATTAATTAACAAAATCATCCTAATTTAATCAACACTTTAACTAATTGATTTTTTATTAAAAAAGAATAAATGATAAAAATATGTAATAATCGAATTGAGTCGGTGTACTCAAACCGGTTTGTGCGAGATAACAAGGTTTAATGTTATTCGCGAAATCCAAACGCGGCGAAAATGTTCCTTTGATTTATTGAGACTTGGGTGGTGTAACAACATGAACTTGTCGAGTCCATTAATTTAATCCAATTTAAATGTAATGGAAATTAAACCGCAACTCAACATTATTTTATACACAATGTTCTTAAAAACTTTGTCTAATTTGAAAGTAATTTATGTACATAAAACTCACAAGGACAAACTGACAAATTAGATATTTCTATTCATCCTTGCAAATGGACCAATCATTATCCCATATTTGGTTCTAACCAAATCACCGCATGATAATGCAAGTCTTGAAACCCAAAAATCATGGACAGCCCAACAAATGTTATTTGAAACCCAAAACAACCACACACAAAAATGAACCACACTTGGCATAAATGAACAAAATAGAATTAAATTAAATTTACAACATGCTAATTACAATGTCCGAAACCACTATTCAACACAAATGGACAACGTAAAGTCAAATACCCAGCGACCCACACTACAATGGTTGGACGGTGACCATCAATATCAACAATACCACCATTCAGCATAAACCAATTTTAATCAAGCCATTTGATAAAACCTTATACCATAAAGTATTGGACATACGCGTAATCTGTAAACGCAAAAAAAAAACTAAAATCCATATGGCAAGCACAAACTAGAACGTAAGAAACAAATAACTACTGCAATCCAAAATTCTAAACATAACCCGGCGAATATTGCCAAATCGCAATTGACAAGAATCAAAATAGAAAGAAAACTCGAACCGAAATTACCGAATACTACGCCATATGGAATTTGTTGTGTTGGCCGGTAAACCTCACGGTATCACTGTTTTTTGAGTGAGAGTTGGGTGGCTCATGTATCAGATCCGGTAGTGAGATTCCGCGGCGGAATAGGTGAGGAAGGTTTCCAAGTGAAGTTGTGGTCGCATGATGGATCGGAGATTGACGACGGTTGGACAGAGTAGTTAGAAGTGAGCAGAGCAATGAAGAGGGTGATGTTGGTGGTTAGCGGTGGATGATGGTGGTGAGGACGCGACCGGAGGTGGTTGTAATGGCGATGGAGGACGAAGGGGGATGACGGCGTGGTGGTGGAGAAGGAGAGTGACCTCTCTTCTTCGTTTGCCTTTTCTTTTTCTATCAGAGAGAAAAACCAGAGTCATTAAGGGTGAGATGTCCGTGAATCATTTTTTCTTTTTTTCTTTTTTTTCCTTTTTGGTTTTCGGAAAGAGAGAGAGAGACTGATAGAGTGGGTAGTTGGGTAAGCCATTGGACCGAGAGTCCTCCTTTGGATATTAGAATGGGTTTCCTTTTATTCTTTTTTTCTTTTTTTTTCCGTTTTTGTTCATAGAGAGACGTTGGGTCATTAATGTGTGACTACCCCCTTTTCGTTTCCCTCTATTTTTCGTGGATGGAAATAGCTTGCGAAAATCCAACAAAAAATGAGTTGTTGCTAGCTGTCAATTGCCAATGGAATCCAATGCTCAAATGTACTTTATTATTGTTTTTTGTAAAATCAATCATTATTATTCATTATTAAATAACATAAATAACTCTAATTGCTTTCATTTTGAATATTGCAATAAAGAAATAAAATGATCGATTATAAATAGGAGTTGGATGTAAATTTGCTTAAAAAATTAAATTGAGCGCATTAAAATGATCAGCACAAAATATACTTATTGAAAAAATACAGCGTTTCTTTTAATTTTGAAATAAATTTTCACCGGCTAAAAGGCTCAGACGAGTCAAAATGCAGCCGAAACAGTCGCTGAAAAATATAATGAGCACACCAGGTTAAACTACGTGAACCGTAGGTTAATAATACTGGCGTCTGCAATCTTAATTTTGAAACTTTTTACCCGCTGATTTTGCACATTCTTGAGAAATGATTTAACCAATTTGACTGTATATTCAAGAATTTATCCCGACTGATATTTTAGATATTATTAATTATGAAATGCATGCTATGTTGTACAACTGATGCAAATTGAAATAAAAATCGAATTTATGAAATTTTTAAAATGGCCGGACAAAATTGGGGTATGACAGCTGCCCCTATTTAATTACCTTGAACTAGAAAGTACGAATGACAATAGTCTTCGTACATTCGTGGTGGAAGATAATTAAATACGAAAAGACCAGAATTTTGTCCTTTGAAATGAAAGGAAGAAATGCAGAAACAAAATGCAGTAAGAAATACAGTAAGAAAAGGTTATCGGAAGGTAAAATGAAACAATCAAGACTCTCTAGGAATTATCAGAACAATGTCTTGGATGCCCTGATCGAGATATTCCAACAATAGAATGATACCTCAACTGTATCTAAGACTTTCTGAAAATTAGCAGAACTTTGTCTTGAACTGAAAACACGATATTCTCGGGGCATCAACGGAGCTGTTTCTTACATGATATAATCGAGATATTCCCACAAGGGAATGATACCTCAGTCTTATCTAAGATTCTCCGAGGATACTTAGATCAGTGTCTCTAAAAAAAAATGAGACTCTTCATATCGATGAAGCAACATCTCAAACAACAAAAATGAGATTCTTCATATCGATGAAGCAGCATCTCAAACAACAAAAATGAGATTCTCTGTATCGAATCGAAGCAGCATCTTATCTGATAGAATTAAGATATTCTAGATCAAAGGAATGATGTCTTAATTGAATATAAGACTCTTCGAGGATACTAGAGTAGTATCTCTAAAAAATCTGGAATGAGACTCTTCATATTGATGAAGCAACACCTCAAACAACAAAAATGAGATTCTCTATATCGAGTTGGAGCAGCATCTTATCTGATAGAATTAATATATTCCAGACCAAAGGAATGATGTCTTAATTGAATCTAAGACTCTTCGAGGATACTAGAGCAGTATCTCTAAAAAATCTGGAATGAGACTCTTCATATTGATGAAGCAGCATCTCAAACATCAAAAATGAGATTCTCTGTATCGAGTCGAAGCAGCATCTAATCTGATAGAACTAAGATATTCCAAACCTAAGGAATGATGTCTTAATTGAATCTAAGACTCTTCGAGGATACTAGAGCAGTATCTCTAAAAAATCTGGAATGAGACTCTTCATATTGATGAAGCAGCATCTCAAACAGCAAAAATGAGATTCTCTGTATCGAGTCAAAGCAGCATCTTATCTGATAGAATTAAGATATTCCAAACCAAAGGAATGATGTCTTAATTGAATCTAAGACTCTTCGAGGATACTAGAGCAGTATCTCTAAAAAATCTGGAATGAGACTCTTCATATTGATGAAGCAGCATCTCAAACAGAGAAATGAGATTCTTCAGATAAATGAAGCAGTATCCCAAACAGAGAAATGAGATTCTTCAGATAAATGAAGCAGTATCTCAAATGTTCATCTGTTGGGGGAAATATTTTGAAAAGACACCTTTTGGGAGAGATTTACTAAAAATTCTCTATAGAGGAAAAGCTCATAAGATACTTTTTATGGTAATCTCTGCTTGGGGAGCAATGATAGCAAAGAAAGTGCTGGGGGATATCATTATTAATCATAAAGTTGAAAAGTGGCTTGCCAGGAAATAAATCCACGAGCACATGCAGCGTAATGATTCTATTGAATTAAATGAGGAAAGTCCAGGATACATCTGGACGACCCTGGATCCTGATATTTAGATGTTTGTATGATGTTCCACTTTGGGTGGCAATGCCATGCATGGGATGATGCATTAGATGCATGAAGGGATGCAATTGCTGGGTATATTTGGTTGTGCATGTAGGAATGCGAATGATTTTAATTTTGTTGAAATTCCCATTTTGTGGGAGTGTTATACATGAGTATGCTGATGATTGATATGACTGTGTTTTTTTTTAATTTTCTGTTTGGTAGGAAAACCATGTATGAATGATTCGTGTGATGCATGTGGGAATGAAAACGGGTAATTGTGCTTTTGTAGGGTTTTATTCTTGATTGCCAATGAGGTTGGACTTTAAATGGGAACTGCCAGATGAGAACTGGTGAAGAAGATTGAACTTCCAAATGAGGATAGAACTTGAAGGATATGTTACCAGACAAGAACTGGGGAAAATAATTGAAATGTTAGACGGGACTAAATTTGTTTTTGTTTGTCAGACGGGAACTGACTTTTAAAGTAGGCTACCAGACGAGAACTGGTATCAAAATAAGTGACCTAACAGACGAGAACTGGTATTAAGACATAATTTACCAGACGAGAACTGGTATTTGGCAAATGATTTGTCATACAAGAACTGATTTTTGATACAGTTCGCCAGACGGGAACTGGACTTTGGAATAAGTTATCGGACGAGAACTGGACTTTGAAAAGGTTTGCCAGACGGGAACTGGGCTTTGAAATGAATTGGCATATGGGAACTGGGCTTTGAAATAAATTTCCAGACGGGAACTGGGCTTTGAAATAAATTGCCAGACGGGAACTGGACTTTGAAATAAATTGCCAGACAAGAACTGGACTTTTGAAAAAGGTTTGCCAGACGGGAACTGGGCTTTGAAATAAAATGTCAAACGAGAATTGGACTTTGAAAAGGTTTGCCAGACGGAAACTGGGCTTTGAAATAAATTTCCAGACGGGAACTGGACTTTGAAATAAATTGTCAGACGGGAACTGGGCTTTTGAAATAAATTGCCAGACGGGAACTAAGCTTTGAGATGAATTGCCAGATGGGAACTGGGCTTTGAAATAAATTGCCAGACAAGAACTGGGCTTTGAAATAAATTTCCAGACGGGAACTGGGCTTTGAAATAAATTGCCAGACGGGAACTGGGCTTTGAAATAAATTGCTAGACAGGAACTGGGCTTTGAAATAAATTTCCAGATAGGAACTAGACTTTGAAATGGCCAAGCGATGTTGGGTTTTGGTGTCATATTTTATGTTTCAAGGCTTTTCAATATCAGGTTCAATGTTATGGGGTTAGGCCAGATAAATGATATGATATGCATGGTTTTATGCTAGAGAAAAGCGACATGACTAATGAATGAGGATGATTTATGCAATGATTTGTATGTTTCCAAAATGCCCCTGCGTGGGTATTGGAAGAGAAGGTTCTTTGCAACAAGGCTTTTTATCTATCGAAAGGTTATTGGATGGGGTGATAGCATGATTCCCCGACACTCTTCTTAAACTTTGCAGTTGATGACGTGCGAAAAAGATTTTGCTTGAACATCTTGAAAACATGGAGAGGACCTGCTCCTATATGGCTCATCCTGCCCCAGTTTGTTGGGTCTTCGCGGAAGTTTACCTCAAAAGGATTTCGAAAGCAATTGTACTATAATTAGGAGATGGCTTGCCCCATAATTTTAAGTCATGAAAGGATTTGTCCTTGACTAACCGACTCTTTGAGTGGTTGACTTTAATGTGATTTTGAGGTAGCTTGCCCCGGTATGAGCGTTGAAGTGACTTAACTCACACTGATTGGACATTGAAAGGGATTTTCCCCTGGTCACAGAACCTCTAGGTGATCTTCCCCTGGTTGATAAAGTCCAGAGATGCTCTGCTCTGGATCAACCGATTCTTTAGATAGTTTGCCCTTAATTAACAGATGTTTGGAGACTATTTCAGGCTGACTAATTCCTGGAGTAAACTTCCCATGATCAACTTGATGTTTTTGGGAGGCATGCCCCTGATTCATGGGTTATGATCAAGCTTTTCTAATTGCTCTTTGTTGAAATTTCCTTGACATCAAGTACTGACTTGCAGTTAAACTTGTTTATTCATAAATGGTAGTTTTAATGCGATACTCATGCAGGTTTTGAAAAATCATTTATTTGAATGATGTGATAGTGTGTGACGAATGGACCATGAGTCCAAGCGCAATGTTGGTTTAACAATATGAAAGATACAACAAGAAGATTATACCAAAGTAGATGGTTAGCAAAACTTTAGGAGTCAGTTTACGGAACTTTGATGTAGTATGCTTTCAGAATAAACCCTGATTCAATTAGGTCTTTTATGAGTTGTAACATGGTCTGATTCATGGTTATCGAAACAAAGGATATGAGGCTCAAAATTATTTTTGTACCGACCCTTCTTCTACACATTCGTCTTTTTGAAGGTGTAAGGATAAAGATGGTGATTCAAGGTCTCTTGAAATGGCAGCCACCTTATTTCATTTTTTTTGAATTTCGGTGACCCTTTGATTTTGGTATGGTGGTCACTGAATCTTGTTTTGTTTTGTTGAGGGTTTTCGTGACCTCTTTTGATTTTTTTTTGTCTTGATCCCTAACTTTTGCCTGAACTGCTTTTGAAGCTTTTAGTCCATCGGGATTGCCCTAATTTTTGCCTAAGTCGCCTCTTGGGTGTCCGACTTAGCGGGCTTTTCTTTGATTTTATTTTTGATAGGTTGTGACTGCCAAGTCAATGGTCATTGAAGAACAACCGTCATAACTTTTGGATTTTTCAGGGTTCCTTCGACACTTTAGGATGTGTGCGAAGAATGGCATGTAGTTGATCCACAAACGGGATATTTCATCTTGTAATTTGAATGCATAGTCAGATTAACTGAACACTACCCTACCCCAGATTAAATGTAAGGGTTAGTAGATCCGAAAGAAACTCCTACTTCTAGGCTCGAAGTGGTTGACTAAGGATTACCTCCTTATCTCTCCAATGTTTGGGAATTCGAAACAATGCATGTACATCATCAGCGGGATCTTATTTGAAAGCATACAATCAACAATTATGGGTATTTTATTTTCGTCATCGTCCCTCCAATTTTGCTAACACAACAGTTTGATAAAGAAGGTGAGGTAAAGAACATGGATGTATTTTTGTTTTGTTTTTAATAAGAGAAGAAAAAATGAGCGAATGTGATATAATTGGTTCAAAACATGCGTCATTACTTCATTAATATTACCATTAAAGACAACAAAATTTAAAAACAAGTAGCATTCAACAACAAGGAAATTATAAATGCAAATGAAAACAAATCAGTCTAGTGATTGCCAATGTTAAGGATGTCTTCCTGTCTGAACTACTGGCATTATGAGATACTCCCTTGAAGTCTTCGAACTTATTCAGACGAGAAGTTGTCATGCACCAATAGGTTTCCTTCTGGAAAGGATATGTACTTTTTGTCAATCAACTGCTGAACCTTGGCCTTGAAAGCCTTGCAATCTTCAGTTGAATGCCCTATTGATCCGGCATGATATCCACATTGCACATCGGGATCATACCCAAGTGGTTATGGTTCTGGAAATGGCCGGAGAGACTTGGGTTCCACCAGCGAGCCTTGAATCAGACATGGCAAAAGTTAACCGTATGACATAAGGATTGGATCGAGAGGAGCATTCCTTCTTTCCAGATTGTTTCGAGGCCTATGCTGGTTCAGATGCTGATTATGATATCCTTGACCACGAGATCTTTGATTTGTATGAGGAATAATCCATGGTTGCTTGAATGGTGCTCTAGGCCTTGTTGGTTGCCTATAAGGATAACGTGGTGTTGGAAATGGTGATTGCTGAGAAGGTGAAGAACCATAAGGTCTGGCTGGTGCATCGTGAGAATACCCAACATCTACCATGACTGCATTTATTTCATCATCTTCTTCCTTTTGGGAATCGTTGAGGGATTCTGTCTCGCTAGCTTGGTTGCTCGAGGCGCCTTGGATTCTTCCACTTTTTAGGGCACTCTCGATGCGTTCTCCAATTGTCACTAAGTGAGCGAAGTCTGATGCTGCGATGCTAATCATCCTTTCGAAGTATGGACTTTGCAGGGTGTCCCTGAATAATTCCATCAATTCTTTGTCTAAGAGTGGTGGCTCAACGCAAGCCGCTAACTCTCTCCATCTTCGGGCATACCCTCTGAAGGATTCATTGCTCTCTTTAGATAAGGCTTTCAGCTGCATGCGATCAGGAGCTATGTCCAAAATATATTTGTAGTGCTTCAATAAGCCGTTAGCTAGGTCCAATCATGATTGAATGTGACTTCTTTCTAACTTCGTGTACCAACTCAATGATGCCCCGGTCAAATTGTCCTGAAAACAGTGAATCATTATCTTATCATCGACGGCATGAGAGGTCATCTTTCTGCAAAACACCACCAAATGGTGTTTTGGACAACTATCCCTTTTGTACTTCTCAAATTCTGGTACTTTGAATTTTGCGGGTATAACCAGGTTAGGTACCAAACACATGCCTAAGGCATTCAATTCAAGAGTATCTTTTCCTTCTATGGCCATGAGTCTTTTCTCTAGCACGCGGCATCTTTTAGCAATCTCCTCATATTGTGGTTGTTCAGCATTAACCACTAGGCTTTTTCCATGGGAATCTGGAATGGAGAATGCAAAGTTGTGATACTCAACAACATCCTGGTAAGAGGAATCTTGAACAATATGACATTCCTGTACAACAGAGTTATCAACTGGGGTTCGCACAGGCTGAGGTTGGGTAGGATCATTTATTGGAGCCAACATAACATTCTCAACCACAACAATCTGCTGAATGTTGTCCTCTCTCTTTGCTAAAGCTACCATAGCCTCAACAAGTTGGTCTATCTGGTTTTTCATCGAGTCCACATCTCCTCTCAGTGCAATATGGCTTTGCTCCAATGGATCCATAATCTTTCAAGAGTTACTTCAAGTCTGATATGAGTGTCGGGAAATCAACTGCAGGTTATGGACGAAGGATGGATGAGTTTTTTGTATATATTTTGTGTGAAAGATGATATGAAATGTATGATGATGAATGTAGACGTAATGATATGTGTATGAATGTAGTGGCATGTTTAGGATCACATGTTCAAAGTGTTCTCAGATGGATCAGAATAATAGGTAAATGACGGGTATCTCCGATTAATGGAACCCCATGGGTAGGCTCTACAGTTGATAGGTCCCTAGAGTCACGTATATTTCTTGAGAACTTCACTGCCGTGATGAAGACTTGTCGGACAATAATATCCTTAAGAAGATCTCGTCTAGGTGAGGTCTTCGTATTTTCCCAACAAGGAAGGCTCCATGGGGATTCTACTACACGACTCTTGAGTCCAGAGTTCTAACAAGGTTCTCAGAGTCATAGATCGAGGTTGGAAATATTACTGTACGATAGTAATACATCCAAGGGATCTCATCTGATTGGGGCTTTTGTATTAACCCAACAAGTCTGAAGCTTCGTAGGTTAATACTACATAACCTCCGGATATACTGGGTTAAAAGGTCCCTAGAGTCATTGATCCAACTTGAAAATACTATCGTCGTGACGAAGACTCGTTGGACAATAATATCTCAAGAGAATCTACTCTAGGCGGGGTCTTCGTATCATCCCAACAAGGAAGACTCCTTGTGGGCGTCCACTACACAACCACCATCTTAATCCTATGGTTTTTTCTCAGACTCAGGTAGAGAGCATATCTCACAGAGCACCACTAACTAGAGAGCCCTAGATAAGACATAGTCAACAGATCACAATACAATAATTATGATAGAATAATAACAGAATAAAGATAACAAACAAACAAGTTTAACACTCAATACATGAATTAAACTAAGTTAGGCTTCACTCTCTCTTGCTTGGAGCTGATTTTCCCCAGCATAGTCGCCATCTGTCGCATCTCGAAAAATTCGATTCCTCGCGATGGTCGCGGAAAAATTTAGTTCGAACAGAGTCGCCACCGAACTTTATTTATCCCAATCAAGGAATAGGAAAATATCGATAAAACCTTTGAAAGATTGAATAATGGTCGTCGCAACCATATTCGGGTTCGGGAGCCGATTACGCAAAGGGAATGTATTAGCACCCCTCATGTCCGTTGTACTCAACGGAAACCTTTTAGCTTAATTTGTTATTTGAATGTTAACTTAGGTTGTTTATTTTCTCCGGGTTATAAATATATTGAAAAGAGATGGATGGAAACCTCAAAAGGGGGGAAAATGGAGGGTTTTTTATTAGTGTGCTCGCGAAGATACAACAATCTCCTGCCTACGTATCCTTATGGTGTAATAAGGAAATCAGAGTATTCGTAGTTCGGGGAACTATGGTTGGTTGGTGTCTTTTACCGAACAGCTGTTTAGATCGCGTTCTCAAGGCTAAACGTTGGCTTGCCTACTCTCGGCGGAGGCTTAAGCACTAGTATGTTGTGCGCATTAGAAAGGATTAAATAATGTTCTTTCTGAAAAGAGTTTTGATCACACGGAGGTGACAAGTTGAGTTAATATGTTTGATGTTCTGTTTGATTGGTTATGATCGTACGTGGGCAAATAAAGGGTAGGTTTGATATGTTAAGGTATTTTTAGTTGGATGACGATTACTCGGATAGTCGAGTAAGACAACTCGTATCCTAATAGTCGAGAAAGGGAATAGAAGACTCTAGACCACTTTCTTTTTCATCCTTGATTATAAAAGGATTTAATGATGATTAAGGTGTTTTGAATGGATGACGAATACCTGGATAACCGAGTAAGACAACTCGTATCCTAATAATCGGGAAAGGGAATAGAAGACTCTAGACCGCTTTCTTTTTCATCTGAGCAATTATGAAAATAAGTCTATGTATCATTGATGTATTTTAGAATAAACGACAAGTGCTCGAATGGCTGAGTAAGACAACTCATATTCAAGCATTTGAGGAGAGGAATCGAAGACTCAAGACCATATCTCTTTTCGTATAGTTTATTATGAAATGATTTGATTAATTTATTAATTTACGGAAAAATGACAATTGTTCGACTGACCGAGTAAGAGAACTCGTATTCAAACAATTGAGGAGAAAGTTGAAAACTCAGTCCTCTCCCTTTTCATTTCTTACAAAAATGATTCGATTTGATTGTGCTTAGGTGGACAGAAGTGACGATTATTTAACTAACCGAGTAAGAGAACTCGTATTCAAACAATCGAGGAGAGGAGTTGAAAATTCAAAACCATCCCCCCTTTTCATTTCCAAATGAAATAGTATTTGATTGTGATTGGGTATTTTAATTTGATTTGAATAAAAATACTCGACATTGGATCGAGGTTTTAAATTTGTGCTTGCGAATAGGTTGGATTATTGTGAACGATCATCCACTCGATTAATTAATAACCGAATAGGTCTCATTGTAAGAAAGCCCAAGAGTAAGCTATGTGAGGTTGATGGCGATACTAAAAGCGATCGACTTACAAAGGTGTGGGCAAATGGGCTTGATGTTAAATCAAGAATTGTGAGATTTGTGTTCTTGAAATTTGTTTGAATGGTTTTGAATCGATGAAAATTGAAATATTTTGATAGGATTATTAAAGTGATGATGAGATAAGTCGGTCCATTTTTTTGATTAACAATGTTGTTTGATTAAAATTTAATTAAATTGTCTAACTAAGGTAATTATAATTAATTATCAAAATTATTTGATTTTAAAAATTAATCCAATCAAATAATTAAGTTAATTAAAATTAATTAACAAAATCATCCTAATTTAATCAACACTTTAACTAATTGATTTTTTATTAAAAAAATAAATAAATGATAAAAATATGTAATAATCGAATTGAGTCGGTGTGCTCAAACCGGTTTGTGCGAGATAACAAGGTTTAATGTTATTCGTGAAATCCAAACGCGGCGAAAATGTTCCTTTGATTTATTGAGACTTGGGTGGTGTAACGACATGAACTTGTCGAGTCCATTAATTTAATCCAATTTAAATGTAATGGAAATTAAACCGCAACTCAGCATTATTTTATACACAATGTCCTTAAAAACTTTGTCTAATTTGAAAGTAATTTATGTACATAAAACTCACAAGGACAAACCGACAAATTATATATTTCTATTCATCCTTACAAATGGACCAATCATTATCCCATATTTGGTTCTAACCAAATCACCGCATGATAATGCTTGTCTTGAAACCCAAAAATCATGGACAGCCCAACAAATGTTATTTGAGACCCAAAACAACCAAAAAAAACAAAAAACGAATCACACTTGGCATAAATGAACTAAATTAAATTAAATTAAATTTACAGCATGCTAATTACAATGTCTGAAATCACTATTCAACACAAATGGACAACGTAAAGTCAAATACCCAGCGACCCACACTACAATGGCCGTACGGTGGCCATCAATATCAACAATACCACCATTCAGCATAAACCAATTTTTATCAAGCCATTTGATAAAACCTTATACCGGAAAATATTGGACATACGCGTAATCTGTAAACGCGTAAAAAAACTAAAATCCATATGGCAAGCACAAACTAGTATGTAAGAAACAAATAACTAGTGCAATCCAAAATTCTAAACATAACTCGACAAATATTGCCAAATCGTAGTTGACAAGAACCAAAATAGAAAGAAAACTCGAACCGAAATTACCGAATACTACACCAGATGGAATTTGTTGTGTTGGCCGGTAAACCTCACGGTATCGCTGTTTTTTGAGTGAGTTGGGTGGTTCAGGTAGCAGATCCGGTAGTGAGATTTCACGGCGGAATAGGTGATGAAGGTTTCCGCGTGAAGTTGTCGGTCGGACGGTTGAAGGTTGTGAGCAGCGGTTGAGTTGTGAAGGTGACGGTGGTTGAGGAATAAGGGTCGCGTGATGGATCGGAGATTGACGACGGTTGGACGGAGTTGTTGGAAGTGAGCAGAGCAAGGAAGAGGGTGATGTCGATGGTTAGCGGTGGATGATGGTGGTGAGGACGTGACCGGAGGTGGTTGTAAAGGCGCTGGAGGACGAAGGGGGATGTCGGCGTGGTGGTGGAGAAGGAGAGCGACCTCTCTTCTTCATTTCTCTTTTCTTTTTCTGTTAGAGAGAAAAACCAGAGTCATTAAGGGTGAGATGTACGTGAATTGTTTTTTCATTTTTTCATTTTTTTCCTTTTTGGTTTTCGGAGAGAGAGAGAGACTGATAGAGTGGGTAGGTGGGTAAGCCATTGGACCGAGAGTCCTCCTTTGGATATTAGAATGGGTTTCCTTTTATTCTTTTTTTATTTTTTTGTCGTTTTTGTTCAGAGAGAGACGTTGGGGAATTAATGTGTGACTACCCCCTTTTCGTTTCCCTCTACTTTTCGTGGATGAAAATAGCTTGCGAAAATCAAACAAAAAATGAGTTGTTGCTAGCTGTCAATTGCTAATGGAATCCAATGCTCAAATGTATTTTATTATTATTATTTTTTTAAATCAATCATTATTATTCATTATTAAATAACATAAACAACTCTAATTGCTTTCATTTTGAATATTGGAATAAAGAAATAAAATGATCGATTATAAATAGGAGTTGGATGTAAATTTGCTAGAAAAATGAAATCGAGCGTATTAAAATGATCAGCACAAAATATACTTATTGAAAAAATACAGCATTTCTTTTAATTTTGAAATAAATTTTCATCGGTTAAAAGGCTCAGACGAGTCAAAATGCAGCCGAAACAGTCGCTGAAAAATATAATGAGCACACCAGGTTAAACTACGTGAGCCGTAGGTTAATAATACTGGTGTCTGCAATCTTAATTTTGAAACTTTTTACCCGCTGATTTTGCACATTCTTGAGAAATGATTTAACCAATTTGACTGTATATTCAAGAATTTATTCCGATTGATATTTTAGATATTATTAATGATGAAATGCATGTTATGTTGTACAACTGATGCAAATTGTAATAAAAATCGAATTTATAAATTTTTTAAAATGCCCGGACAAAATTGGGGTATGACACTAAGTTTTATACTTATCAAAATTATTCTCCACTTCATCAGATTGAGGTTTGTAAGCTCCCCATGAGATTAAGACTTGAAGAATTTTGATTTTTCAAAAGGTTTAATCATCATTTATAAATCTTAATAAAAACTTAAGGCATAATATAGTATTTTTGGGATTTTATTATGGGTTGAAGATATATCAAAATCATATTCTTTTTCTCCCCCTTTGTCATCAATCAAAAATAATAAAGTAAATGCAGTCAGAATAAAAACGACAATAACTAAAGAAAATAACTTCATTAATTTGAAAACAAGATGCAAGAGAAGAGAAACAAAACAAAAAGGAGGGAAAGGATAAACTAAGGGGCAAAAGGTCCAACCCAGAAGTTCCTTCAGCTACCTCAAGCTTCAGGGTCTAATTTGTCTCAAAAGCCTTAGTTAAACCAACATCTTGCACTTCCTTCACAATTCCTTCTTGAACGAAGAGTTCATAAGGGACTCTTCCAAAAGGAATTAAGAAAGACATTCCCTCGTGAGACGCAATTATTATTTTCTTCATAAAGTTGAGGATAGTGAGAGGGAGGTTAACTTTAACCCTATACATGAAAAAGAAAAGAAAATGCTTGTCATCATAAGTGATTAGGTCCAAGTCTTCTTCTCTTGGTTGAATATTTGGCACCAACTGTTGATTCCACATCTTCACCATAGGAAGAAGAGAGGACACACTTCCAATCTTATTGAGGTTGGCAAGAATCTTCGAAGGAATGTCATCAATGAAGGGGATGGTCCTACTGTACATCTCTATACAGACACCACTCTTGTTACACTATATTATTTTAACAATCAGAGAGTGTCACTACCAGACTTTTCCGAGCGACGGAACCGGGACGTCCACCTTCCTTTTGTTTGAATAGAAAAATAAGAGAGTCGCCAACAAATTTTATTTATGTGCCCCTATCGGAGAGGCGAGGGGAAATAGTCGATAAAACCCTCGAAAAGAGATGTTCATGGGAAGCATAGAAAGATATAAGGAATTAGTCTCGCGACCGAGATTTAGGTTCGGAAATCGGTTACGGAAGGGGGAGATAAATTTGAGGGTATGAAAGTTGCCCCTATTTAATCCTCTCAGACCTGAAGGTATGGGTAGCAACAACCTTCAATGCGTTCATGGTAGGAGAGGATTAAATACTAAAATGAGTAACCAGAAAATTGCCTTGCTGGGAATGAGAGCGTTATGGTTTGCCAAGGATTATGCATGGTTATGATTATGTGACGATTTTCAGCAACGTCTGGAATACCTGGCTTGATTGGGGATATAAAACCCAAAAATTTCAGTGATGATTCCTAACAATGACTAGAAACACCTGACTCCACTAGAGACAAACTTTCTCAAGAAGGTACATAGATGATTCTTATCAAAGGCTAAAATATCTGACTCAGCTGAGAAAAAACAGAATTTTAGTAATGATTTCTAACAACGGCTAGAAATACCTAACTATGTTGAGGAGATCGAGCAGTTCAGTGATGATTCTTAGCAACAGCTAGAATAACTGACTCTGTTAAGAGGAAATGAAAGTTCAACCATGATTCCTAGGAATGACTAAAAATACATGACTTTGGCTGGGGAAATAAGTTCATCAATGATTTCTAGAAATAACTGGAATATCGGACTCTACGTGGGATAGATGAAAAGGTGATGATGATTCTCAAGAACGACTGAAATATCTGAGTTGTAGGGGATAAAAGAAGTACAATGACGATTCTTTAGTGACGAATAAAATATCTTACTCTTCTAGGCAAAGTTGAAAGGACACAACACAGTTCAGTGAAGATTTTTAGCAACGGCTAGATTTACCTGACTCTAGTTGGGGAATCATCTTGAAAGATTACTTTACTAGGGAAAATCCCTAACAACGGTTGGGAAGTTCCAAAATCTGATGAATTATTTGAAGTACAAACTGAGGAGTGAACTGACCTCCCGACATTTGGAAAACTGGAATTTCCGACGTCTAATCAAACAAAAGCTGAGGATTATAACCGGGGAATTTCTTGATTGGGCCAAGTCTAAGGGACTGTGTGGCGTTTTAATGCTGGGGATATCAAACATGTTTTTGGGTTGCCTTTAGATACTTTTGAAAGAGAAGTAATTAAGTGTTTTCCTTTAAAAGTTTTTTTATAGTAAAAATACCAAAAAATTTCCAATGTGACATCTATTTAAGAAAAAGTCACATTTCAAAAACAAAGCAGGAAAAAGTAAAAACACTGAGCATATGAGAGGGAACTGATTTTATTGATAAATGGTCCCAAAAATGGGTGATTTTTGTACAACGGAAGCAATTCCTAAAAGAGGAGATTGCAAAAAGAAATTGAAAAACTATCATGGCAATGGAAATAGCCCGGGTTTCCACCAAGTTTCGACTCTGCTATAGTCCTTACGTCCTTGATTGTCCTTTGATCTTGCTTCAGAAGGAGAGTGACGAGATTGACTTGCTGGGAGCAACTGGATTGACTCGTTGAGGAGTGAAGAAAGATTCTTTTGTGGGGTGTAGCCTCTCGCTTTTATGAATCCCTAATTTTTTCCTAGACCGTCTTTTCGGGTTTTCAGTCTACCGGGATACCTATTTCTGCATAAATCGCCCTTTCGGGTTTTCAACTTATCAGATTTTTTTCAAGCGTAGTATTTTTTTACTACATGCACGTTCACGGAGGATGGAAGATCTTCACCATCCATAGTTGAAAGGATTAAGGCTCCTCCGAAGAATACCTTTCTTACAACATATGGGCCTTCGTAGTTCGTTATCCATTTGGCTCTCAGATCGGTGTGAATTGGCAGAATCTTTTTCAACACTACATCCCCAGCCTTGAGGCTGCGAGGAAAGACCTTCTTGTCATGGGCCTTTTTGACGTGCTTCTGGTAAAGCTGACCGTGACAACTGGCTTCCAAGCTCCTTTCATCAATGAGGTTTAGTTGGTCAAATCGGGCTTGTACCCACTCAGCTTCATCCAGCTTGACATCGGTCAAAATCCTTAAAGAAGGAATCTCTACTTTAACAGGCAGGACTGCATCCATGCAATATACTAGAGAGAAGGGAGTTTCCCTAGTGGAAGTGTGTACTGAGGTGCGGTAGTCATGTAATGCAAACGGGAGAATTTCGTGCCAATCCTTGTAGGTTTCTACCATCTTCTGCATGATCTTTTTGATGTTCTTGTTAGCTACCTCAACATCGCCATTCATCTTAGGCCTATAAGAGGATGAGTTGTGGTGTTCGATTTTGAAGCTTTGACACAACTCTTTCATCATTTTGTTATTAAGGTTAGATCTATTATCAATAATGATCTTGTTGGGGACCCCATAACGACAAATGATTTCCTTTCTTATGAGTCGAGCCACAACTTGTATTGTGACGTTAGAATAGGAGACTGCCTCCACCCATTTAGTGAAGTAGTCTATGGCTACCAAGGTAAAGCGATGTCTGTTCGAGGCATTTGGCTCTATCCGTCCGATCACATCAATGCCCCACATGGCAAAAGGCCAAGGTGATGTTAGGACATTGAGTGGCATTGGTGGAACATGGATCTTATCGGCGTAGATCTGGCATTTATGGCATGTTTGGACATGGCGATAACAGTCAACCTCCATGGTCATCTAGTAATAGCCGACTCTCAAGATTTTCTTTACCATGGTGTGTCCACTGGCATGCGTCATGAAGGATTTCTCATGGATCTCCATTATGATCTGGTTTGCTTCTTGCTTGTTCACACATCTAAGTAAAACCGAACCATAATTTCTCTTGTACAATACCCATCCACTTAAGAAGAACTTGGATGTCACCTTTTGGAGATACTTCTTGTCAGTGATGGATGCATCCTTAGGGTACTCTTGGCTTTTCAAGAACTTCATGATATCATAAAACCAAGGATAACCGTCGACTTCGTCTTTTGCTGCCAAATGGTGGGCAGGCCCGTCCAAGTAGTCGAGGTGGAAAGTTGGTGCTTCATTTTTCCATTTGACCTTAAACATGGATGACAAAGTTTCTAGGGCGTCGACCAACTGATTTTCCTCTCTAGGGATGTTATTGAATTTAATCTCTTCAAAGAATGGGATTGACTTCAAGAGGTATTCTTTGTAAGGGATGAGCTTGTGATCTCGAGCTTCTCAATCTCCTTTGACTTGGCTGATGACCAAGGCCGAATCTCTGTAAAATTCAAGAATTTTAATCCTAAGATCAATTACAACTTCAATGCCGAAGATAAAAGCCTCGTATTCCGCTATATTATTGGTACATTCGAAGCACAACCTTTGCAGTGAAGGGTAAATGGAAACTAGATGGGGATGTGATGACTGCCCCAATGCCATTGTCGTGAGCGTTAGAAGATCCATTGAATACAAGAGTCCATCGAGATCCCGGTTCAGGTCCTTCCTCGGGGCCGAGTATATTGCAGTCTCTGATCAACATAAAGTCCTCATCCGGGAATTCAAAGCGCATGGACTAGTAGTCTTCCAAGGGTTAATGTGTAAGATAATTGGACAGTACACTCCTTTTGATGGCCTTTTGAGTGACATATTAGATTTCATACTCAGTCAGAGCCATTTGCCATCGGGCTACTCTATCGGTTAGAGTAGGCTTCTCGAAGATGTATTTGACGGGATCCACCTTGGAGATTAATATCGTTGTATGGGTGAGCATATACCGTCTTAGGCGTTTGGCATCCCAAGCCAGCGTACAACATGGCTTTTCAAGCATTGAATATCTACTCTTGCAAACAAAAACTTCTTGTTTAAGTAGTATCTGCCGTTTTCTTTCCTACCAATCTCGTCTTGTTGGTTGAGGACACATCCCATGGATATGAGTTTCTTATAAGTACTCATTTATCTTCACAAAAGCATTTTGGCAATCTTCATTCCAAATGACAGCTTGATCCTTTTGAAGAAGTTTGAAGATTGGCTTACAAGTAGTCGTAAGGTGAGATATGAATCTAGCGATGTAGTTCAATCTACCTAGGAATCCTCAGGCTTCCTTCTCAGTTTTGGGTGCAGGTGTAGCTTGTATGGCCTTCACCTTCTCAGGATCTACCTCAATGCCACGTTGGCTAATGATAAAACCTAGCAGTTTGGCAGATCTTAATCCAAACGTGCATTTGTTGGGATTAAGCCTCAACTTGAATTTTCTTAGTCGTCCAACAAGCTTCTCCAAATTGATAAGATGCTCCTCTTCGGTTTGAGATTTGGCAATCATATTGTCAATGTAGACCTCGATCTCTCTATGAATCCTATCATGAAAGAGTGTGAGCATGGCTCGATGGTAAGTTGCGCCAATATTCTTTAATCTGAAAGGAATGACCTTATAGAAGAACGTTCCCCATGGGGATATAAAAATGGTATTCTCCATGTCCTCTAGAGCCATCCGCATTTGGTTATAACCGGAGAATTCGTCCATGATGGAGAAAATGGAGAATTGAGCGGTGTTGTCCACTAGCACATCAATGTAGGGTAGTGGAAAGTCATCTTTGGGACTCGCTCTATTCAAATCTCTTCAAATCATGGTAAGACCATGCAAACACATCCATGTAATACTTTAAGAGCTTGACCAATTTTTCCTTTACTTCTTCTTGTAGAGCTGAGCCAACTCTGACCTCTTTGGCTTCCTCGCGCTGTTCCAAGGTTGACTACTTCCACTGATTCCTCATGCGGTTGGATGATCTTTGACTCTTGCTCGAGTAACCGTGCTAACTCTTTTGGGAGCTCACAATCTTCATCATAGTCTTCGTCAGCATAATTAATCGGATTGTCGAAGTCATACAGAACCACAGCAGAGCTTTTATTGGTGGTAACCGAGGGTGATCTGCATGATTTAGGATTCATGCGTTTAATCGTATGAAAGGAACAAAAATGATTTGAAAACTTGAAAGAATAAGAAAAACATTGCCATTTTTTTTATTTTAGTGGAAATATAAAATGAAATACAAAGATCACAAATTTTAATACGAAATGTGGTAATTTTCATTAATTTGATAAAAGGGAAATTCAATGGGGTCCCTACAAATGATTCCCCCATGTCTTGGGCACAACATGGACTCTTTTGATTGATTAAAGGAAAACAAAACAAGGAAAATTACTTCTCAATCATTGTCACTTTGGGTAATTCTAACACGATCCTATTGGTAGCAACTCTTCCTTCAGTCTTCTTGAAGATTAGTCCCGAATCTTCGGCTTCATCAACCTCTTCCAGGGCACAAATATGTTCGTCTACAAGGTGTCTGGCGCTTGAGAAGTAGTCAGATAATGGGAGCACTTGTCCCTTTTCAGCTATCAGCATGGTCCTCTTCATATTTGGGTATTGTACCCCAGTCCAGTGGGGTCCTTGTTAGTCGCTAGCTCAAGCATTTTCCCCCATCCTACAGGGTGTCCATTCCTTATGACAATCAGAGCATCTTTGAGGGAGGCCATTGGAAATTCAGCATTCTTCAATTCCTCCCTTATAGGGTAAACCATTTCAACATTGACAATTCCAAACGATTGAAATGGGATTTCCTTCAACTCTCCTTCTCCTTCTACGTATCAGAACAATGCCAGGTGGCTCACCACAATGTCTTCTTCACCTTCTACAACTACCAACTTGTTGTTCATCATAAATTTTAGCTTTTGATGAGCGTCGAAGTAACGACTCCGACAAAATGAATCCATGGTCTTCCAAGTAAGAAACTATAAGTTGAGTGTATGTCCATCACAAAGAAGGTAATAAAGAAAGTATGGGGGGCAATTTTGATGGGAAGATCTACTTCACCGATCACGGCTCGTCTCGACCCATCAAATTCCCTTACTACTAGCTCAGACGGTTTCATCATAAGTCCTTCAATGGTCAGTTTTGCAAGAGAACTCTTAGGCATCATGTTGACAGAGGAACCAATATCCACCAAGACTCTTGATAATACAATATCTACACACTCATTGGAGATGTGCAAGGCTTTTCTATGGTTTCTTCCCTCGGTGGGGAGCTCTTCATCACTGAACCCCAGGCTCATACTGGTAGCTATATTGTTGACCACTCCCTCAAATTGGCACATGGAGATCTCTTATGATATGTGAGCAGTATTTAGAAAATTGACCAAGGCATTGAGACATGCTTCAGAGCATATAAGCAGAGACAACATAGAGATATTTGATGGAGTTTGGTTGAGTTGTGTCAACCACTCAATAATCACTTCTCTTTATGATGCGCAAGAATTCGTCTACCTCATTGGTTGGTAGAGAATCCTGCCTATGCTGGGAATTATCATTATGTTTTTCTTTATCTTGGGTCGAGGGACCGCTATTATCAGTAGGGAGAGATGTGGGAGCGAATACTCTACTGCTTCTAGTGACCCCGTTGACTCTGGCTATACTGATTATTGGCTCTTTGGACATCATCAACTTTTCTTGCATCTTCTGGCCATGAATATAGACTGTGGAGTCATATACCCAAGGTACTGCCTTTGTGTCATTATAGGGAAACAATGTCGGGATTGTTATTACCATTGGGGTGATGGGAGCTACTGAGAGAGTCATTTGGGAAAGATTGTATGAAATCTGTAAAGGTAAGACTTCATCATATGGTATTTCGAGGGTAGATACTTCTTCAATCATGGAAGGGAGTTCTATTAACAAAATCCCATGGTCCATCAAGTTTTGTATGGTGGTCTTCAAAGTTACACATTGTTGTGGGTCAATCAAACATTGTTCACAAGTGGTTGTACAAACTGGAAATGTGTCACTTTTCATTAACACATTATTGATTTCGATAAGAGAAGTTTTCAATTCATCGACAGAGGTTATTAGTCTTCGTCGATTATCCATTTCTACCATGGTCACATTTGTCTTATTGTGATGAGGCATGAGATTATCGTTTACATTCCGGCCGTTGGACGCGAATGTAATTTAATTTGAATCAACTAAGTCTTGCACTTTGTACTTCAGAGCCTTACAATTTTCAATGGAATATCCAAGGGCCCATGATTGGAATTCACAACAGGCATTCACATCGTAGCCGGGGGGAAAAACTGTTGGAGGGGGTCCCAACACCATTAATTGTACAAGTGATCCTCTCAAAAGATATGGTAGAATGTGACTATAAGGAATTAGAATTGGATCAAACCTTCTTTCGGGTCTTCTTTGTCTTTGTTGCTGCTGATATTACAGTCGTTTTTATTAAGGTTGATAACGTTGTTGTTGTTGTTGTTGAGGTTGCTGATAGTGTTGTTGTTGTTATTGTTATTGTTGTAGAGGTTGAATATGAATAGTGAAAGTTTGTTGTTGTGATTGTTGGACGGGAGCCACAATAGCTACTTGTTGGTATGGAACATGGTATTGTCGGGGTTCTAGTTCTTATTGTTGTTGTTGTGTTGGTTTCTCCTTCTCTCTTCTTTCCATATGCGACAAAAGGTTTCTTCACCACGCCAAAGGTACTTGTAGAGTTCTAGATTTTACCCATCTTGATCATGTTTTCGATTCTCTCGCCAACCAAAACTAGGCCAGAAAAGCCTAAGGATATACTGCCTACCATCCTATCGAGATATGGGCCTTGCAAGTTACCCATGAACATGTCTATCAACTCTCATTAAAGCAATGAGAGCTGCACTCTGGCTTCCAACTCTCTCCACCTCTAAGCATACTCCTTGAAGGTTTCCTCAGACTTTTGCACTATATTTTGCAACTGTATGTAGTTCAGTGTCATATCAGTATTATACTGATAATGTTTGAGGAACGCTTCAGCCATTTCTCCCCAGGTGTGGATATGAGTATTCTCCAATTGCATGTACTAGTCCAAGGATGCTCCGCTTAGAATCTTGAAAGAAGTGCATTAAGAGTCGGTCATCATCCGAGTCGGCGACCATTTTCCAGAAGTAGGCTATGATGTGGGTTCTAGGATCGCTGACTCTCTTATACTTCTCGAAGTCAGGGACTTTGAATTTGACAGGGATAATCACACTCGGAACAGAACACATTTCGGCGGCATCGAGACCCAAGACATCGGTACTTTTCATCCCCTCTAAATTTTCTTTAACGACCTTTACTTTCTTTTCCACCTCATTAGTCATGGGACCAAAGGCTTCGTACAGGTAGGCAACCCTAAGGTTTCGCACACACGATGGAAGTTATCACGTGCATGATAGGTCCTTTTTGGGGCCGATTCTGACGTGTTCTTGACTGATTCGACTGATATAAAAAGGAGTTTTTGGCATCTTTTTAGGGGTTCTGCATTTTGAGACTGA
Organism: Lathyrus oleraceus; assembly: GCF_024323335.1. NCBI lineage: Eukaryota > Viridiplantae > Streptophyta > Magnoliopsida > Fabales > Fabaceae > Lathyrus > Lathyrus oleraceus. Next base: position 336,254,739 of record NC_066584.1, on the reverse strand, counting down.
AAGTAACGGTAAAGAGCACCCAACGGGCGATTTTGAGAGCATTGGAGACCAGTTCTTGAAGGACTTTCATATGCAACCTTCATATCATTGCTTGGTATTTGATTGTAACATTTTGAGTAGATAAACATCTCTAAGTTTAGGTTTTGTTTGATGACCTGTTGGGACATATGTTTAATTTGTCATTGCATGAATAATTGGAGTTATATTTCTACTCAATTGCCTCTTTTACTTAATATTTTTTATGTGGGATACTCTTTTAATCTGATCTTGGGCACATAGGGAATACTGACCAGTAGTCTATATGTTGGAACTAGGGAAATTGTTGTACTTACACTGGTTGAATAGGGATAGGAGACCCCGAGTAGTGGCATTTGAATTAACATTCTATTGCATCACCTAATCTCACTTACGCTTGTTGAATAGGGATATGAGACCCCGAGTCAGAATTATTGAGTTATACACCAGGGGATTGGGTATGGTGGTCGTGTTGATTCACAATGGAAATATAATGACTTTCTCATTCATGTAATGCATTTTACATCAATAGGGGAGAAATAAACGATTCTAAATAAAACCTGACTGCTTTCATCTTATTTCATAATAAGTTTTATTTTTTCGCATTCACTCCCCCCCCCCCCCCCCCCCTCCCCAAATTTTTACTTTTTATATGTGCACAATAATTGTTTTGTAGCAGTCCTTGTGGAATCTATATCTTTTTATTACTGCGACATTATCGACACACACGTCGAGAAGTCGTCAAGTTTTTGGCACCGTTGTCGGGGAATGGTGATAATTTTAATAAGGCAATGCTTGTGCAACGTTTTTTGTAGTTAGTTTTTTATTTTTGTTTTTATTTCCTCATAAATTATTTAAATAAAATGCTACTGAGGTATTTCTTGTTTGTGTATATGCAACTGATGATCGAAATTGACACCGTTCGATCCAGAAATTGAAAGGACTGCATGTGTCATCAGGAGAGTGGTTAGAGAAGCGACTATAGATCAAAGAAACTTAGTAGAAGACAATTCACTGATTTCTTCAGACGTTGAAGAGGAAATCACCATGGCAGTTGTACCACTACCATCCAAATTGGGGGACTACTACAAAAGAACTGATGAAGGACATGTTTCTAGAAGGTTTGTATCGGCAGACCCCACTAACTTTGATATAAATAATTATGTGCTTTCAAGTTTAAGAGACAATCCGTTCGACGAGAACACAATTAGAGACCCATGAGAGCATCTTGCCCACTTCTACGAAACAACCTTGATGTCCAGGCCAATTGAGGTCACATAAGACCAAGTCAAGCTGAGGATGTTTGATTTCTCACTAATTGGAAGAGCCAAAGATTGGTTTGTTTGCCTTCCAAATGGAACTATATGGACATGGAAAGAAATGAAGGAAAAATTCTTGGAGAGATTCTTCACCACCACTTAGTTTGCTGACTGAAGAGATGAAATTACAAATTTTGAGAAGTAGGAAAATGAATCACTGTATGACTCATGAGAAATGCTTAAACTTTTATTACGAAGGTGCCCAAATCATAACATGAATAACATGAAGCAAATGCAGAATTTCATCAAAGGTCTCAAGAGTCAAACAAACATGTTCTTATATGCTTTCGCAGAAGGTACGATAAGAATAATGATTGAAACACAAGTTAAAGACCTGATTAAAAAGATGTGCTTGAATGAATTTTGTTCAAAGAGTTAACGGTCTGTAAAAATTGAAATTGTAGGTACACCAAAAGGTATGTTAGCTATTGATATTCATACTTCACTTTTAGCTCAAATTGAATAATTGAATAAAAAGCTAGCTGAAAGCAACTTGAGTAAATCTAACGTGAGTCAGGTACAAGCACTGAGGTGCGATTTCTATGGAGAAGGAAATGCCAATGGAAGGTGCTCTTTGGAAGGATCGAGTGAAGAAGCTCAATTTGCAAATTTCCAAAAAAATAATCCTTATTCTAATACCTAAAATCCAGGATGGAAGGATCACCCAAATTTCAGATGGAGCAAAAATCAGAATACAAGTGCTAGTCAGGATATTCAGCAAAATTAAAAAGCTCTGATCCAAAGAAAAACTTCACCACTGGAAGAGACCCTACAGAAATTCATCTAGGCCACTTAGAGTAGTTTTGAACAAGTAAATAAACAACATGAAATAATGAGTAAGAAATATGATGCGTCTATAAAAAGTTTGAAGGTGCAAATTGGTCAGCTTTCTCGGCAAATAGTCGTTTTACCTAGTTCGAGTGGAGGATTTACAAGTAACACTATGGATAATCCTAAAAATGAGACTTTCAAGGATTTAGAAATAGGTTTTGAAGTAATCACCAACAAGGGTGGGAATGAGGGAGTGGAAGAGAACTTGATTGGAGAGGAAGAAGTAAGGACTGAGAAAGAGGAGAGTAAAAATCGTAGTGACCAAGCTGAGAAGGGAGTCACCATTGAACAATTAATAGACAAAAGATCTCATTGGAGAAGAATGAAGAAGCAAATTCTTAATGATCTTATCTAGAATTACCTGATTACAAGAAACCTCCATATCCTATAATTAAAAAGCAACCATTATAGGAAGATGAGGCAGAGTTGTTTTCCAAGTTTAAAGAGATTTTGACCATGCTTCAGGTAAGTATTTCTTTTCATGAAGTTTTATAGATAATGGCCAAGTTTGTTAAATTTATGAATTGATAAACGTTACAAAGTAGAAGTAGGACAAAGAATATGTAAAGATGATTGAGAAATGCGATACATAAGTACCTGAAACAATGCCACCAAAGCTAAAAGATCCAGGTGAGTTTACCATCTCTTGCACCATTGGTGGGGTAAAGATACCACATGCTCTATGTGATTTAGGGTCAAGTATCAATGTAATTCCCCTTGATAAGGATAAAGAATTGAGTTTGGGAAAGATCATACCGAGTAATATGACTCTTATCTTGGCTGATTTATTTGTCACTTACCCTTATGGTATCTTACAAGATGTGTTAGTACATATCGATGATCTAGTTTTTCATGCAAATTTTATGGTAGTCGACATGAAGGGAGACACATATGGTTCAGTGATTCTCGGACGCCCATTATTGGCAACTGGGAAAGCAGTGATAGATGTGGAATACAGTGAACTTAGTTTGAAGTTTAACAAGGAAAAAATGGTTTTTAATGAGTATGAATGAACACCGTATGTAGATGATCTGGAAACATGCTACCAAATTGAAGAAAAGGTGGCAAGGTTTACAAAGGAAAAAAGAATGCTAAATTATGGTCTCCCTTGCGCCTGACGTGCTTTAGACATGGTCCGTCAAGCTAATGATGGTAAAGAAGCATTGGATGGGAGGCAACCCATCAGTAAGTAAGTGTTTAAATTTTTTTAGTTTATTTTGGTTTATGAAAATATGTATAAGTAATGTGTTATTTTTGCAAGAAAGGAAAGCAAGTGAAAGAGAAGAAGGAAAGAAAAACAAAAGAGAACAAGAGAAGGGTTATATCACGTGCGCGGTGGCTATATAACACATGGGATAAATACGTTGGGGGAATTTGTAAGTCGTGGGTATCACGCGCGCAATGGACTCATAATACTCGCGATATAGACATTGACTGAGAGACGTTTGGAAGACCGTTAGCATCGCGCGTGTGTGATTGTCGCATAATGCACACAATGATAACGTAAACATGGCCCATAAATAGAGAATTTGAATATCTTCTCCTCACAATTCTCTTTCTAGTCTTTCTTGATCCAAAATTTTCTCTGATCATCAAGTTCTGCTTCATTTTTCTCTATGTAGTGTTATTCTGTTGTATTGTTGCAATTAATATGTCTTCAAAAGGAGGAAGAGTTACAAGAGGTTAATCTTCAAGAGTTGCCCCCGCACTGAATGCCCCAACGTTTCTGAATCTGAAGTTTCTTTTGGAAGCTAATTCAGATAAATATCTAAAGTTGGTTGACTATCACATTGTGAGGGAGATAGAATTTGCACGAGGACCTGAGAAGCTTTAGTAATAATTTGAGGAGAATTATTGCAACAATTCAACACATTGCACGAGGACATTGTGAGGGAGATAAAATTTGCACGAGGACCTCAGGCCTATCACAATGTCGCTAAATGGAGAATTATTTCACAATTCAAGATCAATCAATGAGAAGAGACCACATGAGAGTAGAATGGACCCAAAAAAAAATAATGATTTCAACCACACTATGAATGACATGCATGAATGTCATAGCCTAAAATTTGTCATCCCCTTCTCACTTTTCATCTGACCTATGACTTGACATTCATCTGCACTCATTCATGCCCCATTCATGTTAATACTTTCTAATAAGAACCATACATTCAAAACACGTGGTTAATAAAAGCTAGCGCTTTTCTTGAGGATTGTTGTATTGCTCATCCCATGAAATCAATGGGGTAAAACCCTAATTTCTTGATCTTTGGGACCTTGATTCATGAAGCCCACCATATGGTATTTGTCTATGCATCAAAACCCTAATTTTGGGCCCATGTGTTGGCAAGTTGATTGTGGAGCTTTATGCTTGGTTTGAAGACCTTAATTAGAGGGTGTGCATCATGAAACCCTAATCAGAGATCCTTGGTGTTTGTGTGCCATATTTTAATTTAACTTTTAACCATGGGGTTGACTGAAACCCGGATTCATTGGGAGAAGGCTATTGATCATCATGTTATGCATCATCAATCATTAAACTTGCTTTGTGCATAAGAATCATTCATTTGACCTATATGCTTGGGATTTCATCTGGTTCAAGGTTTTGTTCAAACATCCATACATATGGTGCTTTCAAGATCATAGGTCTTTAGTCATTGATTCATGGTTATTGATTATAACCCTATGATGCTTTCAAGATCATAAACTTTTGGTCATTGATTCATGGTTATTTATTGCATTGGTGCATTGGTCTTTTGGTCCATTGTGATTCATAGAGCATTATAAGCCATTAATTCTTGATTCATCCATGTATCTTGGTCTATTTGATCATATTCATTCATTTTTGCTTGAGGGCATGTATTTGAACAAGTCATATTACATTTAAGTAGAAACCAAGTTTTATTTCATATCAATATCTTTTTCACATTACAAGTCATAAATGTGCATCTTTTACAAGTCCATACAAGAAAGCCCTAGTCTAAAACCTACGGTTGACTTTGGTCAACTATTGATTTTTTGGTCAATTAGTTGACCAAAATCAACCACCTTTTCCTAAGTCCACACCCATTGGTTCATGCCTTGGTGTCCTTGGTCAAATCTCAATTCCATGATATGCCAAAACTTGTAATTCACATATGACACCATTATAACCAAGCATAATTTGTTCGAAGCACATCATGTTTTTAACACAAAACCAATCCAAGGCAAGACATTTGTTTTTAAATTACTGACTTATTTTTGAACCTAACTCTAACCATTAACATCAACGAATTATTCATTGCTATTAATCCAACTAAATTAATGCACAACAATTGCCAAGACTTTTATGTTGTTGAAATCGCTAATAAGTTAATTCATTAACACTAGTTTAATTTGATTTTCACAATTAACAAAAATGCATCATAGCCATCCTTCAATACACGATTCCTACAGTCCAATTCCATAACTTCAGTCCAAACGCAGGCCTATGTTTTCTACTAACTCAATTAACTTTCCAACAAGCAAAATGAATACAAGATAGAAAATTAGAACGCATTCAACTTGCATAATTTTTTTTAACATAACAAATGGAAGACCAGTGCAACTAACATGAATTAACCATCAATCTAACAGAGTTTTAAGGACTAACCATTTTTACACTTCTGAGATTTAACATATATAAGCAACCACACTGCATTTTCAAAATTCATGAACATTCACTCTTCGAAATCTCATATTCACTCTTCGAAATATATCCACTCTTCATGGTGATGATGATTAAGCCAGATTCGATGTTTTTCATGCCCACGTTCGGATTTTGAAAATGAGAAGGAAAGAAGCGTGAAATCGAAGATGTTGAAGCGAATATAGGGCCCGTTTGTTTTGGTTTTTTTTTAAAATTATTTTTATAGTGTTACATATTTTAGTATAAAAAAAAAATTACAAAAGAAGCTTTTCATAAAAACTTCAAATGAAAATTTGGTTTGAATAGTTATTTTTAAAATGTTATTTTAAGTAATTCATCATTTTATTGGAAAAAAAATTGGATATCTAATTTTCAAAAAATCACTTAATTTTGAAGCTATTTCAAATATCTTTTCATAAAAATCATTTTTAAGATACAATTTTTTAAAAAAATTGTGATTTTTTGACTATGTTTTGATCTTCAATAATTTATATTTATGTTATAGAATGAACAATTCAATTTTTTAATTTATAAAAAATAAATTTAGAAAAAGTTGTAATATTTTGAAAAACATTTTTGTAGAATCCATTTTCAAAAATATAAAGAAAAAATCTATTTTCTTAAAGCTAAAACAAACTGGCCCATAGTCTTTTTGTGACTGAGTTTATGTTTTGGCTAAGACTCGTGTTTGGATGCGTGGACCTGGATCCGGTTTGGATCCGGTTTGACTGCGTAGAGCTTGGGCTTGAGGCCGAAGCCTTTCAATTCACACCCCTCATTCATGTGTTCATACCCCTACCTCGTTTATTTTCACATTATTTCCACTTTTTGTTTTAATTATTCTTAATTGATTTTGCACATTTTTTTTATTTCTAAGTTTTATATTTGTGCATAAAATCAATTTGTTAGAATTAGATTAATTAGGTTAACTTAATATTTTTTATCATATAATATAATTAAATTTAATTAGGATTAAATAGATTTAATTATTTTAATTAAATTTTTAATATTAGAAATTAATTTTATGTTAATCAATTTTTGTTCATTGACCTTATTATCTCTAGGTTTAGAAAATTCTTGATATGCATGTTCCCTTAGTTTGGAGATTTTGTAGGATCAATTGGTATAATTTTACTGATCAATTCATTAGGTTTATTGAGTAAATGATTCAACGGTTGATTTTCATTTCCAATGATTATGTTGATCAAAGTTTACTTTGATGAACCAAATCCTTTGGATTGTGCTCAATTCCCTAAGCCTGTTCAAGTGATCAAATGACCATTGATCACTTGATAGGACAAGTCCCTTTGTGTTCAAGCTGTACTAGGCATCAGGAGCTCAAGACCTCAAGATTCAAATCCAAGATCAAGACTTCAAATCAGTACAAGACATTCACATTGCAGACATAGTGAACTATTATTCAAAGACAACAAAGGTGTATCAACACTTGTCAACCATGATTCAAGTTGTGTGTCATGAATCTTAAGCAATAGAGAAGGGGTGAGAGGGAGCATTCTTATTCTCATTCTGAATATCTTTGGATCTGGGATGAATGACACAGTTACTTAGAGTATTCATCTTTATTTGTAGACTTTAGTACAATTCAAATCAAATGATTGTCAAGTCCCCTCCTACAACAAGCAATAATGCATCATCAAGATCAACTAGATTTTTCTTCAGCAACTTGTCAATTATGATAGGAATTCCACGCCACGAACCTTAAGTAACAAAGAATGATGAGAGAGAGCATTCCTATCCTTGTCTAGAGTATCTTTGAGTACGAGGCGTATGCCCTAGTTGCTCAAAGTATTCGTCTTCGTTCATAGACTTTAGTGCAATTCGAATCAGGTAATTGACAAGGTCTTCTTCAGGAAAACTCTTCTACACTACAACATTGCAATGTTATTTCAACTACACTCTCCTCTTTGGATCCAATATCATACTCCCCTCCTTGATATCCATATATCTTTTGGGATCATTACTTCAGAATCACACATCCATCTCCTAACCAATTGCTTCATGCACTGCTTATACAGTTACATACTTTGCATCCTCTTTTCATTGTCTATAAAATGACAGACTTTGACATTCTTTTTCCTTGCCCTACAGATCTAGATCCAATTCAGTTATAAATTCTCAATGCTGAAGTTAAGGGGAACAATCTCATTCCGATAGAAAAAATCACATATACAGAGCTTCTCACACCACAACATACCTTAAAATCTCTAACAGCCCTTAATCATTAAAGATTGTCACCTATTATATTTTTTAACGAATACAATTCTTATAGTAAAAAAACGAGTTGATAATTCATTAGATGGACAAAAAATATGTCTTTTTAAATGAAGTAATTTAAAAAAAGAGTGTATATTGAACACCTATTGGATTACATTGTGAAATCAATATCAAATTCAGACTATGTTAAAAAGAAAGTCTTTCTTAACATTCATTTTATAAATTAAATTATGCTTTGACCAACAAAAAATTTGTCCAAGTCGTAAAGTATAAAATCTGTTGAACAAGTAGTCACAGCTTCTCTAGACATTGAAAACTTTTACCTATAATATCATGGTAATATGCAATTAGAAAATATGTCTCTTTGAAAATTCAAAGTCTTTTCTATAGGGCTTAGAATTAGGTTCAAGGCAAAATTTGCTTAGGATCACAATTCAACAAGATTCTCATATAAAATACTGTGAAAGATTTATATTTGACTGAATCAAGATTATGAAACTGTAACATTACCGGTTGATTATTTATTCTTCTTCAGCATTGACTGCCAGCAGTTCAGCAACAACAAAGTATCTCAAATAATTTTAAATAATCATCTCTAATTAGTTATAATACTTGGAAGATTTCAAACATAATAAAGTCTCTGTATTGAGATCTGAGAAAGGACAAATAAAAGCATACTAGTAAGAAAGAATACTTTTTGAAATACTGATGAGCGGACAAAAAAAAAGTTGATTCGTGAGTCTAAAGAATGAGAGCTAAAAATAATCGGTTATGAAACCATCTAAAAGAATTCTTTAAAATTCCTTTAGAAAAACTAGAATCTCTCACAAATATAGATGGTTGGAATTCCATCATGAAAATCTGCAACACAAGAGTTTGTGCAATACTGATTTGGCTTTTTTGTTTCTTTATTGGGATCAGAATCCAAAAATAAAAAGGAAGAAAAGATAAAACTTTAAAAATTACTGGTTAAAGTACGTGAATACTATATTGTTTTGAAATTCTATGATGTTTACTTGTCTTTGTTTACTTTTGAGGATACATGAAACGTGTTATGTTGTGAAAATGAATGTATGATGATTAATGAGGTGATGGTAGATAGTCAAAGAGAGAGCTTAAACACCACAGATACAAAGGAATAAAAGTAGGTTTAATGCAGAATGTTTAAGCTAAGGCTACTTTATTTTATTTCTCACTTGTTCGATTGTTCTTTTTGATTTTAAGTAGGTTTTAAAAATCATGTGCCACTAAAAGGATTTTTTAAAAATCACGTGAAACAAGAGAACATTTTTTTTTTAAAAAAAACACTTTTTTTTCCAAATATTTCTCTCTTTGCCTCATTTGTATTCATGATTTTAGAAATCTAAAAACACATAAAACGACACATAGATACGGCACAAAAAAAGTGAATGATGTAACAGAGAAAAAATCTTTATAAATCTAATCTCTTTCTTTAGGTATAACCCTAGCCATAAGACGAACCTTATATCTCTCCATATTACTGTTAGAATCATGCTTGGTCTTCAAAATTCATTTTCAACCAATGGATTTCACATCTTTTAGTAATGAGTCAAGTTCCCAAATCTTATTATCGTGCATGAAATTATACTTCTCCTTCATTGCTTCAATCCATTTTTCGGATTTAGAATCCCAACAAGATACCCCTCTTAAATAAGTTTACTCTAGTAAGAATCTGATCCTCAAGGAGCTTCCAGGAGAAAACTCTTACTTTTGAGGCCCCTAACTCCATACAACGTGAGGTAGAACACTCGCAACAAAGGGGGCCTGAGTATCCCTATATATCTCCTACGAAAAGAGAAAATGGTAGGTAGAGGAAACATAATAGACTTCACCTTTGGAGTGGCACCATCACCACTTATCTACCTGCTCAGAGGGATCAAAACCACTAATAACTAATAAAAGATCAGCAATCAAAACATGCTTAGCTCAAAAATACGAGTTCTTCTCAACTTAAGGTCCTAGACCAAAGACACACCATATCACTTTCCAACCTCCCCCACATAACCAACTTGTTGAACATAAATATAGAAGAGCCTAGGGAACCGAGGACTAAGAGGAGAGTCCCCTAACCAAGGTTCGTTCCAGAAAGAGGTACTAATACTTGAACCAACCCGCTTGAGCAAGCCATCACATATCCAGTTAGAAGGATCTTCAATTTAGAACCAAGAAGAGAGACATCTCTTCACCAAGAGGGCGCTAAATGGAGACGCCCACCTCTACCTTAAGAGGAAGATGATATAGGAAAATGACCATATTTAGCAATTAAGAATATTATCCTAAATACCAGATGCCCTCATCAACAAACTTCACCTCCACTTACCCAAAAAGGTCGGGTTAACTAAACTTAGGTCACGCACACCTAAACCGCCCAACTTCTTGGTCTTACACACCACATCCCAACTAACCCAGGAAACCTTAGAACCCCTCTTAACCCCACCCCCAAGGAACCACCTCTGAATTTTTACAAACTTCTTCCAAACCTTAATAGGCATCTTCAGGAAAGACAAAAGAATATAAGAATGGAATTTAAAACCGAATTGAAGAGAATCACTCCCCCCCTTAAGAATACATTACTGCAAATAATACATTTCATGGCGACGATTTCACCTCACATATTAAAAACTCGAGGTCAAATACCTGGACACGCCCTATTTTTTTTAAATATGCAATATATTTCATCGGTTATTTGGAAAAACGAGGGGTAAACCTATTCAATATACATGCTTCGAATCCCAACAACCCGAGTTTATGTTTTTATCTCATTAAAAATGGCGCATTGTTGAATCTGTGAAATTACAAAACCGAGGAAACATGTGTTTTTGCGATTTCATAATTACAAAAAGGTCTCCTTAGGGATCGAACCCATGACCTTTTCACATACCCGTCGATTTTTTTAAAACCGAGAGATAAAGTTTATACTTTTCATGATACCCTTCGTTATCCCGCCTCTGTAGCCGAGGTTAAATGTGTTTTTTCTAGTAGTGATAGGTACCTATGCCTCCAAGAGAGGAGCCGCCTAGTGATGAGGTTTACCAAGGATTCCCAAGTAGAGGATAAACAAGGATTGACTCCAACCAGAAGATCAAGATAATTGAAGGGAAGAGAAACTTGCTTATAATGGAGGAAGTCACAAGCAAGATTTAAGAAGGTTGGGTCACACTTTAACCTAATAAGAATACTCTTATCAAAATCTAGAGAATCGCTTTGATGACCCACATGTTAGTAATAAAGGCCTCAGGAAGAATGATCGTGTCATCTGCATACTGCAAATGGGAGACAACCAAGTCAGATGCCCCCACTCTTAGCCTAGAGAACAGTTGCAGCTCCACCGTTTTAACAAAAAAGACCGCTAAAACCTTCATCCAATAGAAGAAAAAAAAAGGAAGGGGAGCCAAGGTCACCCAATGGTTGAAGAAAAAATAGAGCATATGGGCAGTCACCACCTCTACAACGGAAATAAACCTTAACGGGCTAGAAGGATTTAAAACCCCTAGTTGCTCATAAATTCTAATATAGAGAAATTGAGGTGAATACCATGTTTGACTAATAAAATTAAAACATACACATAGTAAGGCAGCCAGACTGTTACTTCAAGCATTAACTAATTTATCTTTCACATCATTGAGAAGCCAATAAAGGGAACCACATGCTTAAATGTTCAAGCTAGATGTAATTTAACCAAGTGATTAACTTAAGTCCTTATATGCAGGCTGAATCAATTAAAAGTACTTGAGTTTCATCAAGGACTAAAATATTTCTTAACTAGTTTAATTCAACATATAGAGAAATCAATACAAGAGATGATGAAACCAAAACAAGTTATACAGTCAGTCCATTCAAAATTTTAGCTTCCTTTAAACTTTATTTATTTATTTTTATTACAGGGAGGGCTAAAAGCCCAAGAAAAAGACACCTAGAAGAAGACAAATCTAAGGGTGTTGGACCCCTTCTCATCATCATTCAGAATGTGCTTAAAATCATCCGGACAATCCTCGAAGAATAGATACCTCTCACTCATAGAGTAACTATAATTAGCTAGAGCATCCGCCAATTTATTAGCTTCTCTATAAGAATGGTTAATCATCACTTTCCAATCAAGAAAAAACTTTCTTTAAACTTTGTCCATTGTGTTGCTTTTAAATTTAACTCAATATATTACATAGACTTACATACATTCAATATATAGACAATAACAAAAGAGGCATAATTTACTAATGGTAACAATAAAAACTGCTATAATAAGGTCATTGTAATATAATGAACTGAAAACTTATATATTATAAATTACATTTAGAAAAAAAAAGGATGAACAAGTGCAACTATATATCGGTAGACCATCCAATATACTTGGTATAAGTTGAATATGTGTACTTTTAGTGTAGAAGCAATTGATACTAATTAACCTAATAAATGATAATCTTGAGAAATAGTAAATAATGAAGTATGTACATATGGAAGGTTGATGTTATATGCATTTTAGGCAGCGGGATCAACTTGATAGAGTTCGGATTCTGAAACGCGACTCTTGTATTTGCGGATGAAATCATCAGCTCTCCTGTTAATATTGGGCTCAGCAACACCCCAATTACCTTTGTCTTCATCGCTAGGCCATGTCCGGCGCCCTGAATCATAATCGTAGTAACCTGCTCTATGCTTATTTTTAGATATGAAGCATTCGAAAATAGAAAAGAAACCTGATGAAGACTTGTTCTGCCTATTACCACCTCCCATGATGATTAATGGCTAAGTTTTTATGCAATAACTCACTGTCTTGGTTTTCAAATGACAGTGTAATATGACCTATTTATATATAAAATTAACAGTCGAGGAGGTTTGAATTTGAACAGTGTGAAAATAAGAATATGCTAAAGGAATGGTAAAGAGTAATGTAAATGGTTCAAATCAATCTGAGTTGGATGAGTTGTAGCAACTTTGTAAAGTCACTTTTTATGTGCTCCGCTGGTTTCGTACAAGAACCTTTTATAAGTTAGGGGTTATACCAATAGCGCATGATTGTTGGTTTTTCTTTTGTACTTTTCTTTTCCTCTAAAGATTCACGTTAGTTTTTATTAATGAACACTTTTTCATTTCTAATTCAACCAACTAAATTGCATGCAGATAGTTGTTTTGCACATAGTTTTGAATTAGATTATAATCATCCGAAAATACTCAGATGTTTTTAATGTATGTGTTTAGTTGATATATAATTTTTAGTGTTATATAATTTTTAGTTGGTTGGATTGGTGTATAGTTTTATCTAAAGATCTTTTTTTCTTTTATTATGATGTTTTATCTGATTGGTGGAGTGCTGAGGATTAGGGGATTTTTTTTTGATTTTGCATGCAGTTGTTTGGTCGTTATGGAAACCTCGGAATAATATAGTAAGTATTACAAATTAGTGTTTCTACTTCCGTTGAAAAAGAGATTTTACAACGATTTGGTGGGCGAGGTAAAGAATCGTGTTATAAAAAGCGTGTCACTTTTCCCCTCGATAGAACTGGCAAACGAGAGAAAAAATGGAACTAACCATAGGTTTGATCCAACAATAACAGTTTTTGGATTTTCAAAATTATACTATTTTTTACCTTTATTGGAAATAATAGCCTAGTTGAAATACCTTGGTTACATAATTTCTCATTGCCTATGTGAAAGATTTGTCATAGAACTTATTATTTGTAGTAGTGAGTGTTTTCAAGTAAGTCGGTGAGAACAAAGGAAATTGAAAACATGAGCGGTCTCTTGATTTGTAAATAAATATATTAGTAGGTCTGTGGGTAGCTCTTGTGATTTTTAAGATTGACTTTGTTCTCTTTTTAAGAAAATAGCGACTTAAGTGTCTTCAGCCTGTTAGTGAAGTGTTTTTGTTGCTTTCTGTTGAAATTGATGTGATGGTTTTTGATCTTATTTTTTAGAACTCTATCATTTATTTCACTTTTGGTGCATCTTTGATTGCTGCTTTTTTTTTTATTTGTTTTAGTTTTTCTTTTGTTCTTTTCTTTTCATGTGAAGATTCATGTTTGTTTTTAATAATAGACACTTTTCCATTTCTAATTCAACCAACTAAATTACATGCAGGATAGTTGTTTTGCACAAAGTTCTAAATTAGATTATAATCACCCAAAATACTTGGTTGCTTTTAATGTTTGTTTTTAGTTGATAAATTATTTTTAGTTGGTTAGGTTATGTAATTTTTAATTGGTTGGACTGGTGTATAGTTTTATCTAAAGATCTTTTTGTCTCTTATTCTGATGTTTTATCTGTTTAACGGAGTGCTGAGGATTAGGGTTTTTTTTATTCGGCATGTAGTTGTTTAGTCGCAATGGAAACCTCAGAATAATATATTCGCTATTACAAATAAGTGTTTCTACTTCTAATGAAAAAGATATTTTACTACGGTTTGGTAGGCGAGGTAAAGAATTGTGTTATAAAAAGCGTGCCACTTTTCCCCTTGATAGAACAGGCAACCTAGAGGGAAAATGGAATTTAATCATAGGTTCGATCCAGCAAAACATTTTTTGGATTTTCAAAATTATGCTACTTTTTACCTTGGTTGGAAACAATACCCAAGTTGAAATACCTTGTTTACAAAAAAAATGTTTAAAACTTTTTTTTTTTCCGTTTCAATCTGCAAAGCATCAAATGCTTTGAAATATTTAACAAAAACAACAACAACAACAAATCAACAAATAAAATAATAAACTAGATTTGTTAAACACTAAACAACAACAACAACAACACCATCACCACCACCACCACCAACAACAACAACAACAACCACCACCACCACAAACAACAAAAATGAAATAGATTTGTTAATCACTAAACAACAACAACAAAATCAATAAAATCTTTTAATATTAAATCTCAAAAAAAAAAAAAACAAGAACAATAATAACAACAACAACAACAACAACAAGTAAACAAAATAAATAGAATAGTCAAACATCAAATATGAATAAAATCAACAACAACATCTAAAAATTTGCTTGACACAACAACAACCACAACTAACATTGCTAAGTTACGTTCATGCTTTCCTAACTAACCTTAAACATTTTTAACAAGAAATTTTAAGAGAAGATACTACATTAAAGAACCAACCTTGAAACATTTTCCTACTCTTGCAATCCATCATAGAAAATGGTGTTGTACTTCATGCAACTGCTTTCATTATCATCGCTTTCATTGTGTTAAGTTTGCATTTTAACAATTTGCATCCAATATGGATTGTTGTGGCATTCACAATCTAATTGGTTGGTGAGTGTTACACGCAGATCGCTGATATTTCCTGTGGATTGATGAGTTGACAATGTCTTGACCGTTATTATACTGTAAATGTATGACAAATATTCGTTACTTAATTTTTTTGTCAATTTGGAAAAAAGTTTTACCTTTGTTTGTCTCACAAAATTCAAAAAGGGGATATTACAAATGTGTCATAAATAAAACATAAAGATAAAAAAATAAAATATGTTGAAACTCCCTTGTTAGAGTTCGAAAAAGGGGTCGATCAATATTTTTCCCTCGGTTTTCAAATCAACTGAGGTAATAGGTTACATAAAATAAAAGTTAAAGGTGCTAAATACAATTATTGAGATTCGAATGCATGTCCTCTGAATACTTTTCCACTCTGTTGTCAACACAGCCGAAGTAATAGGTCGTAGTCAAAAATAAAAAAAAATAAAAATATGCTAAAATACAACTGATAGGATTCAACGGCATGTCCCTTGAAATGAAATTGCGGGGAATTGAATTTGTGTTCCTTAAATACTTTTCCCCTTTGTTACCTAGGGAATATGTAGTATTTTTTTAATAAAATAAACTTGGAGCATCTATGTTTTATCCTTAGTTTCTCATTGCCTGATGTGAAAGATTTGTCATAGAATTTATTATTTGTACTAGTGAGTATTTTCAAGTAAGTCGGTGAGAACTAAGGAAATTGAAGACACGAGCACTCTCTTAATTTGAAAATGGTATATTGGTAGGTCTGTGGGTAGCTCTTATAATTTCTAAAATTGACTTAAGTTCTCTTTTTGTGAAAATAGCGACTTAAGTGTCTTCATCTTGTCAGTGAAGTATTTTTCTTGCTTTCTATTGAAATTAGTGGTATGGTTTTTGGTCTTATTTTTGAGAACTCTATCTTTTATCTCGCTTTTCTTGCTTGTTTTTTTTATTTGTTTTGTTTTTTCTATTGTTCTTTTCTTTTTCTGTGAAGATTCACGTTAGTTTTTATTAATGGTCACTATTCCATTTCTAATTCAACCAATTACATTACATGTAGGATAGTTGTTTTGCACATAGTTTTGAATTAGATTATAATCACTCGAAAATACTCGGTTGTTTTTAATGTTTGTGTTTAGTTGATATATAATTTTTAGTTGGTTGGGTTATATATGTTTTAATTGGTTGGGTTGGTGTGTAGTTTTATCTAAAGATCTTTTTGTCTCTTATTCTGATATTTTATCTGTTTGGTGGAGTGATAAGGATTATGGGATTTTTTTTTATTTGGCATGCAGTTGTTTGGATGTTATGAATCCTCATATTAATATAGTCACTATTAAAAATTAGTGTTTCTACTTCTGTTCAAAGAGATATTTTATGACGATTTGATGGGAGAGGTAAAGAATCATGTTATAAAAAGCGTGCCACTTTTCCCCTCGATAGAACAGGCAACCGAGAGGAAAAATGGAACTAATCATAGGTTCGATCCAACATTTTTTGGATTTTAAAAATTATGCTGCTTTTTACCTTGGTTGGAAATAATACCCAAGTTGAAATACCTTGTTTACATAAACTTTTAAAAAAAATCATTTCAATCACTACGCCAAATAAGGGAAAAGAGGGCGCTTTTTTTGGCCTATAACAGCGCTTTAAAGCACCCTCTAATCTGGCGCTGGCATAGGTAAAGACAACGTTTTTTTCCTGGTGAAAGCGCTCTCTAAAGTGGCTCTTTAAGCCCTTTAAGGGCCACTTTAGAGGGCGCTTTTTAAAGAAAGCGCCCTCTAAAGTGGAAACTTTTAAGGGTTTAGAGGGCGCTTTTACTGGAAAGCGCCCTCTAAAGTGGAAACTTTTAAGGATTTAGAGGGCGCTTTTACTGGAAAGCGCCCTCTAAAGTGGAAATTTAAAGGGTTTAGAGGGCGCTTATTTTGGAAAGCGCCCTCTAAAGTGGGTGGTTATTTAAATTTTTTTTTTTAAAAAAGCGCTATATTTTTTTATTTATTTTAGACAACCTGTATATTGAAGCAGTACACCCAAAGCTGTATAATTTGAAGCCCTTTTTCACACATTGCATTCAACAAGCCTTATATACAACAATCCATACATATACAACAATCCACTGATATATAATCGTTTAACTTCTAAAGATTCTAAATATACAACCAATTCATAACTTAAAAAGAAATAAAACTAAGTAGCAAAAGCATCTCTGAGATGTATGTTTTTTTTGCTAGCCGCAGTCTTCTTAGCAACAACCTCTTTTTGTTCAATATCAATAGCATGAACCTAAAATTTCATAAAATTAGTTAGGTGAAGTATAAGATCAAGAATTAACATTTTCTATGCATAAATATCATATAATTGTGTTTATACCTTCTTTTTTTATGCAACTGACTCGATTTGCTGCGTAATCCCCTTATATTTTTGGTCCCTTATCTTTTGAAGATAAAATTGATATTTGTTTAGATGGACATGTTCCATTGTCGTAGAGGGATACTTTCAAATATCCAGCATCATCATCTACGCGAATGAGGCTTGACGACAATGGAACATCTCCATCTAAACAAATATCAATTGATACTTTCAAGTATCCCTTGCCCCTTGCACGAATGATTGACTTCATAATAGCCATTTTACCTGTAATAAAGAAAACAATTAAAATCAGATGACAAATATAAAAACAATTAAAATCATAAAAGCCATTTTACCTGTAATAAAGAAAATAATTAAAATCATTTGACCTGTATCTTTTTCACTAAGTTCTCTTTCTTTTCTTGGTTGGAATATGTTCTACATGTCTCTTAACAACACGGACGGTTGGATTGATCCAAATACCCTCATTATGATCATTTCTAATATATGAATCATTTGATATAATATTCTCATCTTGATCATTTCTGGTAAACGATTCAATCTCAACATCAATATATTAGAAGACATCCATGTGCAGGGCATCCATGTATTATCCATTATATCTTAACATCAATATCTTAACGAATTCTGATACCCCATTCTCGTACTCTCTCGACAATCGATTGGAAGACATCCATGTATTATCCATTACTAATTAGAATAAACAAAAAACAATTTCAGAAGAGAAACCAAAAATGGGATGAGACAAAACAATTTCGCTTTATTGAGTTAGTCTCTGTGCAGGGCATTCATGTCTCCATTTACTCTATCAAATAACATCCATACCTAAACTTCTTAAGTTACTAGCTACGCTATCTATGCTAGAATAAATACACTCATAAGCTGCATAATGTACCTTTGATTGGTAGAAGGTGTTTTAGATATTGCTGCCTGAATAGTCAAAAACTTGAAACTTTTTTAGGGTTTTACAAAATGTTGTTAAACTACAATCTAAGCCGCGAAATCAAAGGTTTCTAATGTCTCTATAATGCAACCATAACCGAACCCTAACAACAGTCTTTGAATGTGATTCATAGCGATATCAAATTCAACAATTTAAAAACCAACCGTCAATTGCCTAATAAACCCAAACTATTTAAATGACTATGAATATTGAAACTTTACAGGGTTAACCAACAAATGTGATTCATAGCGATATCAAATTCCACAATTTAAAAACCAACCGTCACTTGCCTAATAAACCCAAACTATTTAAATGACTATGAATATTGAAACTTCACAGGGTTAACCAACAAATGAGTCAATAATAAATCATAAAATTTCATTTTTTTTCTTCATCATTAATTTTGATGGTCGAAACAAACGTAGCATAGACAACAATAACATAAAACTGAAATGGGGCAAAGCTAAAACAAAGCAATAGTGCAAGTAATAATGTATGCTAGAATAAATACACTCATAAGCTGCATAGTGTACCTTTGATTGGTAGAAGGAGGAAACGTCGTAGATCTAACAGAGTTGGAAGAAGAACACCTTAGAAGTAGCGAAAATCGTAGCAGTGAGAACCCTAACGTGAAAAAGAACGAAAATAACAGAGAGTGAAATAACAAAACGCGCAGTATGTTATAATTTTAATGTTTACTAAAGGGGACCTTAGAGGGCGCTTGTGGAAAAAAAGCGCCCTCTAAAGGGGGCCTAAGAGGGCGCTTATGAAAGCGCTCTCTAAGGCTTTCCAGAAGCACTTTATAAACTGGAAATGCACATGGACTTATAGAGCGCTTCTTTAAAAGCGCCATGTATTGTTGTCCCTCTATCTCCTCCTTATTTTTTCGCCTCACCTTAGAGGGCGCTTTATTACAAAAGCGCTCTCTAAAGTGCGCTGTCTATTGCTCCTTATTTTTTCGCTTCACTTTAGAGAGCGCTTTTGTAATAAAGCGCCCTCTATGGTGCGCTGTCTATTCCAGTTTTTGGCGTAGTGAATCTGCAAACCATCAAATTTGTTGAAATATTTAACAGAAATAACAACAACAACAATCACAACAAACAATGAAACAAAAAAATAAAATAGATTTGTTAAACATTAAACAACAACAACAACAACAACACCAGCAGCAGCAACAACAACAACAACATCAACCACAAACAACAAAAATAAAGTAGATTTGTTAAACACTAAACAACAACCACAACAATAAAATCAATAAAATCTTTAAACATTAAATCTCAAAAACAACAACAACGAGAACAATAATAACAACAACAATAACAATAATAAATAAATAAAATAAATAGAATAGTCAAATATCAAATTTGAACAACAACAAGAACAACAACATCCAAAAATTTAATTGACACAATAATAACTAACATTGCTAAGTTACATTCATGCTTTCCTAACTAAGCTTAAACATTTTTAACAAGAAATTATAAGAGAAGATACTACATTAAAGAACCAACCTTGAAACATTTTCCTACTCTTACAATCCATCCTAGAAAATGGTGTTGTATTTCATTCAATTGCTTTCATTATCACCGCTTTCATTGTGTTAAGTTTTCATTTTAACAATTTGCATCTAATATGGATCGCTATGGCATTCATGTTCTAATTGGTTGGTGAGTGTTGCACGCAGATCGCTGATGTTTCATGTGGATTAATGAGTTGGCAATGTCTTGAACGTTGATATATTATAAATGGATGACAAAGATTTGTGACTTAATTTTTTGTCAATTTGGATAAAAGTTTTCCCTTCGTTTGTCTGACGAATTTCGAAAATGGGATATTTACAAATGTGTCATAAATAAAAAAACAAAAGCTAAAAAAATAAAATAAGCTAAAACTCCTTTGTTAGAGTTCGAAAAGGGGGTCGATCAATATTGTTTCCCTCGGTTTTCAGATCAACTGAGGTAATAGGTCACATAAAATAAAATAAAAGTTAAAGGTGCTAAATACAATTGTTGAGATTTGAACGCATGTCCTCTGAATACTTTTTCCTTCAGTTGTTTTTCTATTGTTCTTTTCTTTTCCTGTGAAGATTCATGTTAGTTTTTATTAATGGAAACTTTTCCATTTCTAATTCAACCAACTACAATACATGCAGGATAGTTATTTTGCACATAGTTTTGAATTAGATTATAATCACCCGAAAATACTCGGCTGTTTTTAATGTTCGTGTTTAGTTGATATAAATTTTTTAGTTGGATGGGTTATATAATTTTTAATTGGTTGGGTTGGTGTGTAGTTTTATCTAAAGATCTTTTTGTCTCTTATTCTGGTGTTCTATCTGTTTGGTGGAGTGTTGAGGATTAGGAGATTTTTTTTTGTGATTTGGCATGCATTTGTTTGGACGTTATGGAAACCTCTGAATAATATAGTCACTATTAAAAATAAGTCTTTTTACTTCTGTTGAAAAAGAGATTTTATGAAGGTTTGGTGGGCGAGGTAAAGAATCATGTTATAAAAAGCGAGCCACTTTTCCCCTGGATAGAACAGGCAACCGAGAGGAAAAATGGAACTAATCATAGGTTCGATCCAGCAACAACCTTTTTTGGATTTTCAAAATTATGCTACTTTTTACCTCGGTTGGAAATAATATTGAAGTTCAAATACCTTGTTTACATAAATTTAATTTAATTATTTTTTTTCATTTCAATCTACAAAGCATCAACTTTAGTGACAAATTCAACAACAAGAACAACAACAACAACAAACAAAAAAACAACAAAAAATAAAATAGATTTGTTAAACACTAAACAACAACAACAACAACCACCACCACCACCATAAAAAAAATAGATTTGTTAAACACTAAACAACAACAAAATCAATAAAAACTTTAAACATTAAATCTCAAAAAATAAATAAAACAATAACAACAACAACAACAACAAAAAATAAACAAAATAAAAAGAATAGTCAAACATCAAATATGAAAAACCATAACAACAACAACTAACATTGCTAAGTTACATTCATGCTCTCCTAACTAACCATAAAGATTTTTAACAAGCAATTATAAGAGAAGAGATTACATTAAAGAACCAACCTTGAAACATTTTCCTACTCTTGCAATCCATCCTTTAAAATGGTGTTGTACTTCATGCAACTGCTTTCATTATCACAACTTTCATTGTGTTAAGTTTGCATTTTAACAATTTGCATCCAATATGGATCGTTGTGGCATTAACGTTCTAATTGGTTGGTGAGTGTTACACGCAGATCGTCGATGTTTCATGTGGTTTGATGAGTTAGCAATGTATTGGCTGTTGTTATATTATAAATGGATGACAAAGATTTGTTACTTAATTTTTTGTCAATTTGGACAAAAGTTTTCCCTTTGTTAGTCTGACGAAATTCGAAAAGGGGATATTACAAATGTGTCATAAATAAAAAATAAAGATGAAAAAAATAAAATAAGCTAAAACTCCCTTGTTAGAGTTCGAAAAGGGGGTTGATCAATATTTTTTCCCTCGGGTTTCAGATCAACTGAGGTAATAGGTCACATAAAATGATATAATAATTAAAGGTGCTAAATACAATTGTTGAGATTCGAACACATGTCCTCCAAATACTTTTCCCCTCGGTTGTCAACTCAACCGAATAATAGGTCGTTGTCAAAAATAAAAATAATAAAAATGTGCTAAAATAAAACTGATAGGATTCGAAGGCGTGTCCCTTGAAAAATAATTGTGGGGAATTGAAGTTGTGTTCCTTAAATACTTTTCCCCTCGGTTACCTAGAGAATATTTAGTATTTTTTTAGAAATAAAATAAACTTGGCGTGCCTATGGTTTACCCTTAGTTCTCTTTGTCTGATGTGAAAGATTTGTCATAGAACTTATTATTTGTAGTAGTGAGTGTTTTCAAGTAAGTCCGTAAGAACAAAGGAAATTGAAGACATGAGCATTCTCTTGATTTGGAAATGGAATATTGGTATGTCTGTGGGTAGCTCTTGTGATTTCTAAGTTTGACTTGAGTTATATTTTGGAGAAAATAGGGACTTATTTTTGTCACTGGAGTGTTTTTGTTGCTTTCTGTTGAAATTGGTATGATGGTGTTTGGTCTTATTTTTTAGAACTCTATCTTTTTCTCGCTTTTGGTGTATCTTTGATTCTTGCTTGTTTTTTTATTTGTTTTTGTTTTTGTTTTGTACTTTTCTTTTCCTTTGAGATTCATGTTAGTTTTTATTAATGGACACTTTTCCATTTCTAATTCAACCAACTAAACTATATGCAGCATAGTTGTTTTGCACATAGTTTTGAATTAGATTATAATCACCCGAAAATACTTTGTTGATTTTAATGTTCGTATTTAGTTTTTATATAATTTTTAGTTGTTTGGGTTATATAATTTTTAATTGGTTGGGTTGGTGTGTAGTTTTATCTAAAGATCCTTTTATTTCTTATTCGCATGTCTTATTCGTTTGGCGAAGTGTTGAGGTTTAGGGGATTTTTTTTATGATTTGGCATGCAGTTGTTTGGTCGTTATGGAAATCTCAGAATAATATAGTCACTATTAAAAATAAGTGTTTCTAGTTCTGTTGAAAAAGAGATTTTACGATGTTTTTGGTGGGCGGGGTAAAGAATCATGTTATAAAAAAAGCGTGCCACTTTTCCCCTCGATAAAACAGACAACCGAGA
Organism: Lathyrus oleraceus; assembly: GCF_024323335.1. Lineage (NCBI taxonomy): Eukaryota > Viridiplantae > Streptophyta > Magnoliopsida > Fabales > Fabaceae > Lathyrus > Lathyrus oleraceus. Next base: position 336,231,424 of record NC_066584.1, on the reverse strand, counting down.
GGAAAAATGGAACTAATCATATCTTTGATCCAGCAACAACATTTTTTGGATTTTCAAAATTATGCTACTTTTTACCTTGGTTGGAAATAATACCGAAGTTGAAATACCTTGTTTCCAATAATTTTATTTTAATTTTTTTTCCCGTTTCAATCTGCAAAGCATCAACTTTATTGACATATTCAATAACAACAATAAACAAACAACAAAAATAAAATAGATTTGTTAAACACTAAACAAAAACAACAATAACAACAACCACCACCACCACAAACAAGAAAAATACAATAGATTTGTGAAACACTAAACAACAACAACAACAATAACAACAAAATAATAAAATCATTAAATATGAAATCTCAAAAACAACAACTAGAACAATAATAATAATAACAATAACAACAATAAATAAACAAAATAAATAAAATAGTCAAACATCAAATCCGAACAACAACAACAACAACAACATTTAAAAATATACTTGACAGAACAACAACAACTAACATTGCTAAGCTACATTCATGCTTTCCTAACTAAACTTAAACATTTTTAACAAGCAGTTATAAGAGAAGTGATTATATTAAAGAACCAACCTTGAAACATTTTTCTACTCTTGCAATCCATCCTTGAAAATGGTGTCGTACTTCATGCAACTCGTTTCATTATCACCGCTTTCATTGTGTTAAGTTTGCATTTTAACAATCTGCATCCAAGATGGATCATTGTGGCATTCACGTTCTAATTGGTTGGTGAGTGTCACACGCAGATCCCTGATGTTTCATGTGGATCGATGAGTTGACAATGTCTTGACCGTTGTTATATTATAAATGGATGACAAATATTCGTTACTTAATGTCATACGGTGAACTGACTTGGGGTATTTTGCTTTTTATCGCAATGTCGCGGATAGCAAGAGTCGCCACCGACTTTTCTTTTATCCAATAAGGAAAGGTGGAAAAGAACAGGAAAGACCTCAATAGATTTTGGGTTCGGGAGGTACATTATACAAAGGGAAGGTATTGGCACCCTTTGTATCCATGGTTATCCATGGGCTCTTAATTGCTGGATCACTTATATTTTTGTCTGAAAAGTGTTGGTGAATTGTTTAAAAATGTTTCGAAAAGAGAGTTTAACTTTGTAATGATTCTCGTATGAATGTATACAAAGTATTTATCTCGTTTGATTTTGAAAACGGTTTAGAAAAATGTAACTTGGTAATGATTCTAGTATGAATGTATACCAAGTGGTGATTTTCTAGGATTTGCAAAGTGTGAGGGGTGGGAAATGTTTTAGGTTATGATCCAGTAATTGAGAGTTATACCTTCCTAAGGTCGTTATGGGCGTTTCCTATCCTTATGAGGGTAAAACTGGCCTTACTATTGAGAAGTAAGTAATTTTACCCTTTGGATGTCTAAGGGTCATCGTAGGGTCATCGATAGGTCATTGAAGGCAACAGTTGTAAGGATACCTTAGCATTCGAAGGGACGATCATCATTTAACCGTAGGCTACACCGAAGGGTCATCGAGGGACAAAATCATATATTCGAAGGCAACATCCGAGGGACTATGATTTATTTTAAAGGGACATGATGATTTAATCGAAGGGTCTTTGCTAAGGGTATCCCCACATTCGCGGGACATGACCGTAATACCGTAATATCGTAAGGCAATAAAGAGAGGTCCAAGATCACATATTTAGAGGCCGTATTTTACAATCGATTAGGTAATTAGGATGAATTAAAGTTAATACATTAAAATTAATACATTAAAATTAATACATTAAAATTAATACATTAAAATTAATTAGGTAATTTAGGGTGAAACTCCACAAGGGTATCCCACCCCTAAGGTGGAATGCCTAGCCGGCCATTTCCTTGGAAACATGTAAACCTTTACACAATTCAACACACGGATTAGAGCATCAAGATAAAATATAATTGAAAGTTGCACCATAAAATAAACACAACAATCATGAACTCAAACCAAATGATGCAGAATTATAATAACATAAGATAGAACAGCCAAAAAAAATGAAACAGCTGCTGTTCCATTCGCCCCTGCTTCGCCTAGCGAAGGTCTAGCAAGTACTCGCTACTGGCTCGCTTAGCGATGTGCTAGCGAGCGCTGCTGGTTTTTGAATATGATATCAGTATAATCTCAACCAATTTTATGCCTTATGGATCTCATTACTGTTAGCAGCTGAGTTGTGACTTCGAATCGGCAAATCGGATTGAATTGGGCGGAGGTAGAACTTGGTGCCGCAGAGTTCCTTCCCGGTTTGCCTCCAATGAGTATCAGGGTTTGCTTGCTAGGGTTCTCCTTTCGTCCTTTTTCGTTCTCCTTTTCATTACTGAAGTGCTGGTATTTATAATGCTCTTTTTCATGACCTAATGGGCTCAGAATGAAGCCCGAAATTTTCTGTTGTCTGTCAGCTTCGCTAGGCGAGCGTGTAGCGAACGTGTAGCGAACGTTCGCTAGGCGAGCGTGTAGCGAGCTTGTAGCGAACAGGCCAGTTTGGGCCATTTTCTGGATTGGGCCATTCGTGAGTTGGGCCTTTGTTCCTTTAAGATCAGTGTCATAAAAATGAGTCGGAATGCTCTGCAAAATGTCTTAAAATATTAATGGGCAAATTTTGGGGTATGACAGCTGCCCCTGTTCAATATTCTTGAACCGAGAGAGTCAGAATGGTATGTACGCCATTCGTGGTCTGGAGGTGGAAGATTATTGAACACTTAGAACGCCCCAAAAATTTGCACTTGTCAATTAGTTAGTCTTGATGGAGATGGGTTTAAAGATGCCATCTAGGAAGTTTGATGATGAGAGCTTCAGAGTACGTCGTACGTTAGAAGATATCTGAAGTCATGGGTGTCACTGGGTCATATGCTAGCCCGTATAGTGAGTCATTCATTAGGCCGTCGACTTCACTGGGGAGTTAGAATGGGTCATACGCCGCCGGGGATAACAGATTAGAATGGATCATACGCTGGATCGTATCTGAGTTGCAGAATGGGCCGTCTGTTAGGCTGTATCTGACGAAAAGTAGTCGTACGCTAGACTACACCTCGGGATGTACCGTACGCTAGGTAGTATCTGAGGAATGAAGATCCGAATGGGTCGTACGCTAGACCGTATTGTTGGAGGAGTAATATGTTGTGCCGAATCAAAATGAGATAAGAATCCGAATGAGTCATACACTGCTGGGGATAAAGGATCAGAATGGATCGTACGCTAGATCGTATCTGAGTTGCGGAACGAGCCGTCCGTTAGGTTGAATCTGATGATGAAAGGGGTAGCCGTACGCTAGACTACGCTTCAGAAATGTACCGTACACTAGGTAGCATCTGAGGACTTGAAGGTCTAACTGGGTCGTACATTAGACTGTATTTGAGCAGAATGAGCCGTCCGTTAGGCTGAATCTGATGATGAAAGGGGTAGTCATACGCCAGACTACACTTCAGAATGTACCGTACGCTAGGTAGCATTTGAGGCCTTGAAGGTCCAAATGGGTCGTATGCTAGACCGTATTGGAGTTGTTGAAGGTCGGAATGGATCGTACGTTAGGTCGCATCTGAGTTGAAAGAGTCATATGTTGAGCTGAATCAGAATGAACCGTACGCTAGGCTATATCTGATAGTATTTGTATATGTTGTATTTGCAATAAATGTCTGGGACGGGCTTATAGATGCCATCGTTAGGAGGATGTCAGAATGAATGTTGACATGGAGTATATCTGAAAGATGTAGTTGAATCCTGAACGTAATTGTCGAGGATGTCCGTCTGAATGGACCTTTGTTTTGACTGTATCAGGAGGATAATTAACCTGAACAATAAAGTTAGCTTCATGCCATGTCATGATGCATGAGATGTTTTATGCTTCTGAAACTAAATGCGAACAATGTATGCATGCGTATGTTGTGAAATGATGTAATGAATGAATTATGCATCGGAAAAGTTCTTCCAGGGGACTCTACTGGGGAAAATAAATCTCAATCTTCTGGTTGGGAGATACTGGTATCGATGACCTTTTCTTAGCCGGAGATGCTTGATTTCTGTCTGATGGTAGAAATGTTCAACAGAAGCCTGGCTGGGGATAGAAGAGATGACCAGTCTGTCTGGTGATGCCGACCTCTTCTGGAAAATAGCTGGCTTTGCTGGGGAATAGGATTAGCAACGGATTCATTGGAAAGCATGATTAGACCTTCTCCTCGATCCTGCACCCTAGTAGTAATCGCTATTCCTATTTTATGCACGCATTTTTGGTAAACATCGATCATATCCAAATGCATATATTAATTCGAATTAAATCAATGGACGCTTATGCGAGCAAAACAGAGAAAGTAAAACAAAAGCATTTTTTTGAAACTAAAATTATATTGATTTCGAAAGAGGGCCTATAAACAGGCAATTTGTGTACAAGGAGACAAAAATCCTAGTAAGAGGAAATTGTCAAGAAAACAAAGAGAAAGCTATGCCGAAAACGTCCTATTGACTTTAATTCCCCTACTGCCATTATGTCTTCAAGCGTCTCATCTCCTGCTGTCGGATGGAAGTGATTAGCTTGTTCAGTCCTTTGAACTTGGATGAAGCTGTCTGAGAACGGGACATAGTCATACGCTTTGATCCCTAATTTTTGCCTGGACCGCCTTTTCAGGTTTTCAATCCACCAGGATACCCTTTTTTGCCCAAGCCGCCTTTTCGGGTTTTCGACTTGTCGGGTGTACATTTTTATATGTTTATCCCTAATTTTTGCCCGAACCCTTTTGGTTCGTCGGGATGCCCTTACTTTTGCCTAGATACGTCGACCTAGCGGGTCTCTTTTATGCGTAGTATTTTTTGACTATGTCTGCGTTCACGGGATGCGGGAAGTCTTCACCATCCATCGTAGCAAGTATCAGGGCTCCACCAGAGAATATCTTCTTAACTACAAACGGCCCTTCGTACGTGGGAATCCATTTGCCTCTGGGATCACCTTGTGGTAGAGTGATGCGCTTTACCACCAAGTCGCCAATTTGATACACCTGTCTCTTGACTCTTTTGTTAAATGCCTGGGTCATGCACTTCTGATATATCTGTCCATGACAAATAGCCGCAAGTCTCTTCTCATCGATCAAGTTTATCTGGTCGAGTCGAGTCTGAATCCATTCATCTTCATCTAAGCCCGCCTCTTTCATGATTCTTAGAGAGGGAATCTGAACTTCCACTGGTAAAACGGCTTCCATTCCGTAGACTAAAGAGAAAGGAGTTGCTCCTGTCGAAGTGCGTACTGAAGTGCGATAACCGTGAAGAGCAAACGGTAACATCTCATGCCAGTCTTTGTACGTCACCGTCATCTTTTGTATGATCTTCTTGATATTCTTATTAGCAGCTTCTACAACGCCATTCATCTTTGGTCGGTATGGAGAAGAGTTATGGTGCTTTACGTTGAACTGCGTGCAGAGTTCAGTAATCATCTTGTTGTTCAAATTAGTACCATTGTCAGTGATAATTCTTTCAGGGATGCCATACCGACAAATGAGATTATTCCTGATGAATCGTGCCACCACATTCTTGGTGACAGAAGCAAATGAGGCGGCCTCTACCCACTTTGTAAAGTAATCAATAGCGACAAGGATGAAGCGATGTCCATTAGAAGCAGTAGGTTTAATCTCCCCAATCATATCAATGCCCCACATTGCAAAGGGCCAAGGTGCGGTCAACACGTTCAATGGAGCAGGAGGTGCATGTACTTTATCCGCATATATCTGGCACTTGTGACAGGTTCTGGAGTGATGGTGGCAATCAGCTTCCATGGTAGACCAATAATACCCTAATCTCAGAATCTTCTTGGCCATCGTATGTCCACTAGAATGAGTCCCGAAAATACCGTCGTGCATATCTTCCATAATCTCTTCTGCTTCCTTTTTATCCACACAGCGAAGCAAAGTTGAGTCATGATTACGTTTGTATAATACTCCATTACTCAAAAAGAATTTAGCAGAGAACTTCCTCAGGAATTTTCTATCATTGATAGATGCCCCCTCAGGGTACTCCTGAGTTTCTAAATATCTTTTTACTTCGTGGAACCAAGGTTTTTCCCGTACTCCCTCGGTGTTAAGTTCACAACAGTATGCCGGTTCATCTAGTCGCTCAATGGTGATCCTGGGAGCTTCATTGTCCCATCTGACTCTGAACATAGATGACATGGTAGCTAATGCGTCTGCCAACTGATTCTCTTCTCGTGGGATATGTTCGAATGTTATCTCTTCAAAGTATGGGATTAATGTCATCACCCGTTCTCGGTAAGGGATGAGATTCGGATGCTTAGTGTCCCATTCTCCTTTGATCTGACTGATTACTAATGCTGAGTCTCCGTACACACTCAAAAACTTGACCCGCCGGTCTATAGCAGCCTTGAGTCCCAAAATACATGCTTCATACTCAGCCATATTATTGGTACAATGAAAACATAGTCTAGCAGTGAAAGGCGTATGGTAACCCTCGGGAGAAATGATTACCACACCAACACCATTGCCCAATGCATTAGAAGACCCATCGAAAACCATAGTCCATCGGGATCCTAGTTCGGGTCCTTCCTCCGGTCCAGGTTCTTCATAATCAGTAACAAGCATGACATCCTCATCTGGGAACTCAAAGTTCATAGATTGGTAATCATCCATTGCTTGATGAGCCAAATGATCGGCTAGCACACTTCCTTTGATTGCTTTCTGGGTAGTATACTGGATATCGTACTCTGTTAAGATCATCTGCCATCTTGCTATTCTTCCGGAGAGAGCGGGTTTCTCAAATATGTATTTGATAGGATCCATTTTAGAAATCAATAAAGTGGTATGATTCAACATGTATTGTCTTAGTCGGCGAGCAGCCCAGGCCAAAGCACAGCAGGTTTTCTCGAGCAGTGAGTATCTTGTTTCACAGTCGGTAAACTTTTTGCTAAGGTAGTATATGGCATGCTCTTTTCGACCAGACTCGTCATGTTGCCCCAATACACACCCCATTGAATTTTCTAACACGGTCAAATACATGATTAGAGGTCTTCCTTCAACGGGCGGTACCAGAATTGGAGGTTCTTGGAGATATTTCTTGATTTTGTCAAAAGCTTCTTGGCATTCATCATTCCATATCATCTCTTGATTTTTCCTCAGTAATTTGAAGATGGGTTTGCAAGTAGCGGTCAAATGGGAGATAAATCGGGCAATGTAGTTCAACCGTCCCAAGAAACCTCTGACTTCTTTATCCGTACGGGGAACTGGCATTTCTTGAATAGCCTTCACCTTAGCCGGGTCAACCTCAATCCCTTTACCACTGACAATAAATCCCAGGAGTTTACCGGATCTTACTCCAAAGGTGCATTTGTTCGGGTTCAATCTTAGCTTGTATTTCTTCAACCTCTCAAACAATTTGTACAAATGATCGAGATGTTCCTCCTCAGTATGAGATCTGGCTATCATGTCATCCACATATACTTCTATTTCATGATGGATCATATCATGGAACAAAACCACCATAGCACGCTGGTACGTTGCCCCTGCATTCTTTAAACCAAATGGCATTACTTTATAACAGAACGTGCCCCATTGCGTCACAAATGTAGTTTTCTCCATGTCCTCAGGCGCCATCTTAATCTGGTTGTAACCTGAGAATCCATCCATGAATGAGAACACCTTGTGTTGAGCGGTGTTATCTACCAGAACATCAATGTGCGGGAGTGGAAAGTCATCCTTGGGACTCGCTTTATTCAGGTCTCGGTAATCTACACACATTCGCACCTTACCATCCTTCTTTGGCACTGGTACCACATTAGCAACCCATTGAGGATAAGAAGTAACAGCCAGAAAACCTGCATCAAATTGTTTCATCACCTCGGCTTTGATTTTCTCAGACATTTCAGGACGCATGCGACGAACCTTTTGCTTAACAGGACGACATTCTTCCCTCGTTGGCAGTCGATGCACTACTATATCGGTATCCAGTCCTGGCATGTCTTCATAAGACCAAGCAAAAATCTCTACATAGTCATGCAACATCTGAATCAACCTTCTCTTGACACTGTTTTCCAAGCCTGCTCCTATTTTGACTTCTTTCTTGTTTACTTCAGTACCCAGATTTACAGTCTCAACTGACTCCTCGTGTGGCTATATAGTCCTTTCTTCCTGCAGTAACAGTCTGGCAAGTTCTCCAGGTACTTCACAATCTTCCTCACTTCCATCCTCGGCTTGGTAGATCGGATTTTCAAAGTCATAATGAACAGTAGTAGAACTATTGTCAACAGGATCCAGAGTGGGTATGGATCTGCAATTCGTTACGTGAGTGTGTGTAAGAAAACATAGCTCGTTTGGAAGATGACAGAAAAGATAAAGAGCGCAATATTTGAATGCAAAAAGTCCATTGATTTATTGAATATAAATATGCTTATGAAGATGACAAAACCCTTAACAAATTAGCTATTGTGCCCCGGGCATAGACACGACGCTTGGAGAAGTTCAATTGTAAAAACAACAAAAATTTGCAACACTAAAATAGACAATAACAATTACTCCTGACTAAAGGAAATCGGGATAGTGTCTTCAGCCTTCCAATTATTGAGTCTGTCACCAATTGTTGGGAAAATCCAGCTATCCAGGTCGCAATCGCTGTCAGCATCTTCTACAGCATTAATTTGACTCTTGTCAGAGCTGAACCCCAGGCCAAATTTGTCAGACTTGTACGGTACGTCGATCAATTGACCCCAGCCAATACGACCACCATCTTCAACCACGGCTTGAGCGTCCTTCAGAGAAATCATAGCAGGAGGAGCACGAATAACCTTGGGTACACAGGAAGTTGGCTTAAGGACAGGATTGGTCGGAGGAACTACTTCAAATGACTGACAAGGAGTCTCAATGAATTCACCATCCATCTCGACGTATCTGAAGGTATGCACACTACTGACAATGTACTCTTCTTCTCCACACACGGTGACAATTTTGCCCTTTGTGGGATACCTCAACTTTTGATGGAGAGACGAGGCTACAGCGCCTGCCCCATGAATCCAAGGGCGTCCCAGTAAGCAGGAATAGGCAGGACGAATGTTCATTACATGGAAGGTAGTGTTGAAGACTTGAGGTCCTATCTTGATAGGAAGGACTACTTCTCGATGGACAACACTCTTCGCACCATCGTAAGCACGTACCACAATGTCACTAGGTTTCAGTTCAATGCTTTTACAATCCAGCTTATCCAGCACAGCTGTCGGCAGCACATTCAAGGACGAGCCATTATCGATCAACACATGAGACAAAGTGATTCCCCTGCACTCAATGGAGATATGCAGGGCTTTATTGTGATTCTTTCCTGCTGGTGTCAGATCAGCATCGGAAAAGCCTAGGCCATTGTCAACAGCCAAGTGAGCAACATAATTTTCGAACTGATCGACAGATGTTTCCTGAGGCACGTGAGCAGTCTTCAAGAATTTTACCAATGCATTGGCATGAGATTCAGAAGATAACAGCAAGGATAACATTGAGATCTTAGACGGGGTATGCCCCAACTGTTCTACAACATCAAAATCACTCTTGCGAATGATTTTCAGCACTTCTTCCATTTCTTGTTTGGCAACATCTTCGGGAGTAACTTCGACCGGTGTCTCTGACTGAGAAGGATTGACTGGTTCCTTTCCTCGAGTTTCAAGGACAGGAGGTGAGATTTCTGGAGAGAAGATCCTTCCGCTTCGAGTAATTTTACTGGTCCCAACAATGCCATTAGTATTAGCAGCATTATCCACTTGCTTCACGCCATGGACGTAAACATCACCGCCATAATTCCACGGAATAGCTTTGCTTGAGGAATACGGGATCGGGCCAGGTGCAGTGATGATTAGGGGAGCAACCCTGGGCTCAGCAGTAATCTTCACAGGCACCCTGGTAGCGGTAATCTTCACTGGAACTTTGGACGTAGCAATCACAGATATTTCTTCAATAGGGTTTTCCGCCTTAGGAATCCTTTCGAAGAGAACTGTACGATCGTCCATCAGCCGTTGAATACCATTCTTCAATTTCAAACAGTCCTCGGGCCGGAGTATGCAGAGATTGCAATCTTCAGCACAACCTGGAAATAAACCAGCTTGCAATAAATTCCTCTTTATGATCGGGAGAGGAGATGTTAAGTCCGCCAAATTGGAAACATGATCGTCCTCATCCACGGCATTAACCGTCTTGTCATGATTAGGCATAGGGGCAGTGATGACATTAGGGGTCTCCGGAGGCTCAAACTCAATTTCTCCAGCTTCGATCATATCCTGAATCTTATTCTTCAATGACCAGCAATCGTTTGTATCATGCCCGGGGCTATCGGAGTGATATGCACACCTGGCATTAGGGTTATAACGAGAAGAGGTAGTGTTGGGATTCGTAGGAGGATCTCTGAGGGTGATCAAATTTGCCTTTAGCATTCCCTGCAGTGCCTGTGCCAAGGTCATATTGATCCTGGTAAACTGCCTTCTTGGCCTGTCTTGTTTGGGCTGGAAGTTTTGAGATGGTGGTGCTGCAATCGTAACTGCTCTAATGTCGTGGTCACGGTTTTTCTTGTTATGACCCTTTTGACCGTACACAACATTTGATTCGTTCCTCCCCTGATAGGACCTTTTGGTGCTTGCAGAGGTAGCCGCCTGTATCTTTCCACTTCGGATGCCGCTTTCAACACGTTCACCTGTTAATATAAGTTCAGTGAAACCTGATGAAGAACTTCCCAGTAGATGGCTGTAGAATGGGCCGGTCAGTGTGCCCATGAACATGTCCACCAATTCTCTGTCAGTCATAGGGGGTTTGACTCTGCCAGCCAAATCTCTCCACTTTTGAGCATATTCTTTAAAGCTTTCTTTAGATCCCATAGTCATATTCTGCAACTGTAGCCGGGTAGGTGCTAGTTCAGAGTTATACTGGTACTGTTTATAGAAAGTTGTTGCTAAATCAGTCCAGGTGCGGATGTCAGAGCTCTCGAGCTGATAATACCATTCCAACTGTGTGCCAGACAGGCTCTCTTGGAAGAAATGGATCCATAGCTTCCTGTCAGTGGTATGCGGCTGAATCTTTCTCACATAAGCTCTCAGATGCATCTGAGGACAGGACGCACCATCGTACTTAGTGAAAGTGGGGATTTTGAATTTGCGAGGAATGGTCACATCGGAGACCAGACCCAAACTTTCGAAATCCAGACCGGGCGCCTTCTGACCCTCCATAGCTAGCATACGTTCTTCCAGCAACTTGTACTTATCATCTCTTGGAGAGTACTGTTCATTTTCATAATCTTCATCGTCATCCTCAGGGTTGGAGAAATCAGCATTCTCTTCCTCTGAATCATTCTCCGCCCCCTCTTCTGGACCATTCGGGATTCCAAACTTGACTCCTGTGGCCTGTCCTTTACGCCTTCTTCCCGGGTTAATGAAACTCACAGCTTTCTTGTCTTTCTTCTTTTCGAGCAAAAGAGCCTTCAGTTCCTCCTGCCCCTTGGATAAGCTTAGCATCATCTCCTTGAATTGAGCATTCTGAGTCTGGAGATCTTTGACAGTTTGTTCGAGATCCATTTTTCTGTTTGCAATGAAGACCGTGAGAACATTGAACTTGTAGAATACCTGTTATGCAGTGTTATGTTATGTTATGCAATGCATGAAATGTTTTCAAGGACTTTTGGAATTTAACTTTGCGTAAATCACCAACAAGAGAGAAATGTTTATTGCTAATTTCTTTGATCAATGTTCATTACAAAAGGAATAATAATAAAAATACAATGAAAGCTCAAGTCTCCCAGGGGCGGCTTCTTTTTGGGCGAAGATACGCATTGAGTCTTCGTTCCTCATTAAGCTGACTGGTAAGTTCTAACACTTTCTTCCTTTCTGCGACGAACTGAGTCTCGAAAGTATCCCTTTCTTCTCTCAACTGGATCCAGGATCTCTTTAGTTCCTCAACATTGGTAGGCATATCTGGATAAGGAATGATCTGAGGAGCACCTCCTTCAGCTTCAGGTTCGACAATCTGAGGTCCGATTGCAAGATATGGCATGACAAGTTCACGAGCTCTGGCGCGTACCCATCTGAGATAAGGTTCCATAGGAATAGAATTTTTCTGTCCTAACGTACCTCTCTTCACCATGCCCCAAGCTCGTACAAATATTTGACGGAGGCCTTGGGAATCGTTGTCATAGTCGAACACAATGCCTTTGATGATCATTTCATGTGGACCATCTCTTCGAGCACAACCAAACTGTCGCAGAGCTAAAGCAGGATTATAAGTAATACCTCCTCTTATTCCTAGGAGTGGTACATTAGGGAACTCGCCACAACGGTCAATGATGGTAACATTTTCCTTGAACTGAGGACACCAACAGATGTCTGGGTGGGAGAGCGACATTATCCTTTGAGACCATTTCAAATTCTGCTCGTTCTTCAAGACCGATTGAGGAAGGTGCGAAATAAACCACCTAGACAACAAAGGTATACAGCACATGAGAGTCCCTTGCTTCTTCATGGTACGAGTGTGGAGGGAATGCAAAATGTCTCCCAGCAAGGTAGGTACAGGGTTATGAGTGAGAAATATCTTAATAGCATTCATGTCTATGAACTGGTCTGGGTTAGGAAATAGCACCAAACCATAGATTAGCAATGCTAGAACATCTTCGAAAGCATGGACATTCATATCCTTTAAGAATTCTCGAGCCTTATTTATCAGAAACTTGGCAAGTAAACCCTTAACTCCACTTCTTGTTACGCAATTGGTTTCAATATCGGACTTTGTCATGTGTAAAGCCGCGGCCACTTCTTCAGGCTTCGGAATCTTTTCCAAACCACTGAAAGGTATTTGATCAAGGATAGGTATCCCAAGCAGCCTGGAGAACTCTTCTAATGTGGGTACCAACTGATAATCTGGGAAAGTGAAGCAATGATGTTTAGGATCGAAGAACTGGAACATAACTCTCATCATATCTTCCTTGAAACCAGTAGTAACCAAATTGAGGAGGGAACCATGTCTCTTGATGAACTGAGCCCGATCAGGAAGTTCTGACACTAAATCCTTGAGTTGAGGAGAGATTGCTACAAGATTAATCCGGATAGTCTTCCTAGGAGCCATAGCCTTACAAAACAGAGCAAAGTTAAATCCCTAAGTCCTTGAAATGATGTTATGATGTTATGATGTTATGATGTTATGATGTTATGTAAATAACACGCACAAGCAAGTCACACAACAGTCATTCCTAAATTTTGAGGCTTGCATGAGTTCCATAGGTAAGTACCCTCCCCACTGAAGTTTAGTTGGTTCAACCTGTCCTAGAATAGTAACCGGGTTCTAGAAGGATCTCAAATCACCGACCTTCCTTTAAGTCCACTTCAGTGCAACACCAAGTGGTTGACCGAAGCTTCCCTAAAGTCCAATCTCAAAGAGTGTAATATCGAGTCTCAACCAACCCCAGTCGGAACCGAAGTCAGTTATCTCACTACTTTCTAATGGCCAGGATGAGTCAATTAGGGTTTTAAAGGTCTGGTTAATGCTTTAATGACACCACGCAGATGCCAAATTTTTCCTCAAGTAAACATGAGGAACATCAGGACATCCAAAGTGTCACATTAACCGTAGCCATCATTTTAACCATTCCAGTATACGCCGGATAGTCGCGATGATCTATTGCTACTTACCTAAGGTACACTAGATCCGGGTGTAGGATCTTTCACTCAAAAATACCCAAGCGATCCCTTAAAAGTAAATCAGACAATTTGGAATAAGTGATCTTGTTTTTAAGGTAACCTCTCTTTTTAAAGTATCCCCAGCAGAGTCGCCAGTTCTGTCATACGGTGAACTGACTTGGGGTATTTTGCTTTTTATCGCAATGTCGCGGATAGCAAGAGTCGCCACCGACTTTTCTTTTATCCAATAAGGAAAGGTGGAAAAGAACAGGAAAGACCTCAATAGATTTTGGGTTCGGGAGGTACATTATACAAAGGGAAGGTATTGGCACCCTTTGTATCCATGGTTATCCATGGGCTCTTAATTGCTGGATCACTTATATTTTTGTCTGAAAAGTGTTGGTGAATTGTTTAAAAATGTTTCGAAAAGAGAGTTTAACTTTGTAATGATTCTCGTATGAATGTATACAAAGTATTTATCTCGTTTGATTTTGAAAACGGTTTAGAAAAATGTAACTTGGTAATGATTCTAGTATGAATGTATACCAAGTGGTGATTTTCTAGGATTTGCAAAGTGTGAGGGGTGGGAAATGTTTTAGGTTATGATCCAGTAATTGAGAGTTATACCTTCCTAAGGTCGTTATGGGCGTTTCCTATCCTTATGAGGGTAAAACTGGCCTTACTATTGAGAAGTAAGTAATTTTACCCTTTGGATGTCTAAGGGTCATCGTAGGGTCATCGATAGGTCATTGAAGGCAACAGTTGTAAGGATACCTTAGCATTCGAAGGGACGATCATCATTTAACCGTAGGCTACACCGAAGGGTCATCGAGGGACAAAATCATATATTCGAAGGCAACATCCGAGGGACTATGATTTATTTTAAAGGGACATGATGATTTAATCGAAGGGTCTTTGCTAAGGGTATCCCCACATTCGCGGGACATGACCGTAATACCGTAATATCGTAAGGCAATAAAGAGAGGTCCAAGATCACATATTTAGAGGCCGTATTTTACAATCGATTAGGTAATTAGGATGAATTAAAGTTAATACATTAAAATTAATACATTAAAATTAATACATTAAAATTAATACATTAAAATTAATTAGGTAATTTAGGGTGAAACTCCACAAGGGTATCCCACCCCTAAGGTGGAATGCCTAGCCGGCCATTTCCTTGGAAACATGTAAACCTTTACACAATTCAACACACGGATTAGAGCATCAAGATAAAATATAATTGAAAGTTGCACCATAAAATAAACACAACAATCATGAACTCAAACCAAATGATGCAGAATTATAATAACATAAGATAGAACAGCCAAAAAAAATGAAACAGCTGCTGTTCCATTCGCCCCTGCTTCGCCTAGCGAAGGTCTAGCAAGTACTCGCTACTGGCTCGCTTAGCGATGTGCTAGCGAGCGCTGCTGGTTTTTGAATATGATATCAGTATAATCTCAACCAATTTTATGCCTTATGGATCTCATTACTGTTAGCAGCTGAGTTGTGACTTCGAATCGGCAAATCGGATTGAATTGGGCGGAGGTAGAACTTGGTGCCGCAGAGTTCCTTCCCGGTTTGCCTCCAATGAGTATCAGGGTTTGCTTGCTAGGGTTCTCCTTTCGTCCTTTTTCGTTCTCCTTTTCATTACTGAAGTGCTGGTATTTATAATGCTCTTTTTCATGACCTAATGGGCTCAGAATGAAGCCCGAAATTTTCTGTTGTCTGTCAGCTTCGCTAGGCGAGCATGTAGCGAACGCGTAGCGAACGTTCGCTAGGCGAGCGTGTAGCGAGCGCGTAGCGAACAGGCCAGTTTGGGCCATTTTCTGGATTGGGCCATTCGTGAGCTGGGTCTTTGTTCCTTTAAGATCAGTGTCATAAAAATGAGTCAGAATGCCCTGCAAAATGTCTTAAAATATTAATGGGCAAATTTTGGGGTATGACACTTAATTTTTTTGTCAATTTGGACAAAAGTTTTCCCTTCGTTTGTGTGACGAAATTCGAAAAGGAGATATTACAAATGGTTCATAAATAAAAAATAAATATAAAATAAAATACGCTAAAACTCCCTTATTGGAGTTTGAAAAGGGGGTCAATCAATATTTTTTACCTCGGTTTTCAGATCAACTGAGGTAATAGGTCACCGAAAATAAAATAAAAATTAAAGGTGCTAAAATTAATTGTTGAGATTCGAATGCATGTCCTCTGAATACTTTTTCCCTCGGTTATCCACTCAACCAAGTAATATATCATAGTCAAAAAAATAAAATTAAAATGTGCTAAAATATAGCTTATAGGTTTCGATTGCGTGTCCCTTAAAATGTAATTGCGGGGAATTGAAGTCGTGTTTCTTGAATATTTTCCCCACGGCTACCAAGGGAATATGTAGTATTTTTTTTAAAAATAAAATAAATTTGGTGCGGCTATGGTTTACCCTTAGTTTTTCATTGTTTGATGTGAAAGATTTGTCATTGAATTTATTATTTGTAATAGTGAGTGTTTTCAAATAAGTCGGTGAGAACAAAGGAAATTGAAGACATGAGCATTCTCTTGATTTGAAAATGCTATATATGTAGGTCTCTAGATAGCTCTTGTGATTTCTAAGATTGACTTGAGTTCTCTTTTTGAAAAATTAGCGACTTAAGTGTCTTCAGCCCGTCAATGAAATGTTTTTTTTTTGCTTTTTGTTGAAATTGGTGTTATGGTTTTTGGTCTTATTTTTGAGAACTCTATCTTTTATCTCACTTTTGGTATATCTTTGATCCTTGCTTGTTTGTTTTGGTTTTTCTCCTCTTAACTGCATTGGTGGCTAGTTTTTCTTATTTCTCTGTTTGTTTTTTGTGGCTGAGTTAGGTACCTCTCCTATTCCTTTTTCAGTTCTTGTATGCATCATTTTTAGGATTTTAATGCCTCTTGTAATTAATATATTTGATTTGATTTTAAAAAAAAGTTTGAGTTTAGTTAAAAATCAATATATGAGTAAAAAATTTCACATCGCATAGTATGGTAAAGGTAGAGGAAGGTAGAGGTCGTATAATCGAGTCTAGTTATTCATTTAAAAACTCATATATCAAAATTAATTTAACTTTGTATTGCACTTTTTATTCTTTTATATTATACTTTTATCTTATATATATGTCAACCGTAACAAAGATGTTTTAAATTGTAAAAGTAAAAAAAATTCATACTTTAAAAGTGTTGGCTATGAAAGGTTTTGGCTAAAATGCCAGAGAAATTTAATGAAAGAATCAATTTTTTACTTGTGGGAAAGTCAATATAAAGAATGAGATGTTAGAAAGGAAACATTCAACGTGGCCAACAAGAAATGGGAGAAATTATATGTAAGAGCTTAAAATACAATTTGCATGTATTAAATAAGTAATATTTTTGTGAAAGTTCTTGATAGTTGTCAGTTAAGAAGCTTTGAGACAATTTGAAGGACTATATCAAGGAAACAGTATCTCAAATCAGTTGCTATTGAAGGAGCAAATTCATGGCTTTCATATGGAAAAAAAATATGATAGTATTTTGATCATCTAAATATCCTCAGAGATATTGTTTCTAAATTAAAAACTGTTAAAGTCAAGATTGATGGTGAAGATAAAGTTTTGAGACTTATTTGATATATTTGGTCATTCTAGGGCATTGATGAACCATGCCATGACCAAAGAAATATCATGCTTCCATTAATGAAATCCCTTTAATTAGACTTTATAACTCTTGATCGATCCATCAATGATGCTCAATTTGTATTTTTCACACTATAATGGAGTTGTTGGAACAGATACACGGATACAGATCAAATTATAGAGAAACACACAAAAGTTTTGGTCACACACGGCCAAATTGTCCATGCTTGAAATATAGAGCAGTTATAGTTTCGTCTTATTCATTGGTTATGAATTACAAACTTTTATAGTTTTTGTGTTACACGCATATATGGAAATATTTATGATCTGGATTATAATAATACCCCTAAATCGTACCTCGGCCCCATCCTTTGCCCATTTGACATTACCTATGAGGCAAACTCAACAATAGTCTTGATCGATATTGACTAAGTACAATAATTGTCTCCATTAAAAAAATTGCCACCATTAGTTTTCCCAGATTATCCGAATAACTCAGATATTAAGTTAGGTTGATGATTGAAATTTATGAAAGAGTGTTTGGAGGTATTCTTCATCTATTTCACCTTTCTATCATATTTCCGAAAAAAAATGTGCTATGATACCATAATGGAAACTTAATGTGAAATTACATTATTTTTACTTGAATGAATAAATATTTATGGGATAGCCCTATAGATCAGGTTGTTACAACAAATTCATCAAAATAGGAATAAAGTTAACTAACAAATGTTCAAAATATGAACAAACTCAGATAAAAAAACTTCTACATCTAATAGGGTTTTTTCCATGAGGTAAGTCAACTACATCCCAAGTGTGATTCACATCAAGAGCTTGTAGTTTAACATTCATAGCGTTTTTCCAACTGTAAAATTTATTGGCTTGGCTAAAGGTTTTTGGTTCAATGTTTGAGGATATGGCACAACAAAAATATTTATAAGCAGAAGCACGTTTATCACATGTAAGAATTGAAGATAAATGATATGTAGTATTAGTTTCAAGAGAATGCATTTAAGTGGTATTATTAAATGCATAATAGCAATGGTAATCTACTAAATAACTAGGGGATGTGATGATCTAGTGGAATGTGTTATGGATGCAAGAGGATTTGTTAGGGTATACATAAGGTATAGGTTATGGATCAGGATCAAGAAAGGGATTGTTTAACGATGGATAGGCTGACTAGGCCCTACAATACTAGGTGAGAGAGAATGATTATTGGGAGATGTATGAGAGTCTATAATAGCTGTAGGTGAGTGGCCATATTGATGTTAGGTAATAGGAGAAGTGACAGATGGGTGACTGCCAGGGGAATGAGATGGTTCAGGGTTATTGACAGGTGTGCTACTGTCATGAGAATCAGACATATCAGAGGTGATAGTTGTGTTATACACATCAGGTATATCATCAAAAACAGGGTAATTGGTAGGTTGAAAATTGGTCTGGTTAGCTTATGTGTCCTTGTCAAGTTTGAATGGGAAGTTTTATTCATAGAAAACAACATTTCTAGATACAAAGATGTTGTGGATATGCATATCATAAAGTATATATTCTTTGGTTCCATCTTTATATCCAAGAAAAGTGCATTTTCTGACTCTAGGATCAAATTTTGTTATGTGAGCAGTTAAAGTGGTGGCAAAACCTAGGCAACCAAACACTTTCAAGTGGACAAGGGAAGGTGGTTCTGAAAATAATAATTCATGAGGACATTTGGATTTAAGAAAGGGAGTGAGAAGTTTATTTATTAGGTGATGACATGTTGGATACAGAAGTTCCACATGTTTAAAGGTATATGGGAATGGAAGCATAAACTTCTAGCACCATTAAGGATATGTTGTTGTTTCCTCTCAACCACCCAATTTTGTTGGGGTGTCTCAACACAAGATTTTTTATGCAATATGCCTTTGGATAAAAGAAACTCGAACATGGCACCAAATTATGTGCCATTATCTGATCTTAGAAACTTTAAGGATGTTTGAAGCTGGTTTTCTATATAGGCTACAAATTGGGTAATGCTAGTTTTGACTTGGTCCTTGGTTTTAAGGAAAATAACCCAAGTGTATCTACTATGATCATCAATAAGTGTAAGAAAATATGTGTGTCATAATAGAGAGATGATGGAGAATGTACCCCATAGATCAGCATGTAAAATATCAAATTACGCACAAGATTCAGTGGTACTATGAGAAAAGGGCAATTTTATTTTCTTACCAAAATGGTACGATTCACAAGGAACATTATTATTCTTACAAGAAATGAATGGAAATACTTAGGAAACATTTTTCAAGCCTATATCAGATATGTGTCCTAATCTTAAATTCCAAAGATTAGATATGTCATTAACAATGGAATTGTAAATGGAGGAGTGATGTGTAGATGAAAGAACATACAATCCTCTTTGCAACTTATATGTACCAATCATTTCCTTGGAATGATTCTGAAGGATTTGATAGGTATCGGCATTGAAATGCACAGAACAATTATAACCACTAACAAGTTTAGCAATGGAAATCAAATTGAAATGAAAATCAGGAATGTAAAGTACATTATGAAATGTTAAGGATGGTGAAACAACTACACTACCAGACATAGATGAAATGATGTGTGAGCCATAAGGCAAAGTGACATGGACAAGTATGATGGTTTTGGAAGTGATAAAAGAAGTTTTGTCAAACCAAATGTGATCTGTTGCGCCTGTATCTAAGATCGAGAGATTGGAATTCTTACCATTAGGGTTGGATGAATGGGAGTTCATGACAAAAGGGGAGCTTGAAATGGAATTGGCTTAGGGGTTGAGCTTGGATTGTTGAATTAATTATATGATGTTGTTGTACTGCTCTTAAGTCAATCCAAATGAAGACGCAATCGTAACTTATTGAGAAGCTTCATAGGCACTATTAGTTGCAACAATGGATTCTGAAGTATTGCCATTACCTAGAGATTTACCTTTCCCTTTGAATCCTGGTGGGAGGCCATGCTTGAGAAAACAAGTTTATGCAGTGTGATTCGTCCTGCCATAGTGAGTGCATACATGATTATGTCCTCGAGCACCATTGTTTCCATGAGTTTTTCCCTTGAAATAACTAGGTTTGACATTGTAGTTCCCAGAATTGGTGTGAAATTGACATGCAACTGCTTCTTCAGAGTTGCTAGTAATTTTAGAAATAATAGATATGGACTTGTTCATTTCGCGTTCTTGTTGAATGACTACGGATAAGGCTTTGTCAATGTCTGGTAATGGATTCATCATCATGATTTGAGACTTGGAATGTGTAAAATTTTCATTCAACTCTTTGAGAAAACGAATTACACAATCTTGCTCACGATATTTCTGGACAGAAGGAATCACACCACAAGAACAAGGGATTGCACAAGAACATGGCGAGAGGTATCTAGTTCATCCCATAAAACCTTCAGCTGAGTAAAGTACTTAGAGACATAAAAAGTACCTTGACGAAGCTTGTATAAATCCTCCTGAAGATCTGAAATGCGGAAAATATCGATATGAGAAAATTGAAGTTGCAGATTATGCCAAACATCATTTGCGCTATCGATATAGAGAACGAACATGGCAATGGATTTCAAAATCGAACGGTGAAGCCATGCAAGAACCATGGTATTGCAACGAATCCATGGCACATATAGAGGATCTGCAATCATTGGTTTTGTGAGGGTTCCATCAATGAACTTCTCCTTGTTCTTGGAGATTAATGCAATGTGCATTGATCATGACCATGTTTGATAATTCTTATCATCAAATAAGGGAGAAACAAGAACAAAAGCTGGATTTTTGTTTGGATGCAAATAGTAAGGATTTGTGGAAAAATTAGTATAACTCTAGTAGGCATTTGATGAAAGATCCAAGAAAAAAGAGAAAACAAAGAAAAGGAAGATGATGAATCTGCAAAGAAGAAACACATGAATAAAAAGTAATAAAAAGAATAGAGAAACAATGGCTATCAAAGCTTTGAAAGCTCTGATATCATGTTAATGGTGTAGTTGTAACATACAAACTCTATAAATGTGGTGTAAAAAACCGTTGAAACTTGAAGGAAGAAGGAGATAAAATGTGAAAGATAAAATATATATTCATTAAATTGGGCAAAAGTGGATTCCAATATCCAATATATACTACTCCCTCCGTTCTTTTATAACTGTCATTTGAGTAAAAAAATTGTTTCTTTTTATTTGTCGTTTTCAAAGTTCAAGACAACATTAATTGTTGTTTTGTCAAAATTACCCCTAATTATTTATTGAAAAGAGAGAAAAAAGCTAAATAATTAAGGGTATTATAGGTAAAAAGATAATCATTACTTGAAAAGTAGTAAAAATTATTATCTTTATTGGTATGTGGAAAAAGTTAAAAAAAGACAATTAAAAAGAAACAGAGGGAATAATAGATAATAAACTGTACACATGTCATAAAATGAATGGCCCACTAATATTAGTATATCAACATGCTAAGTTGTACTAATTATGCTGACTACTCAATAAAGTCTTTCGTGGATATTTTTGAAATAGTGAAATATCGATACCGTATACAGTATACAGACCCGTATCAGATATATGTACCATAAGTGGTATCTCATTTTTTCTCATTATTCTCTTTTAAGTTGAATTGTTAGTTTTTTTTTTGTATAATAACAAATAAATTTATGTATTTAAGGTCATTTGTTAAAGTAAAATAAGAGATTTGTTAACTAAAATCTCTTATTTATGCATTAAGACTTCATGTTAAAATATAATTATAATTGTCATCATTATATTGAACATATCTTACATAATTTAATTATGAAATTAATTCCAAGATTTTGGATCACAATTTAACTAGATTCTCATATACAAAAGAGTAAAAGGTGCTTATCTTCTTCATAGTGGGAAAGTATTTTATATTTGATTGATCAAGATTATGAAAATGTGTCTTACTTTTTACAACAGATGTGAAACATCATTACTTCCACTGGTTCTTGAATAATAGACCATCTCTTTTTCCTTTACCTTTTGTATTATAAGGTAGCGTTGGTAAAAGAGGGTCATGATATTGCCTATTCGTTGGCAAACTGATTCTGTAACATTGCCAGTTGATTATTTATTCTACAACATTCACTGCCAGCAGTTCGACAACAAAAAAAAAACTCAAACAATCTTATAATCTTGTATTTAGCCGCCTTTAGGTAATTATAAAATTTTGAAGATTTTAAACATGATAAAGTGTCTGTATAGAGAGCTGAGAAAGGACAAAGAAAAACATAGTCAGAATACTTTTTAAAATACTGATCAGCAGACAAAAAAAAGTTGATTCGTCAGTCTAAAAAATGAAAGCTAAAAATAATCGGTTATGAAACCATCTAAAAGAATTCTTTAAAATTCCTTTAGAAAAACTAGAATCTTTCACAAATATAGATGGTTGGAATTCCATCATGAAAATCTGCAACACAAGAGTATGTGCAATTCGGATTTGACTTTTTTGTTTGGTTATAGGGATCTGAGTCCAAAAACAAAAAGGAAGACAAGACAAAACTTTAAAAATTACTGGTTATAGTACGTGGATACTCTATTGTTTTGAAATTCTATGATGTTTACTTGTCTTTGTTTACTTTTGAGGATACATGAAACGTGTTATGTTGTGAAAATGAATGTATGATGATTAAGGAGGTGATGGTAGATAGCCAAAGAGAGAGCTTAAACACCACAGACATAAAGGAATAAAAGTAGGTTTAATGCAGAATGTTTAACCTAAGGCTACTTTATTTTATTTCTCACTCATTCAACTGTGTAGGTCTTTAACCTAAGGCTACTTTATTTTATTTCTCACTCATTCAAATGTGTAGGTCTTTAAAAATACAGAAATGATATCCTTACATTTTTTATACACCTACACCGTATAAATATATTGGTCATTTTCACTACGCCAAAAACTGGAATAGACAGCGCACCTTAGAGGACGCTTTATTACAAAAGCGCACTCTAAAGTGAAGCGAAAAAATAAGGAGCGAACAACTGGAATAGACAGCGCACTTTAGAGAGCGCTTTTGTAATAAAGTGCCCTCTAAGGTGAAGCGAAAAATAAGGAGGAGATAGAGGGACAACAATACAGGGCACTTTTTAGAAAACGCCCTCTAAGGTTACCCTTAGAGGGCGCTTTTAAAAAAGCGCTCTATAAGTCCATGTGCATTTCCAGTTTATAAAGCGCTTTTGAAAAGCCTTAGAGAGCGCTTTCATAAGCGCCCTCTTAGGCCCCCTTTAGAGGGCGTTTTTTTTCCCCAAGCACCCTCTAAGGTCCCCTTTAGTAAACATTAAAATTATAACATACTGCGCGTTTTGTTATTTCACTCTCTGTTATTTTCGTTCTTTTTCACGTTAGGGTTCTCACTGCTACGATTTTCGCTACTTCTAAGGCGTTCTCCTTCCACCTCTGTTAGATCTACGACGTTTCCTCCTTCTATTAATTCGTTGTTAGCTGTTCGATTTTGACACCATAGGTATTTTTCTAATCTTCATATTACTTGGTTTCTCTTCTGACGTTCGCTATTGTTCATTTTTGGTTTCATTTTTCTTGGTTCATACATTTATTGAGTATTCTCAACAATAATTATTGTGTTGCAATGCTAGCAATGGAGACTAGGTATTATGGGTTAAATTTCACCAACTGTTCCATTTGTTTCTCGATGTAGAAAAAGGAGGCAGCAATATCTAAAACACCTTCTACCAATCAAAGGTACATTATGCAGCTTATGAGTGTATTTATTCTAGCATACATAGCGTAGCTAGTAACTTAAGAAGTTTAGGTATGGATGTTATTTGATAGAGTAAATTAGAGTCGACTATTCTTCTGTTAGCTTTCAGTTAGACCATTATACAATTCTACATATATATTTTCTAGTCAATGTTTATCTTTTGTAAAAACTATATGATGATATATAACTATGCTACAAATTAGTGCATACCACTAATGCTTAATGCATGGTTCATACATTCTCATGCTATTGAAGTCAGAGATATCTGAAAATGTTGAGAAACTAACTCAATAAACCAAAATTGTTTTGGTTTTGGGTTGTTGTTGGAGACATGAATGCCCTGCACAGAGACTAACTCAATAAAGCGAAATTGTTTTGTCTCATCCCATTTTTGGTTTCTCTTCTGAAATTGTTTTTTGTTTATTCTAATTAGTAATGGATAATACATGGATGTCTTCCAATCGATTGTCGAGAGAGTACGAGAATGGGGTATTAGAATTCGTTAAGTTTGCCGTTGCGCACGCCGAAGACCCCAGTAGAATGATATGTCCTTGCTTGGGTTGTTGTTATGGGAAACGGGTTGACGCAGTTCAGTTGACATCGCATCTAATGAGGCATGGAATTGATCGAAGTTATACATGTTAGAATTTGCATGGTGAGAAAAGTAACGAGAATGTTGAACCGGGGGATAGTACGACCTATGCCTCAAACTATAGTGGCGCAGATACATACGATTGTGATCGAGTTGAAGAGATTGCAGAAGCACTTGAAGGAGATCTTAAGGATTGTCCCGAAATGTTTGAGAGGTTGGTAAGTGATGCAGAGAAACCTTTGTATGATGGTTGCACTAAATTCACAAGATTGTCTGCGGTATTAAAGTTGTACAACTTAAAGGCGGGCAATGGATGGTCGGATAAAAGTTTCACAGAGTTATTAGCCCTTTTGAAAGATATGCTTCCTGAGGATAATGTTCTTCCCAATCGAACATATGAGACCAAAAAGATGTTGTGCTCTATTGGCATGAGCTATGATAAGATACATGCATGTCCAAACGATTGCGTTTTGTTTCGAAATGAGTATGCATCGTTAAATGAGTGTCCTAAATGCGGTGTCTCGCGATATAAGAACAAGTTGTCTCCAGCAAAAGTCTTGTGGTATTTTCCTGTTATTCCGAGATTTAGACGCATGTTTCGTAGTGAAACCGATTCAAGACACTTGACCTGGTATGCAGATGAAAGAATTATAGATGGAAAGTATCGATATCCGGCAGATTCACCACAATGGTTGAAAATTGATAATGATTATCCTGAATTTGGAGAAGAATCAAGAAACCTTCTCTTGGCATTATCTACTGATGGAATGAACCCACACGGTATCCAGAGTATCTCATACAGTACATGGCCTGTGATTATTATGATTTATAACCTACCTCCATGAGAATGAGGTTGAGCCGTATGTTGAAATTCACAAGGATGTTCTCCGAGGTTTAAATCCCAATAGAAATGAAAATTGGATAGTACGAGAGCACAATCGATGTTTTATACCTTGGTTTAAGGATCATATTTATTCAAAGTATTATTCAGATCCCGCTTCAATAACAGAAAGGTTGAGATGCTTAGCATATGGTCCAAGTTTCCATGTTTTTTCTTATAGCGCATACGCGATTAATGGATACACATTTTATACCAAAGAACAAGATGATAAAAGTACTATGCAGAATAGTGGTGTCACCGTGGTAGCTGAAGCAATGCACATATCAAGTGTGAAGGACTTAAACCCCAAATTTGCAAATCTGTCGTATTTTGGTGTTATCGAGCGCATTTTGGTGTTTGATTATGAGAAGTTTCAGATTCCTATATTTGGTTGCAAGTGGGTTGAAAATAATAACGGCATTCGAATGGATAAGTCAGGATTTTTGCAAGTGGATCTTAATAGGGTGGGATACAAAGATGAGTCTTTTATTCTAGCCTCTCAAGCTAGACAAGTGTTCTATGTCAATGATCCGAAAAGTACGAAATGGTCTATAGTTCTTTTTTCCAACAAAGTAATTGATGAAAACACTGGAGATCAAGGTGATATTGATGTTGAGATTGAATCGTTTACCAGAAATGATCAAGATAAGAATATTATATCAAATGATTCATATATTAGAAATGATCATAATGAGGGTATTTGGATCAATCCAACCGTCCGTGTTGTTAAGAGACATGTAGAACATATTCCAACCAAGAAAAGAAAGAGAACTTAGTGAAAAAGGTACAGGTCAAATGATTTTAATTGTTTTCTTTATTACAGGTCAAATGGCTTTTATTACAGCAAATCGAGTCAGTTGCATCAAAAAAAAAAGGTATAAACACAATTATATGATATTTATGCATAGAAAATGTTAATTCTTGATCTTATACTTCACCTAACTAATTTTATGATATTTTAGGTTCATGCTATTGATATTGAACAAAAAGAGGTTGTTGCTAAGAAGACTGCGGCTAGCAAAAAAAACATACATCTCAGAGATGCTTTTGCTACTTAGTTTTATTTCTTTTTAAGTTATGAATTGGTTGTATATTTAGAATCTTTAGAAGTTAAACGATTATATATCAGTGGATTGTTGTATATGTATGGATTGTTGTATATAAGGCTTGTTGAATGCAATGTGTGAAAAAGGGCTTCAAATTATACAGTTTTAGGTGTACTGCTTCAATATACAGGTTGTCTAAAATAAATAAAAAAATATAGCACTTTTTAAAAAAAATAAATTAAATAACCACCCACTTTAGAGGGTGCTTTCCAAAATAAGCGCCCTCTAAACCCTTTAAATTTCCACTTTAGAGGGCGCTTTCCAGTAAAAGCGCCCTCTAAACCCTTAAAAGTTTCCACTTTAGAGGGCGCTTTCCAGTAAAAGCGCCCTCTAAACCCTTAAAAGTTTCCACTTTAGAGGGCGCTTTCTTTAAAAAGTGCCCTCTAAAGTGACCCTTAAAGGGCTTAAAGAGCCACTTTAGAGAGCGCTTTCACCAGGAAAAAAAGCGTTGTCTTTACCTATACCAGCGTCAGATTAGAGGGCGCTTTAAAGCGCTGTTATAGGCCAAAAAAAGCGCCCTCTTTTCCCTTATTTGGCGTAGTGTTTGTAATTCATTAGTTTAATAGGGGTAAGTTGGTCTTTGCACTTTAGGTTTTAGGGTAACTCAAAACCACACACATCACTGTACGTTGAATGGTGAAGTTGTCTCAAAAACCAGCTGCGCTCTCCATCTCCATCTCCATCTCGTCATCGCGCGCCGCGTTTCTCTCTGTCTCCGTCACCGCCGCGTCTCCGTTTCCGTCACCATCTCCATCACCGCCGCTGGTTTCCGTCTCCATCTCCGTCACCGCCACCGCGTCCTTTCGTCTCCATCTCCGTCACCTCCACCGCGTCCTTCCGTCTCCATCTTCTACGTGTCATCCTGTTCGTCTTCATCATCTCTGTCTCAAGGTTAGATGGTTACACTTCTACCATATTAACACTGGAAATTTAGGGTTAACGCCTTTTAGGATGACCTTTACAGTGGAACCAAAAGCATGTACAAGATTCCTTTGAAATTTAGGGTTTAGGTTGAGTGATTTATGTGTTTCTTTGGTTTTTAAATCCATGGTTGTAGTACTGATTATGTGTTTTTTTGGTTCTGTTTTGTTATTAGGTGATTTCTTGCCGAAACTATGTCATCATCAAAGAATGGCGACGAAACTGAAGTAAGTAATAGGCATAAGTTTAAACTTTTATTTGTTTACATATTGTAGTTGTTTGCACTGTTGGTTAATCAAGTTTTTTCATGAACTTAAGGTGCGAATGAGGCATAGCTGTATCCCGATGAATTTGAGCAACATCAATGAAAAGTTAACAAAAACTCAACGTGCTCACATCGAATGCACCCCATTCAAATGGGTGATGGGTATTTCTAACAACTTCTCAATCTCAAGTGGTTTATTATGGGAGTTGGTAAGTAGATGGGATGTACATAGTAGGGGATTTAGGGTTAGGGATAGAATAGTTCCCTTCACTCCAGTTGATGTTTCTTTTGCTCTTGGATTGCCAATTGTTGGTAAGTCTCTAGTAGTAGAAGAAGATCAACAATGTGAAACATTAGATCTATTTAAAGGGGCTGATATAACCATTAACAATATCCACAAACAACTTTGTTACCATAAGAAAAAATTAGTTAATTTTGTTAGACTTTACATATTACTTGCATTTGCGGAGTTTTACTTTCCCAAAATAGGGAATAAGGTATTTACGGGATTTGTTAAGCAATTGGATGATTTGGATTCCCTTGATGCCCATAGTTGGGGCATTGCTGTTTATAACTTTGTGGTTTCTAGTTTATGTGAGTCTTCAGTTGTGTTGAAGGAGGGAAAAAACAAGGCACAAAGACATTTAAACGGGTGTGCTGCCATATTGTAGGTAAATATATTATACTACTTTATAGTTCCATCTTGTATTTTGAAACTTTGAAACTTTTCAATTTAGAAATTTACAAGTCCTAATATTTGTTACAGATTTGGGCATTCAACCACTTATCTTTGGGGAAAGCACCAACTGTTTCTAGGTTTAGTTTTCCACGTGTATTGAATTGGCCGGTTATAAGTATACAGAAGAAAAATATTGGAAAAGCATTTGAAAAAAATATGGTAAGATTTTGTGTGTTTGAATTGAGAAAATTATTTTTTCTATTGTTGTGTGTTGATTGACTTCTATTTTGTTAGATAATTGATAGAGTGGTTGCAACAAAAGAAGAGCTGAAATATGACATAGTCAATGCTGCTCTGTTTGAACAAGAACAACAGTTTGTAGATGTTATTAATTATCATAGATTGGTGGCTGAGAATAAAGATTTTAAAGAGAGGATAGCAATTCTTGAGTATGAAGTGAGGATGATGAAAGAGGCGAGAGTTAACACTCCGGTTGAGGAGGAGGTTGTTCAAGATGATCGACAACTTGTGAACTTTATTACTGAAGATGAAGTAGGAACTTTGGCTGGAGATGTTGAACATAACACTCCATTTAATGATGATGCCAATGTTGCGGAAAATCAATTAAAGTCTAAATCCAACATGGCTACAAGAATGAGGAAGAAACCAATGAAGCGTGGAAAAAGAACCAAACTTAATTTGTAAATCATTAGTGTTGTAGTGTAGAATTTGTGTAATATGTATTGCAGAACTTGTACCAATTATGATGTGTTGTAGTGGAATGTTGACAATTTGTGGTTGTATTTTGTTTATGTGCACAATGTCCTGATTATGTTATCGTTCATTTTATGGTTAATGTGTTGAGTATGTTATGGTTCATTATGTTGTTAATGTGTTGAGAATGTGTTATAGTGAATATTGTTCCATCAATGTATTAACCAACTTCATGAAAGGTATTAACCAGGTCTGGGACTGCAATTTCCCTTGTTTTAAAGTCTTAAACTTACGTTAACCAACTTCATGAAATGTATTAACCAAGTCTGATTTGACAATTTCCCTTGTCCTGAAGTCTGGAACTGCATTAACCAACTTCATGAAAGGTATTAACCAGGTCTGGGACTGCAATTTCCCTTGTTTTAAAGTCTTGAACTTTCGTTAACCAACTTCATGAAATGTATTAACCAAGTCTGAAAATGAAATTTCCATTGTTTTAAAGTCTGGAAGTCATCAACCGAAGTTAAACTTCCATTAACCAACTTCGTGAAATGTATTAACCAAGTCTGGGACTGCAATTTCCATTGTTTTGAAGTCTGGGACTGAAATTTCCATTGTTTTGAAGTCTGGCACTGCATTAACCGAAATTAAACTTCCATTAACCAACTTTGTGCAATGTATTAACCAAGTCTGGGACTGCAATTTCTCTTATTTTAAAGTCTGGCACTGCACTAACCGAAGTTAAACTTCCATTAACCAACTTAGTGCAATGTATTAACCAAGTTTGGGACTGCAATTTCTCTTATTTTAAAGTCTGGCACTGCACTAACCGAAGTTAAACTTCCATTAACCAACTTCGTGCAGTGTATTAACCAAGTCTAGGACTGCAATTGCATTAACAAAATATTTTATATATAATTTGTCAAACCTGTCCATTTGTGGCTTCAACTCTGTTACACCATAACTAGTCTTGATATATGAATGCTTCCTTTTAATGTTTTTCTTCCATCTCGTTAAAACATACTTCTCTGGAAGACTTACAATCCTTTCCTGACTACACACGGATAACACATGCCGACACACAATACCTCTAAACTCAAATAATGAGCATTCACATTTGAAATCGTGGTTTTCCTTATTAAGCATAACTTTTAAGACTCGCTCTTTGCGTATGTCTCCAGCTAATATCTCCTCCAACACATGATACGTAGCAAAGCAATCTTCCATGCTATTTAATGAGGCAGAACAATTCATTTTAGATCTGAATTCCACTTGAATTTCCTTGAATTTGGCATTCGTAAACTCACTTTGGAATTGCTTCTCAATGGACGAGTTTGACCCACATGGAATTGTTGTATCCATCGAATTAAAATCAGCTTCAAATTCCTTTTCTGCCCGACTTCTAAGAGCATTATCATATTGTTTCACGAACTGATTTAGACTTGTTGTAGAATTGATATATCCATCAAAGAAAGCATGTATGCTCTCACTACGTTGAGTAGTTGACATACCAGCCCAAAAATAGACCCTTAACAAAGTTGGTGCCCACCTATGATGCTCAATATATAACCCACCCAACCAATCATTTTCTTGGAGATCAAACTTTTCTATGAACGAACACCATTTTTTTTCAAAACTAGTTGTTGTAAATGTGTCATAGACGGCTTCTTTCATTGCATACTTGATCCTTTTGTATTCACCATATCCACTTAGCTTTTCTGGATTTTTTTTCATTATATGCCATAAACACCACCTATGACGAGTTGTAGGGAAGACTAACTCAATAGCATTTTTCATAGCCTTACATTGATCGGTCACAATACCCAAAGGTGCTTTTTCTAGCATACAACGAAGCCATGACTTAAATAACCACACAAAAGAATCTGTGTCTTCACCTGAAAGTAATCCACAACCAAGTAATGTTGATTGACCATGGTGATTCACACCAACGAATGCAGCAAAAGGCATGTCATATTTGTTAGTCAAGTATGTTGTGTCAAAAGTTACAACATCTCCAAAATATTCGTAAGCGGCTCTACTTCTTGCATCAGCCCAAAATACATTCCTCACATGAAAATCATCATCCAAATCTATGTCATAGAAGAAATCTGTATTTTGTTCCCTCATTTTACAAAAATAACTAATCAAAGCCTTACCATCACCTTCTTTTCCAATTGCACGACGCTCTTTGTTAATATAATTCCTCACATCTTTTTCACAAAAGGGAATATTTTCATGTCCTCCTACATCTTTAACAAGCGATTGAAAAGTCTTGTTGATCCTTACTCCCGCATCATCATTGATTTGGATTGTTCTCCTCACATGTAAGTTCATTTTCTTGTTAGCCTTGAACAATCTTGCTTTTGTAGGGCTAGTCTCATGAGAATGGTTAGATTCAAATTGTGTAATGTACCAAAAACCATCTTGTTTCAGTTTAATACAAATCTTGGCAGGACAATTTTTTGCTCTAGATGGTAGTGTCTTTAACGTGCATGAAATTTTTGAAATGTTAGACCCCTCTCTTGAACATGAAAGTATTAGGTAGTTGACCTTCCCGTCATCTTCTTTTTTCGATGATCTAATCCTCCATCCAAACCCCTTTTTTAAAGCATACTCTTGATAATATGTTTTAACTTCCTCTAGACAAGAAAAACACATCCCGATTGCAGGAACCCAAAGTGTGTCATCATCATAACCACCACAATCACCGTGATCAACTTCTACATCTTCCCCTTGACTACTACCACATTCTATAAAAATGCTTGAACTGTCCATTCTGACACAAACTGCACAAAAATGTCACTGTTATGTATAATATAAATTTATAACAACGTTGGTTAACAACATTCACAAGTATGGTTAATATTGTCTATAACTTGGTTAATAAACTCCCAGACGTGTGGACAAGTTTATAACATTGTTTATTACAGAGTTGTTTATTAGTGTGACATAACTTGGTTAATACAGTTCCCAAAGTGGTTAACGAACCAACATGAGTAAATATATGAAATCAAATTGTTTCACAGTAAATAAACATGGTTAACGGTGTGATCAAAGTAGATGGATATTGTTTAGAACATGGTTAATGAGCAAACGTGAATAAACATATGAAATCTATAACAGTAGATCCAAAAAAAGAACATTGATATTATGGAATGAATCTACAAAAATGATATCTAGAAACTTACTGAGTTAAATCTTCATCTTCATCACATAATGATTCTAAATAATTTTCTATTTTTCTTCAAAAATCATGTATGTGATTGGGTAACAGCGACGGCGCGAAAGAGAAAGAAGAAGAAGAAATGACGCAAAAGAGAAAGAAGAAGAAGCAATGGAAACAGGGAAGAAGAAGAAGTGGAAACGATGCTGTGTGTATGTGGTTGTGGTTAGGAGAGAGACACACATCACGGCCCACACTAAATATCTTTATAATATGTTATGTTTATTATTTATTATTTTTTATGCTATTCTTACACTGTTCATACGGTGTAGTGTATGAATAAGTGTAGGAATATCAAACCTGTTAAAGATAATGTGCCACTAAAAGGATTTCTCAAAAAACACGTGAAACAAGAGAACATTTTTTACTATAAACACTCAGAAAGTAAAGAATATGAGTGTTATTTTTCTTCATTTCTCGGATAATTTCTCTGATTTTTATTTTCTCCCTATTTATCAATGACATGTCTAGAATGTTGCATGTTCATGTCAATACAATGAAATATAGATTTTCTAACAAGTTTTTAACTATGTTGGATATTGAGCTGAGATGAAATCTTTTTCAATAGGTGCCTTCCTTTTTTTTTTTAAATTTTAAATTTAAAAAAAAATCATATATTCTCTCTCGATTGAGAAACCAACCGTTGGAAAAACTCTTTTATATACAAGCCTCAATTCCCAATAACTGTAATGTTGCGTTTTATTCAAAATTAAGCAGGGCTTCCTATTTTAATTACTTTATCCATGCATGTTAAGATTATGAATTGGTGCATTTCATCATGTTTCGGTACGTAATTACTTTATCCATGCATGTTAAGATTTAATGTTGTTTGTTGAGATTGAAGGTTTAATGTTGTTGTTTGCTGATATTGACATTGAATGTTGTTGTTGTGTTAAGTAAAAGGTCTAATGTTGTTATTATTGAGATTGGATGTTTAATGTTGTTGTTCTTGTTGAGATTGAATGTTTAAAGATTTAATTTTGTTGTTGTTATTGTTGTTGTTGTTGTTGTTGTTGAGATTGATGGTTTAATATTGTTTTTGTTGTTGAGATCGATGGTTTAAAGGTTAAATGTTGTTTTTGTTGTTGAGATTGATGGTTTAAAGGTTAAATGTTGTCGTTGTTGATGTTTTTTTTGTCAAGATTGAAGGTTCATTGATTTTGTTGTTGTTGTTGTTGGTGTTGGTGTTGTGTTGTGTTCAGTAAATGATTTAATCTTGTTATTATTGTTGTTATTAGGATTAAGGTTTATTTTTGTTGTTACAGCTATTGAATATTTAATGTTGTTGTTGTGTTAACTTATTAAAATCTTGATATCTCTATCAATGGTGCGTAGAATTTTTTATTCAATCATGGTTATTAAAATGTGTGGTTTATAAATGTTTTGGATTGATTTTGAAATCATATGAAAATTTGTTCTTTGATATTTTTAAGAAAGTTTGTGAAAAACAATGTGTTAAGAAATTTGATATCTTTTCAACATGTAAATGTCATAGATTGACAAAATTTCTTAACATGCATGTGTCTAATTTAATATAGGTGTAGATTTATTACAATGTGACTTAGTAATGTATTGATATTATAATGTGACTTAGCACAATTGTAAACTAAACAAGTTTTTCATTCAAAATGCATGATTTATATTGGACTTTGATTTTATTTTAGAAAGTATTTATTGATCACAATTGGATTAAATACTAGATTAAGTGCAGAGTATGAAAATAGAGTTGTTGAATTTCTTCAATTCACTGAAAGAAATATTCCTCACAATAATGAAATTTTTTATTATCCTCCTGGTTTTTGTGAGAATAATAGAAAATATGGAAACAAAGAAAATTGAATCATCTATATTGTGATGAAATTTATCAACATTATATGACATGGACTTGGCATGGTGAAGCGGAAAAACCTCAAGCGTGTCATAGAGAGATGACATTGATGTGGATATCGATTATCAACTAGAAGATATGATTTGTGATATTGGATAATATTTTTTAGGAGGGTCTATGTGTATGATACTTTATGTAGTGACAAGGAAGACCCTTTATATACAAGGCACACAAGTTTTAAACGATTGTCCCTAGTACTAAGACAACGTAATCTGAAGGAAAAAAGTGGATGGACGGGTAAAAATTTCTCTAAATTGTGTGAATTGTTTAAAGACATGCTTCTAGAAGGTAACACGTTGTCGAACCATAATGAATAAACATAGAAGATATTATGATCAATGGGTATGGACTATATCAAAATATACGAATCTCGTAATGATTTCATATTATACAAGAAAAAATATGAAATACTAAATCAATGCCTAAAGTATGGAGAGTCGGGCTACAAATTAAAGGATAATGATGCTCATGATGATTGTGTAAGAATAAAGGGTCCTCCTACCAAGGTGATATGGTAACTAAAAATGATTTTAAGGTTCAAGATATTATTTACTAATGTAAATAATGCAAAGAATATTTAAATGACATGTAGACGAAAGAAAATGTGATGGAAAAATTTGCAATGTAGTTGATTCTTTGCAATGACATAAAATTTAGTAGTTGTTTCCTAATTTTAGCTATGAGAAAAAAAATTTAGGCATGGACTTTCCACTTATGGAATGAAGTTGTTTAATAATTTAAGTACTAACCATACTCATGCCTTGTTCTTATCATTATTTACAACATATCTTTATGATTGTGCATGAAGCACAAATATATGATATTATCTATGATGATTTCGGACATTATACAACTTGGAAGCGATATAGATGTTTATCTAAGTCCATTGATTGGAGATTTGTAGGAGGAAAGCGTTGCACCGTGTTAGAAATGAAAATCCTAAGTTTATTATCCCAAAAGTAAGTGATATTAGTTGTGACATTTATTTATATGTTTAATAACTTGTGTTTTTTTGTATATTCCTAACCATTATATAAAATTTATTTGTAGACTAGGCAATAGTCACCAGGGCATGAGTGTGGATATTATGTGATTAAATATATGTTGAACATTATATACGTTGGTGTTGTTGATTCATGGAAGCATGTAATATATTTATAATTAGACATTAATAAGTTTCACCGAATGATAGTTTGTTATTATTCTAAGTGTTTTTACATTTCGTTCAACTTATAGTTATTCAACAAACGGATACCATTCATAGAAGAAGATTTATATGACGTTCGTCTACGTAGGGCAACTGGTTTTCTTGAGTTTTTTATTCACCCCAATTTATGGTTTACTAGTTGTTGCCTTGTTTATTGAACCATTTGATATATTTGAGTTTTACTGTAAAAAATGAACTTGTATGGTTTCTAAGTCACTCTGAATTTGTTTGAGTAGCTTACAAGATGTAAATATGTATAGTTTTTGTTTATAAGATGTGTTAAATGAGAGGAAGTGAGTAGTACCATGTGGAATAGTCATAGATTAGCTTATGGAAGCCAACATAGTCGTGATAGGACAACTGCAAAAGTAATCCAATATGGTTTTTTTGGGTGTCTACACTTTTCCATGAACATTGTTTGCTACATTCACAATAGGGTGACCATTAGATCCGAAACCAAAGCTACATTGCATGAAATTTTGAAAGGCAGAAATCCAAATGTTAACTATTTCCATGTCTTTGGTAGTAAGTTCTATATCATGGAATATCGTGAACAAAGAAGAAATGTGGATTCAAAAAGTGAAGAAGGGATATTTAGTGGATACTCTATCAATAACAAGGCCTACATGGTCTTCAACACTCATACCAAGATTATGATGAAATCCATTAATGTTACTGTTAATGATATTCCTGAAGAAAAAGATGTTGTTGAGGATGAAAATGATATTTCCCCTCAACAGACAAATGTCCCCAACAGAAGTCCCAGACAAAGGGTCTGACATTGAGGCTGAAAGCGAAAATTCTAAAGAAACCACTATTAACAAAGGAACTTCCATCATAATTTAGAAGGATCTTCCTATTGATAATGTCATAGGGAATCTAAATGAAGGAGTCATCACCAGATTCAGAAATATGATTTCTAACTCTTGCTTCATCTCCAAGATTGAACCTAAGAATGTCAAAGAAGCTCTAACTGACGAGTTATGGATAAGTTCCATGCAAGAGAACCTATATCAATTTAGAAGAAGTGAAGTGGGGGAGTTAGTACCTAGGACTGAGGATGTGAATGTAATTGGTACCGAGTTGATTTTCAAGAACAAATATGACGAAAGTGGTAATGTGACAAGAAACAAGGCAATGTTAGTGGCTCAAGGGTACACTCAAATAGAAGGAGTAGACTTCGATGAGACTTTTTTATCCAATTGCTAGACTTGGATGTCAAATGTGCTTTTCCTAAATGGGTATCTCAATGAAGAAGTATATGTAGAGCAGCCAGAGGGATTCATTGATCCCAATTTTAGATACCACGTGTACAAATTAAAGAATTCTCTTTATGCGTTAAAGCAAGCTCCAAAAGAATGGTATGTAAGATTAATTGAGTTTCTTATCAACAATGGCTACAAAAGAGGAGGAATAGATAAAACTCTGTTTGTGAAGATAAATGAAGGGAATCTCATGGTAGCACAAATTTATGTTGATGACATTGTTTTGGAGGAATGTCAGACTCGATGGTGGAGCATTTTCTCCAACAAATGAATTATGAGTTTGAGATGATTCTTGTATGTGAATTCACTTAATTCATTGGTCCTCAAGTTAAGCAGCTGGAAGGCCACATTTATGTATCTCAAGGCAAATATGCTAAGAGTATAGTGAAAAAGTTTGATCTTAACTATGCAAGCCATAAAAGAACTCATGCTGCTATACATATAAAAGTAACCAGAGCTAAAAATGGTGCAAATGTAGACCAAAGTCTATATAGAATCATGATTGGGAGTCTACTCTATCTCATAGCAAGTAGACCTGACTTCACATTTTTTGTACGTGTGTGTGTGTATGCTATATATCAAGTTAATCCCAAAAATAGTCATCTTGCTCATGTAAAGAAAATCTTGAGGTATGTAAATGGGACATATGACTATAGTATTCTCTACTCACATGATTCTAACTCTGTGCTAGTTGGATATTATGATGCTGATTGGGCTGGAAGTGCTAACTATAGAAAGAGCACATCTGTTGGATGCTTCTTCCTTGGAAACAACTTAATATCTTGATTCAGCAAGAAGAAAAATTATGTCTCTTTATCTACTATTGAGGTTGAGTATATTACTGTAGGGAGAAGTTGTACGCAATTGCTCAGGATGAAACAAATTTTGAAGGAGTGCAATGTGGGAAAAGATGTCAAGATGCTGTTCTGTGACAACTTGAGTGATATCAATATTTAAAGAATCATGTTCAAGATAGTAGAACTAAGCATATTGACATTCATCTTCACTTCACTATGGAGCTTGTTGAAGATAAAGTTGTATCTCTTGAACATGTGTCGACTAAAAAATAGTTGACTGACATTTTCACTAAGGAATTAGAACCTGTCTACTTTGAAAAGTTAAGGGGTGCAATAGGCATTTGCATTTGTGAGAATTAATAGAAGTTAAAACTAGGGAGGCGTGCAAGATAATTTTTCTCTCTTTTCGTCTATGTTGCACGTGAAACAAAGCTAATGGATATTGTTTCAAAACCTCCTTTTATCCGGACCTTCGTTACTAGCAAGAACAACCAAATAGTTTTATCTTTCTCTCAGAAAAATGCTCAACTGTTCATCCCTTTCAATATGAATAAAAAATATGAGAATATTAAGAAGCAACCCTTTACCAAGGGAGTCTCTTTCATGAAGGATATTGAAATATTCCTTGAGGCTAAGAAGAATAAGAATAATTGAATGGGTTCTAGTTCTTCTACCAATGGTGTAGAGACTCATACTGGATCATCAGGTGGAACAACTGTAACTGGAAAGATATTTGTGACCAAGATGAAGTCCTTGAAGAAGAGAACTGTTCAAGCGCATGAATCTGACTCAGAGGAAAATGAATATTGTGATACATACATGAACTGAAGAGGATGGATATAAGAATAAGACTAAAAGATGTTTCTTTCAGGTGTATCTAATTAGTTTGTTTGGCCCTTGTATATGGGCATATTTATTTCCTTTTAGGGTTTGTAATGGCCTTGTTGACAAATAATATTGTCTAGTTCTCAAGCATCATGCTAAAACATTTGTCCTAATAATTGCTTACATTTTTATTCTCCTGATTTGTGTGTATGTGCTAACGTACTGACCTCTGCGGAATGACTGAATTTGTTGAGATACATGTTTTCCAAATTGTCGCATAAAATGGGAGTAATTTTGTGTTGTGTAAGG
Organism: Lathyrus oleraceus; assembly: GCF_024323335.1. NCBI lineage: Eukaryota > Viridiplantae > Streptophyta > Magnoliopsida > Fabales > Fabaceae > Lathyrus > Lathyrus oleraceus. The sequence continues at coordinate 336,192,736 of NC_066584.1, read as the reverse complement.
GGTAGTTTTTTTACTATAAACTGTTGTATGTGGTATATGCTGATCTCTGATGTGTCTAGTGCTCTGTGGTACTAAGTGGATTCCTGTGTGCACACATGCTGAAGCATTTGGCCTGGCATCTGGCCCTTAACACCGTGTGATTGTGTGTGTTGATATCTCTATGTGTTAGGAGTAACTTCTGACCTTTGACTACTAACTATTAATTGTGTGTACATGCATGTTTTTTTTTATGTAGCATCGTGTGTAGAAAACTCATGATATTGTATGTGTGTGTAACAATCTCATGATTTATGAATTGTGCTCTAGTTTGTGTTGCTTCTACGACTACTACTATGTGCTTTGTGCTTCTGTTGCGGCTGCTGATATATGGTCTAAGTATATCTTTGATACTTAGCTTTTTTTTCTACTTGAAGAGTTATTTTGAAAAAAAATTCTAAAGGTGAAAATTATTGGTCCTTTTGTGATTGTCTACATTATGAAAAACAACATGGAGTTTTCTCAAGTTGGTTCTGGTGCATAAGGGACATATGTTAAACACAATGCTTTAACATGTGGGCTGCAACATCTGGCCTCTGATAACTGACATATGGAATTGCAGTTTTGGATCATTAATTCTCTATCTAATATTCACTCTACAAGAGAAGATATACTAGTTATAAAAAGGAGTTAATTTGGATTTAATGATGCAATGTATGGAACACGATGTTCTAGCATGTGCAATACAACATCTGACCTTGTTCAACAGGCCTTAAGATATGTTGTTTGGTGCGATTTTTCTGATTAGATTTCAATCAAATTCATCGCCGATTTTTTAGAAATGCGTGTTTGATTTGTTTGACAGTTGGAGATGTTCAAATTCTATTTAAATGTGATTTAAATTTGAATTTGAATTAGAATAAATCATATCTTTTATTGGACAGGTTTATGGAGAAAATAAAATCCTACTTTTTCAACTATTATTCTGGATGAATTAAATGCAAATCTATGAGGAGGAAAAACCCAAAAGACATTGCAATATAAGGAAAATCTATTATCATGGTTTAGTGGGGATTTATACACAATAACTAGGACCTTTGTGTCTAGGGTTTAAGTATTTGTTACTTATATTCCACGCTAATGCCATAACTGGATTAATGTTGAATCTATTATTGTTCACCACTGTATTTTGAGTAACCTGGAATAATTGGTTTATCTTACACGAATTGTAATTTCAACAATCAACATATTTGTTATAAAGGTGGATCATTAGGGTTTAGTGATTGAAGAAAGTGAGCGGGTTCTCATACTTAGGAGGAGTCCTAAATAGAAAGTAACTAGGATTAGGGAGAGGCATAAACTTCATAGAATTTAAAGATTCTTATAAGACTAATTATTTTAATTTGAGGTAGTGAATTTCCTTTCATGGGTAGAGTTCCCCCAGACATGGTTTCATTGAACTGAGTTACCAATCTCTTGTGTTATTTCGCATCCTTTTGTGCTATTTATTGTTGTCATATTACTTTGTTATGGTTCAATAAGTTGGAGATGTTGTTCCAACATTTGTCCCCGATGGAAAAAAACTTCACACATGGATATGGAGCGGCACCCAGGGCAACACATTCCCTCCTTGTTTTCATTCTTAGGCAAATTCTTGATCCCTTCGAACTGCACAACTCGCCTGTCAAGTAATGTGTATTCAAGTCTCAAATAAAGGGTAGATAGGGTCACCTCTATTGAGTTAAGGACGGATCTTTGAGAATAAGGTGAAAGCAATGATGAGTAATGATGAGTATGGCCCATATCAGTTTTATTGAGCCCCACGTTGGGCGCCAATTATATTTTCTAAAACCATAATACGTGACATCGCCCAGCGATTAAAGATTGTCAGAGGCTTTAGGATATATTGTAGGGTTTAGAGCTAGCTCACGTAAGGAGCTAAGAAGCTATATGTATGTAGTTTTATGTGAATATGTGATTATCTTCCCTCAACTTTTGGGGTTAAGATATTTATAGTGGTACTTAGGCCTTGATCATAGGATCCTAGGAAATAGAAACTATTATCGAGATGAAGCAGGACTGGATAATTAATCCACTCATATTAAGGAGACCATGGTTAAGTTCTCAATGAATCATTTTATACCGTAGCACATCATGGATACATCACTTCCTCATTCTACAACCTTAGGAGGGTATTCTAGAATTAGGCGACATGTTTGAAAAAGGGGCCACACGTCTAACAAACAAGCGGCGGATCTTGCAAACAGGAGATCAAGAAGGCTTTATGACGAGACAATCCATCGCTCTTGTCACTTGTCATGGGCCATTTACAGATATATCAATGCACAGTCTATCAAGCACGAGGGCTTGGAAAGGGTGAATTAATTCAGTTTTATCTCCTTCATTTTGGAACACCCATATGGAATCTTAAATGGATCATTTAGGAAAATCTTAAGTTGAGTTCCTCAAGTGTGGCTCTAGTTAAGTCCCTCAGGTGAGACATAAGTTGAGCCTTTAGAAGAGACTCTATTTAAGTCCCTCTTTCGAGATTTTAGTTAATTCCCTCTATGGAGAGGCTAGTTGAATAATTCTATTAAGGTTTTAGTTGAGTCCCTCAGAAGAGACTCTAGTTTATTTTTTATGGGTAGACTTTAGTCGAGTCCCTCATGGGAGACTCTAGTTGAGTCCCTTAGTCGAGACTTTATTTGAGCCCCTATAGAGAGGCTTTAGTTGAGTCCCTCTAGCGTGACTTCAGTTGAGCCCTTCATGCGAGACTATAATTGAGTCCCTCTGTCGAGACTTTTAATAAGTTTTCCCCGTGGAAGTGTCTTAGAGATAATGTTTATGTTTCCTCTTAGACGACATTCCAGAATAAGACATCTACTAAGCTATCAGGGTTGATCAACATTCTCTTCATATCCCAATTATCTTACTAATCTGTGACGACCACATAGTCATTATTATGGGGAAAGAGGCCAATGGATTCATCAGTAGGTGCGATATTTGCTGTAAAACCCCATCAATGAAACCCGGGGCAATGATGTTGACGACGGTCTTGGCGTTGCTTAAACATCCTCGTGAGAAGATGGTGAAAGAAAATATGAGTAACAATGAATGTGGCCTATGTCAGTTTTATAAGACCCCACGGTGGGCGCCAATCGTACTTGCCAAAAGCACAATACTTGGCAAGCCTTAAAAATTAAGGGATGTCAGAGGCTTTAGGATATGTTGTAGGGTTTAAATCTAGCTAACGTAAGGAGGTGATAAGCTTTATGTATGTAATTTTGTATGAGTATCTGATTGTTTTCCCTTAACTTCAGGTTTAGATATTTATAGTTTTATTTGGATCTGAATCCTAAGATCCTTGAAATAGGAATTACTATTAAGAGGATGTGGGATTGGACATTTAATCCCCTGATATTTAGGAAAGTTTGATTAACTTTCCTATGATTAATAGCAGATCATAGCACGCCACTGCTCCATAATCCCACGTTAGGCAGGTGATTCAAGAAATAGGCGAGATCTTTTATAAAGGGGAGACACATACAATAAACATGAAGTTGGTCTTGCAAACAGGAGATTAGGAGGGCTTTATGGTGAGACGATGTGTCACTCTCTTCACCATTAAATTGTCAAAACCCTTCAAGTAAAGGTAGTTGGTTTCTAAATGATTTTCAGTTTAACACTAGACACAACATAAAAATAAGGAAAATGGTTGAATACAACGCAAATCTAAGTTTAAAAAAAAATGTCATAAATTTTGATGGCTCTAGGTTTAAATGGCCGTTTACAATATACCTCCTTACAAACCTCCATAGTTATTTGCTTCGTTTAACATAGCGATTGTTTTTTCGTAAATATTGGAAGAATGAATTGCCACTAAATTCACTTTTCACCTAAAAAAATGGAACATTATGGTTGTTTAAACGGCCACAAATGCCTAAAAATGGCTATTAAAAACAATAGCTATTTAAAACAGAGTGAAAATCGTTATATCCCAACCATATTAATAACATACTAAAATATCAGGGAACTCATACAAGTTATAGTCAGACAAGAACAAATATTTAAGACTAGCCAAACAATAATAAAATATGTCCCTAAAAAATTATACTATTTTAAATAGAAATTTAAAACAAACTACAATTGTAACCAATTTGTATAGTATCTACATAGGTATTAAATTGTTGTAACAAAAATATGAATCAATTTGTACCTTAAGAGGGCATTTATAATGTAGTTTATTTAACACACTCATAATTCAGTTGCACCAAACTAATAACTAAACCCTCGTATGAATGATTCGGTTAAAGAAGATAAAACGTGAACTCATAACTAAACCCTCGTATGAACGATTCAGGTAAAGAAGATAAGACGTGATCAAGGGAGGCTGTCACCGAAATATACATCTAGGAGCCACTCTAGAGTAAATGAATCCTAATATTTCAAATCAATACATGGAGAGAGTGTGATAGAATTAGAATTTGACCTAACTCAATCCTATAAAATCAGTTTGTAAGGTGAGAGGTGTCACTCTATATAAATTATTTATGAGTTCTATCTTTAACCAATGTAGAACTTGAGTTTTCCTAATACACACCCCTTCACGATCAACATTATTAGGCTTGGTACTTGAATATAAACAATGGGTGACCCAAAATATTGATATGTGGGATTTGGTTTTTCTAAAACACCCCTTTGCACCTAACACTTATTTTGGGCTTGCTACACATATATAAATGATGGGTGCTCTGAATCGATAGGCTCATGGGCCCATAATCCACATGTCCCTGTATCATAACTAGTCTCTGATACCATGATAGAATTAGATTTTGGCCAAACTCAACCTTATAAGTCGGTTTTGTACGAATGAGGGTTTTCTCTATCTGGTTTTCGCTATCGTGCCACCCACCATGTATTTCCATGATCTAGATATCTAGTCCTAGATGTAAGGGAATGTGTTGAGAGTTCCACATCGAACAATATATGGCCTGAACATGTGCTTATAAGTGGATGCAATCCTCAGTCTATAAGTCTTTTTTAGGGCTAATTTAGGTCAAACTATAATTTTATCATCGTATTAGAGCCTATCGATTCGGGTCACCCAACATTTATATATGTGTACTAAGCCCAAAAAAATATTGGGCGCAAATTGTGTATTGAAAAAAACAAATCCCATATATGAATAATTCGGGCCACAAACAAGAAATGTAGGTATGTCCCCATGGTTGGGGCGACTGACTCTAAACAAAACTAACAAGTTTGTAAAATTTAAAACCCTAAGTTGTTGATGACTAAGTTGTTGATGAATTTTAATGTAGTGAATTTGAGGTGAATAACATGTTACTTGATTATGAAAATAAAAACTAATTTATGCATAACTTACACTTAGTTAGGTAATCGTTGTTAATAGGAATTGATCTTAATCTTTAGTGTAAATTATCTACTTTCCTATAATAGGTTACATAAATTAGGCAATAGAATATTTGTCATTATAAGTTATAATTACCGGTAATTATTGATACGATTATATATAGTATGGAATACAATAGAGAAAGGAAGAAAAGCCAATTTACATGACATGGTATCAGTAGGTGTTCGATCAAACCCGTGAAACCTTGTTTTCTTGGTCGCTCTCAAACCTAGTTCTGAAACAATTTCTTCCGACAATAGAAACCTTGTAGCTGCAGGTGATTCTGAGTTTTCGGTTGCCGTCTCCCGATTTCATCATTGCGATTTCCGTTGTTGTTCTGCGATCTGGATTCTGCAGATTGATTCTTGTTCGTTTGGTTTTCGGTTGATCGATTCTTGGTCGTTTAGTTTTCGGTTGGTCGATTCTTGTTCGGTTGATTTTCAGTTGCGGTGGATTCTAGTTCCTTTTGTGGTTGCTGATTATTGCACAGTGCTAGCAGATTATGGCTGGAATCGGCGATCGTAGCTTGTTCGATCCGGTTTGTCAATGCCGTTTCAATTCATAGCTTGTTCGGTGATTGCAGTGCTAGTAGATAGTGGTATATTGATATACGAGGTAACTTTTTTTTTGCATGTTTTGAAAAAAAATAAAAAAATAAAGAAATAGTTCACGTGTAGAGTTTATTTAAAAAAAAAAAAGATTACTTGTATTATTTATAGAAAAAGGGGTTACTTGTATTATTTATAGAAAAAGGGGTTACTTGTATCATGGCTGCAGAAAACGAAAAATATTGTTTTTGTGTCCGTTTTACCGGTAAAAATTATTCAATTTGGGAATTTCAATTCAAAAATTATGTGAAGGGTAAGGAATTATGGAGTCACCTAGACGATGCGTCTAAGGCACCTATAGAGAAAGTTGCATTAGAGGCGTGGGAAACCAAAGATGCTCAAATAATTACTTGGATCCTCAGCACTATCGATCCTCAAATGATCAATAATTTGCGCTCCTTTTCAACTGCTCAAGAAATGCGGAACTATTTGAAGCGTATTTACAATCAAGACAATGTTGCTAAGCGTTTTCAGTTAGAGCTGGAGATAGAAAATTACAAACAAGGTAATTTATCCATTCAAGAATATTATTCTGGTTTTCTGAATTTGTGGATATAACACTCTTCTCTTATACATGTCGATGTTCCGAAGAATTCTCTTGCGGCTATTCAAGCGGTCTACAACACAAGTAACCTAGATCAATTTCTCATGAAACTTCGCCCATAATTTAAAGTTGTCAGAGGTGCTTTGTTGAATATGAACCATGTTCCTTCTTTAGATACATGTGTTGGAGAGCTTCTAGAACAAAGTCTTATTACTCAAGGAGTTATGTCTCATGAAGCTGTTATTTTTGAGCCTGCGGCGGTTGCATATGCTGCTCAAAGTAAAGGCAAAGGTCGTGATATGAGACAGGTTCAATGTTTCTCTTACAAAAAATTTGGACATATTGCTCGTAATTGTAGTAAGAAGATTTGTAATTATTGCAAGTAGCACAGACATATGATCTCTGAGTGTCCCACGCGTCCTCCACGACCAACACAACGTTCGGTGCAAGCATTCCATGCAACTACAAATTCTGCAGTTGGTCCTTCTAATGGTGGTGCATAAAACAACGGTGTTATACAACCTGAATTGATTCAACAAATGGTACTTTCTACTCTTTCGGCATTGGGAATTCAGGGTAAGTCTTCTAATGTTTCTCGCTTATGGTTTCTTGATTCTGGTGCATCCAATCACATGACAGGACCCTCAGAATATTTACACAATCTACAATCTTATCGAGGTAATCAGAAAATTCTAATAGCCGATGGCAATAACTTATCTATCACTGATGTCGGCGACATAAACTATGATTTTTGGGATGTGCTTGTATCACCTGGACTTGCTTCCAATTTGTTGTCTGTTGGTCAATTGGTAGATAAAAATTATATTGTTAACTTTTCTAGTATTGGTTGTCTTGTGCAGGAGCAGGTGTCGGGGAAGGTGATCACGAAGGGGCCTAAAGTGGGAAGATTGTTTCAAATACAATTTATTTCTAATCATTTGTCTCTTTCTTGTAATACCGTTTTAAATTTTTATGAGGATTGACATAGAAAATTAGGTCATCTAAACTCTGATGTTTTGTCTCATTTATCTAAAATTGGTTTGTTGGGAAATAAAAATGTTATAACTAATACCTCTGTTTCATGTTCTGTTTGCAAATTAGTTAAAAGTAAAACACTTCCTTTTGCGTCTGGTGCTCATCGTGCTTCCACTTGTTTTGAGATGATTCATAGTGATGTATGGGGAATGTCTCCTGTTGTTTCTCATGCTCACTATAAATATTTTGTCACATTTATCGATGATTATAGTCGTTTTACTTGGATATATTTTCTCCGTTCTAAATCTGAAGTGTTTTCTATGTTTAAGAAATTTTTGACATATTTTGGAAGTGTAAATTTTTTTTGCTCTGACTCTGGTGGTGAGTACATGTCTCGTGAGTTTCAGGAATACCTTCAACAAAAAGGCATTTTGTCTCAACGGTCTTGTCCCAATACTCCTCAACAAAATGGCATGGCAGAACGTAGGAATCGTCATTTTCTTGATGTAACACACACCTTACTTCTCCAAGCTTCTATACCATCCCGATTTTGGGCGGAGGCTCTTTCCACAACTGTCTTCTTGATCAATCGTCTTCCTTCTATGGTTATTGGTCTTGATTCTCCTTTCTTTCGCCTTTTTAAAATTCACCCTGATTATAATGCTTTACATACTTTTGGGCGTGTGTGTTTTGTTCACTTACCTCCATTTGAAAGGCATAAGCTTGGAGCACAGTCAATTCAATGTGCATTTATGGGATATAGTAACTCTCATAAGGGATTTGTGTGTTATGATGTCACTAACCATCATTTTCACATTTCTAGGAATGTGACATTTTTTGATAATCAGTTTATCTATCCCTGTGTTTCTTCTGTCATTAATAATATTGTTACTCTTCCTAAATTTTCTATTATGCCTCAATCTATAGAACGTTATAAACCAGGTCATGTATATGTCAGAAAACGCAGACAAGAGGTTCCCACACCCCTTCCCGATGCTGAACCGCCACCTGATCTTGTACCAGTTGAACCACGACGTTTTGGTCGAATATCTCGAGCACCAGATAGATATTCACCAGACAAGTATGATTCCTCACATACTTCTCTAACTGCCACATTATCTAGCATATCTATTCCTACTTGCTACTCACAGGTTGTTAAAGATATGCGATGGATAAAAGCAATGAATGAAGAGCTTCAAGCTCTTCAAGAGAATTTCACATGGGATATTGTCTCATGTCCTCCTGATGTCAAACCTATAGGTTGCAAATGGGTGTATTATGTGAAATTGAATTATGACGGGTCCTTCAACCGTTACAAGGCTCATTTGGTTGCTTTAGGAAACAAGTAGGAATATGGAATTGATTATGATGAGACATTTGCACCGGTTGCAAAAATGACAATTGTTCGCACGATCATCTCTATAGTTGCTTCTAGTGGATCGTCTATTCATCAAATGGATGTGAAAAATGATTTTCTTCATGGTGACCTGACAAAAGATATTTATATGACTCCATCTCAAGGCTTATTCTCTTCATCTAAAGGCGTGTGCAAGCTCAAACGCTCTTTATATGGTTTGAAACAGACACCTAGAGCATGCTACGAGAAATTTTGCTCCACTCTACTTGGGTTCTCCTTTACTTAGAGTCAGTATGATTCCTCTTTATTTATTCATAGCACATCTGCGGGTATTGTTATGCTTCTTTTATATGTTGATGATATGATTATTATTGGTTCTAATCATGCTTCCATTCGGCGACTTAAGAAACAGTTACAGACCTCATTTCACATGAAAGATCTGGGTAATCTACATTATTTTCTTGGTCTTGAGGTTCATTCTACGTCCAAGGGAACCTTCCTCCATCAACACAAGTATGCCACATATTTGATTTCTATGGCTGGTCTTGAAGCAGCTTATCCAGTGGATACCCCTCTTGAGGTTAATGTTAAATATCACCGTGATGATGGTGATCTGTTGTCAGATCCTTTATTGTATCGACAACTTGTGGACAACCTTAATTACTTAACTATTACTCGTCCTGACATATCTTTTCCTGTTCAACAAGTAAGTCAGTTCATGCATTCTCCTCGGCATCTTCATTTGACAGCAGTTCGTCGTATAATTCGTTATTTGAAAGGAACCTCTCATTGTGGTCTATTTTTTCCCACTGGAGTAGCTCCTATATTGAGTGCTTATAGTGATGTAGATTAGGCCGGGTGTCCGGACACTCGTCGATCTGTCACTGGTTGGTGTATGTTTCTTGGTTCTTCGTTGATCTCGTGGAAAAGTAAGAAGCAAGCAAGAGTCTCTAAATCCTCTACTGAATCTGAGTATCACTCAATGTCTGCTGCCTGCTCAGAAATTATTTGGTTACGTGGTCTTTTGGCTGAACTTGGATTTCCTCAAACAGAGCCTACATCACTTTATGCCAACAATACAAGTGTCATCCAGATTGTTGCGAATCCCGTGTTTCATGAACGCACCAAACATATCGAAGTCGATTGTCATTCAATCCGTGATGCCTATGATGACCGACTTATAGCACTTCCTCACGTCAGTACTCAGCTTCAGGTTGCAGATAATCTTACCAAAGTTGTTCCGCGACCACGCCATCAGTTTCTTGTTAGCAAATTGATGCTTATTGATCAGCCGCATCAATTTTAGGGGGGATGTTAATAGGAATTGATCTTAATCTTTAGTGTAAATTATCTACTTTCCTATAATAGGTTACATAAATTAGGCAATATAATATTTATCATTATAAGTTGTAATTACCAATATTTATTGATACGATTATATATAGTATCGAATATAATAGAGAAAAGCAGAAAAACCAATTTACATGACAACCGTACCGTTATTTCTAGCATTAACTAAGCCAATAAAGCGAACCACATGCTTAAATGTTCAAGCAGGATGTAATTTAACCATGTCATTGACTCGAGTAACTTCTTGATAAACAAATTCAAGAGAAGGGGGAATTTAAACGAGTTATACAATCAGTTCTATCGAAATTAAACTTCCTTTAAACTTTGTCCATTGATTTACTTTTAAATTTAAATCATCAATATTACATAGACTTGAATACGTTAAAAATTTAGACAATTAAAAATGAGGCATAATTTATATACAACGGTAACAACAACAAAAACTTCGGATAATAAGATCATGGTAATATAATGAACTGAAAGCTTATACATAATAAATTGCATTATGAAAAAAAAAGGACGAACAAGTGCAACTATATATATGTACACCCTGCAACGTACTTGTTATAAGTTGAATTTGTGAACTTATAGTGAGAAGCAATTGATACTTATTAACCTAATAAATGAAAATATAGAGAAATAGTAAATGATGAAATATGTACAAATGGTAGGTTGATATTTTATGCATTTTAGGTAGCAGGATCAACTTGATAGAGTTCTGATTCTGAAACGCGATTCTTGTATTTGCGGATGAAATCATCAGCTTTCCTGTTAATATTGGGCTCAGCAACTCCCCAGTTACCTCTGTCTTCATCGCTAGGCCATGTCCGGCGCCCAGTATCATAATCATAGTATCCTGCTCCATACTTATTCTTAGATGTGAAGCATGAGAAAATAGAAAAGAAACCTGATGAAGACTTGTTCTGTTTACTACCACGTCCCATGGTGATTAATGGCTTAGTTCTTTTGTTTTGTTATAACTCACTGTTTTGGTTTTGAAATGACAGTGTAATATGACATATTTATATATATATAAGTAATAGTTGAGGAGGTTTGAATTTGCATAGTATGAAATTAAGAATCTGATAAAGGAATGGTGAAGAGTAACGTAAATGGTTCAAATCAAGCTGAGTTGGATGAGTTGTAGCAACTTTGTTAAGTCACTTTTTATGTGCTCCGCTAGTTTCGTACAAGAACCTTTTATAAAAGTGAGGGGTTATACCAATAGCGCACGATTGTTGGTTTTTCTTTTGTTACTATTTCTTTTCCTGAAGATTCAATTAGTTATTAGAGAAAACGAGAGTTTTTCCTGTAATTCAACGACGATCATTCATTCCGTCAGATCTGATTGAAAGTTTTAAACTACTATATAATATGATAAAATAATATATTTAAGGTGACGATGTCAAATATTTTTATAATTATAATGCAAAAACATCACCAATAAATCCTAATTGCTATTCAGGACACTTTTCCGTTTCTAATTCGACCCAGTAAACTACCTGCACTATAGTTGTTTTGCACATAGATTATAATCACCCGAATGTACTAGGCTATTTTTATATGTTTGCTTTTAGTTGAAAACATATTATATAAAGGAAGAGGAGGGCATATCTCATAGGGTTGGACAAATTTGAACAGTATGAAATCGATGAATATTTTTTTATTTTAAATCCATTGAAAACTAAATCTAACCGAACTCAATTAATATTTATTTATTCATTTTTAGTACTGTAAGGTTGATCCATTATACAAATGGGGTTATTAATGTTGAGATTTTCATCATTTTTATAATGTAATGATGAATTGTATACACACAATAATACAAGGATATGCATTATGAAATTTGAGTGTTATTTAATTTTGTAATTTAAAATGTGATAATGACCAAATTAATGCCACATGATATTTGAAATGTTATCGAAAAATAATAACTTGTTTTCAATACTAAAACAATAGTTTTTCTTTGGATCATTCTAAAATTTTGATAATTTTTCTTTTTAAAATTAAAAAAAAAGAATGTTTGTGAATTTTATAAATAAAAGGATCATTTTTATGGATTTAGCTCAATAAATATTATACCGATCAAACCCATCCTATTTACCCGACAAATCGGTTTAATTGAATCCTTCAAAAACTAAAATTTCATCGATTAAAAATGGATCTTTAGAATGAAATCGCAGTTTGCATTCGATTTAAGTTTAGGGCTTAATATCGATCAAAACTGACTGATTGTCCAACCTTAGACCATATAATAGACTTTAGTTATTCATTTAAAAATGCATGTCAAAATTACTTTAAAATGAACAACTTCTTTGTCCATCACAAAAAATGTTGAGTAATGTATCTTTAATCAATCATCTAACCGGATGAGGTAAGGGGTAGTTGTATGTATGATGTTCTCAACCACGGTCGTGTGACCGTGATTATAAGTTATATAGTGCGCGACCTATTACAAGGTTACTTCTAACAACCGTTGTGATATTTTTTAATGCATAACATTTAACAACGGTTGTTCTAAACAACCATTGTGATATATACATTGAATTTACTATAAATTATGTGAAATGCTTATTTCGCAAATGCTCACTAAACATATAATCTTTCAATTTGATCTAGAATATTATATTATGACATATTAAGTTATATTAGAAGAACAAATTATTTGCTCAATGTTAGACAAGAATTCTTCAGCCTGTTATCTACATTTTGCTCTTTAACCGTTAGAACTTGGTTTAGTTCTCCTAGTTCTTCAACCTCCATTTCCTTCACTTCTAGTTTATTTTGCAAAATATTATTTACTTTGCAAACAAAATTAGAGGTGGGAAAATGGGCGGTTGAAGAACTAGAAGCATTAAACCAAGTTCTAATAGTTAAACATCGAAATGCAAATAACGGGCTACATAATTCTTGTTTAGAATTGAATATGTTACTTGTTTTCTAATATAACTTTATCTATCATATTATAATTTTCTAGTGCAATCTGAAAAGTCATATATTCGGTAAGGGATTGGAAAAACACTCAAACCACATAAGATATAAGAAACTCGTCTATCTTTTAAACAAACATTAACAACAACATTCATCAACAACAAACCTTAAACAACATACAAGATACAACAAACAAATCTTAGTAAATATAACAAAATCATCAACATATAACATAAACTACATACAACGTACAACGTTTATTAATAACAACAAGAACAACATATCAACTCATATAATGTTTCAGAAATGTACCTGTCCCATATTGGAATCCACAATGAAAGGAGTATGAAGCTGAAATGAGAGCTACAAACTTATGTTACTTTTGAATGGATGTCATCCGGGGTCTTTCTCACAAGTTTGCAGGGCTTGCTTTAGCCTCATCCTCGTTAATTTTTTTATTCAACATCCCTACCTACAAGTCAAAACAAGCAGAAAGTTCAAATATTATGAAAGAAGTTATTGAAACGTAAACAATAATACATAAATAAATTTTATAACATAAACTATTGTGAAGACAAACCTATAAGGTGGCCATTTGCTAAGATTTGATACAACAAAGGTTGTAGCGGTAAATTCATGATCATCAAGTTATAAATAAGCTAGACATCAAATAACAAGAGTCACCACCGCGCTTTTATTGTTTCCAAGGGAAAAGGGAAAAAGTACAAAAAAAATCCAAAAGTAAGAAGTTCTCAAATCAAAACTAATAAAATGACAGAGATAACAAGTAAGGGGGTTGATTACATAGAGGGAAGGTGTTAGCACCCAAAGTGTCCTAAGTACTCCTTTTTGTGTGCATATGAATTTGATACAAAAATGATGTTTACAAACAAATAGAATGGGGGGATGAGAAAAGAATTCATTAATTATATTTTTGTGTTTGACAAGACCTTTGGACTTGTGCCTACGTACCAACATAAAAATGAGGGATCAAAACCTCGTAGTTCGTGATACAAATTTCAAAGTGGATGCATTGCTTTTAACAAAATTAAGTTTGAAAGGAACTAAGGCCTAAAAATGGTTTGAATAAGTTAGTTCTTCTTGGATTTTCTGAAAGTTTAAGTCAAGTATAGTTAAGTTTATTTACAAATCTGATTTAAGAAAAGAAGTTTGAAAATGCAATGGCATAAGGTCAAAGTTTCTATCTTTTTACAAAGTGGTCAAAGTTTAGAACAAAATAAGTTCAATCAAAGAAGATTTTAAAAAGGGAGGGAGAGATTTTGAAATTTAAGAAATGGGGAGAAGATGAAGAAACTAATCCTATGCACAAAATTAAAAGTTAAGAGTTGAAAAGATTTGACCAATGGGTAGCCATCCAATAGACAAGAATGTCAATAGACACCCAGATTCCCTTGGACATTTAGAATCAAGCAACACATAAATGCACAATTATATTATCTTGAAGAGCAAGGCATCAAATAAAGATAGCCACATCCAAGCGTAGACACTCCATGATCTTCTCCAAATTAGCCCATGTAACAGATGATTTCCACAAGTCAAAGATTCAAAATAAAAGCTTCACAATGATCATGTTACAGATGAACTCAAAGGGATCTTGAGTGATGTATGAATAATGGCAAATTAGAATGGTATGAATAATGGCAAATGAATAAAGACTAAAATTAAATGACATTAAAGTAAATTGCTTGAAGTTAAAAGTTAATTATTAATGAGTTAGAAGTTAGTATTGTTTTGCTTTTACTTTTCATTTTTTAAGTCATTCTTTAGAGAACACTCAACCCACTTATCACAAGCATGGATCCTTGAGCCAAGACATCTTCCAAAGGAAGGAAAAAAGGCCAAGTTTCCACATAATACCATGAAAGAGGGGAGACTTACAATCTCACTAACTAGAATGCTATGCCTTTTGTGTCACAAATTTAGCGTTATGTTAAGCAATCGTAATTGGACTTAAATTGGTTTAAGGAGGACTTTTACCAAATTAATATCATCCATTCATTTTGGGAGATGGAATGTACATTCCATCAATCCCCTAAATCCAATGATATTAACTTGACAAAGTCAAATAAACCTTGACCAAGGTCTAACAACAAGAGTCAAACTCAAACAAATCATCACAATTGGTCAACACAATTAATTGACATTTATTCAAATTAAAAAGACTAAAATAATGCATTTAAATTCAATATGGTTTGTCAAATTCCTAAAACCTCATCAAAACACCAAAGAAATGGCCATGATATTTATCATAGGTCAAACAAGGTCAAAGGACCTTGGAGAAAAAATTTCAGAATTTTTAAAGACTTAAAAGTATTTTTAAACAATTAAAAATAATAAAAAAATCAATTAAATCATGAAAAATATTAATAATGATCCAAAAAATAATTTAAATTCAAAATATGAAAGAATAAAATTTTTTGAAATTTTTTGGTGAAACTCTCGTATTTTTTGGATCAGTATTAAAATTAATATGAATTAATGAAAATAAAATGATTAAAATGAAAATAAAAAAATAGCAAAAAATGTGGACCACTTGATTTCCCTCATTAATTGAGGTGGCAGATCAAGTGTTCCTCAACGCGCGTCCCACAGTGAACACTAGTCAATGCACTGCAGGGATGGTATGCAAAACCAAGGCACGAGATTAAAATATTTGAAAAGGATCCTATGGTCTGGAGAGATGCCAACACATCGCCAGAGCCAGAGCTCCGGTCTTCTTCTCCGGTGGACCTCACCGGACTGGTCCACCCTTAACCATCACCAAAATAAAAAAGGAGGACATGATCTGAAAGAAAAAATGGCGTAGAGCACGAATCTGACCTCGATTTTAACTAACTCCACATATATAGAAAGATATGAGGAGTTGAATTTTAAGGTGTGTCAACTGAGTTGCTTCGATTTGACCTATAAGAAACCCAATCTTCTTGCCTACATTGGTAGGACTTCAGACAACCAAAGATCCAAGAGAATTGAGCAGAATTAAGTGAGAATCGAAGAAATGAAGTTTTCTGAAAATTACCTTCAATGCTATACAGTTTTTGATGTTGCTTGCTTCAAACACGATCTAATCACACTTTAGAATCTAATAGGAAGTGATTGGAGAGGTTGCAAGGCTGTAGATCCTGGAGTTCTTAAATCTCCAACAGTTGAGATTCAAACTCAAATTTCAAATTGAAATTTCTCAGGTTTTCCTTTAGAATGAGAGGGTTTCAATAGGGGGAAAAGCTGGCGCGCAAAATGTCTTTCAAATGAGCTCAGAAGCCTTCTATTTATAGCCAAAGGGGATGATATTTGCACACTTCAAAATTTGTCCAAAATTGGCAATGTGGATGGCACAAGTGCATGGGAATGTACAGGCCCATGATGCAATGCATTAAGGTCCAAAATGATTCCAATTAAGATTTGAATGAAGCTTTAATGGCAAGGCAATATGAACTGAAGTTTGTGCAATTGATTCTTTCCAATGATGCATCCCTGTTAATGCCATGCGCATACCTATCAATCTTTGTCCAAAACGCATGAACTTGGGTTCTTTGGAAAGCTTGGATCAAAGGGAACAAGTTTGATGTTCAACATTTTTTCATTTGGAGCTCGGAACATGGAGAATTTTGAGGTGGAAGTTTGGAAATTTCAACATGTTGAAAATTTTTCTAAGTGTCAAACCATATATCTCAATATTCCACCTTACTTAACTTTTTATGTGAGCTTCAAATGAAAACAGTGTCTTCATCAAAGTTGTAGCTCTTTCAAATACCTTCAAAATGGTCACCCATTTCATGTCATTTGGATTTATAATGATAGAGTTATGCATTTTTGAAGTTTGGAAAAATCACTTGTTCAATGGAATAAGCCAAAAATGACCTATAATGTAACCTCATATCACATGCTCATAAAAGTTGAATTATCTCTAACTCCAAACATCAAAGTTGAAGTAGACATCTTGAATTGGATTTTTCAACTTGGAAATCTTTCACTCATAAAAATTGAGCAAGTTATGGCCTTGGGAAGTTGACTCTCAAATTAGGGTTTAGACAAAATGACCTATAATGTTTCATCATAGAAAATGATTTTCAAAACAAAACTAGCTCTAGGTCTCAACATTAAAGTTGTTTGGGATGTCATTTAGAGTAACTTTTCTCTTGGAATCATTTTCATATGGTGAAAATTGTAGGAGATAGGGTCTAGGGAGACCCAGTTTTGATTAGATGAATTCATCTGGCCAACCACCATCAACGAACTTGCTAACCTTCAATTATTTTGACTTTATTGGCTCGTGGTAGATCATATATGCATAAGATGATAAATTTTTAAGTTTCCCTTGAGAAATTTGATCAATTGTTGAGATAGCTTGTTGGAGAAGTTACTCAAGATACCCAGTCAAACTAGGGTTTACAAGGCAAATCACCTCCAAACATTTGAAGAAAATTTGATCAATATAACATGTAGGAATCAATGGAACTAATATATGATGCTCATAACCATTCTTTGGTCAATTCATGGTTGTGCTCTTTGTCATGAGGGTCTCAAACCCTAGATATGAACCTGATAAACCAATGAGATCATGCCTTACCTACAAAAGAGTTATGAAAATGCAAAGACATATTTTTGGTATTTTGGTTAGTAAAATGATAAAATACAAGTATGATACAATCATATAGTACTTGGTGATCTCACCCAAAATAAACCCAATGAAAGAGGGGTAAGGAGAATGCCAAGGTATGATCCCAATGCTAATGCTTATGATGAAATTGCATGAGGGGTCTTAGGGTCAAAATTAGGGTCTTACAGCTGCCCCTATTTAAGGACGTTCTAACTGAGGAGGCGAAGGTTAAAATCTTCATGTCGACTCAGTAGAATGGGCTTAAATAACAACATATAGAA
This sequence comes from Lathyrus oleraceus, assembly GCF_024323335.1. Taxonomy (NCBI): domain Eukaryota; kingdom Viridiplantae; phylum Streptophyta; class Magnoliopsida; order Fabales; family Fabaceae; genus Lathyrus; species Lathyrus oleraceus. The sequence goes on along the minus strand of NC_066584.1, from coordinate 336,174,680 downwards.
ACAAATTTTGGTCCCTAAGAGACCTCATGAGGCATATGATATGAATGTAGAAGTGAATTCTTTGTGGGGAAATATTGCCACAAAGGAAAAGAAATCAGAGAGACCGAAAGTCCACAGGAGTATAATGCATTCTGTAAGGAAAACTCACTGGGGAGGCAGAGACTCTGGTGGATAAAGGGGGTTATGCGTAGGCCAAGCTACGACTTAAAACTGCTGGGGGACTAGAGGAATTCCATACAAAATGGAAAGACTCAGTCGGGGGACAACAACATCTGCAGGGGATACGAGTAAGTCAGGATAAAACTGAGGTACTTGAATCATGCAGGAAAATCAATTTCACTAAGGAAATGCACACTCAACTCGATTGGGGAAGAAATAAACTTCAACACAAGAGGAAAAGAAATCTATTATCTACTAGCTGTTACTAGGTGAGGAGATAATAAAGATCTGACAGAGAGGACATCCGTCATCGGTTAGGATGAACATATCAAGGATGACTCGCTAAGAATTGTCAGGAGGGAGTATTCATTACCGATTACTGGGTAAGAATAGCCTTGCTGGGGAAAACGGTAGAAAATAGGATTTACAACTACCGGCTACTGGGCAGAATACCAAAGGTGAGAATATCCGTCATCAATTAAGATGAACATATAAAGGATAGACTCAACAGGGAAGAAAATCCGTCATCGGTTAAGATGAACATATCAAGGATAGACTTGCCTGGGACTATCAAGGAGGATACCTGTCATCGGTCAGGATGAACATATCAAGGATATACCAACTGAACAACAAGGTAAGAATTACATCTATCAAATGTTGGATAGAAGACCATCAAAGAGAAAATCTGTCACCGGTTAAGATGAACATATCAAAGACAGACTCTGAGAGGGGAGAAAATAGGAATTACATCTATCAGTTACTGGATAGAATACCATTAAAGAGAAAATCCGTCACCGGTTAGGATGAACATATCAAAGATAAACTCTGCGGGAGAAAGTAGGGTTTACAAATACCGGTTACTGGGTAGAATACCACAAAGAGAAGGAAATACGTCATCGGTTAGGATGAACATATCAAGTACTAATTCTCTGAGGAACACAATAGGGATTACAAATACCTTTTAACTGGGTAGAATACCAAGGACGAGAATATCCGTCATTGGTTAAGATTAACATATCAAGGATAGACTCAGGCAAGGGAAAGAAAGATATCCGTCACCGGTTAGGATGAACATATCAAGGATATACTTCCTGGGGAATCAGAAACAAATGATTCCACTAGGAACTCCATTGCTGGGAAAACAGGGGTACTTATGTCGGGTATTGGGCAAGAAGTAACAAACTTCAAACTAAGAAGAATATTACCAGTTACTGGGTAATAAGCTCTTAAGAGACTCAAAGCATCTATCTAGGCATGATCTAGAAAGAAACAGTCAATCAAGACTCAACCCAATGAGGATATAACTCAAGGGGAGTGATTCCATCCGGATAATCAATATGGAAGGAAACTGAAGTAATAATCATCCACGAGGAAACAACTCAGTGGAGAAGAGGAGAAAGGTTAAAGTCTTTCTGCCTAAGGGGATGACACTCTACAATTGAGGGAGGACAGACACCGAACTCGTATGGTGGTGCCAATATGCAATTATGAAATTATGAATGTATATGTATATATATGTATATGATCATTATGCTGAGAAAACGATCACGAAGGGTACAAAGGTGTCGCAAAGAATTTGAATCATCGATACAATCCTCGGTCAATCCACAAAAAGAGGGAGGCATCTGCTGGAGAATAGAGAAATCAACAAACCAAATGCTCAAATCTAGCTGAGGGAGGAGATTTGCTGAGGAGAGGAGAAGTTATCGAGTCTGCAGGGAATTTTAGGTCAACACCATATCAAATGGGAGACAACCATACAGAAGATAAACATAAAACAGCTGCTCAGAAACCAAGAGGAAACTCTGACTGGGAGCGAGTCGGATGGTGACTGGTGGGGAAACCAACGCGATATACTGGGGAAAACATCCTACTCTGCTGAAGATCAACCTTACTAAAGAAACGTGAACTCCGTTGGGGAACACAGAAACACTGCCGGGGAAATAACACGCCGCAAGGTACTGAATCAACCAACTCAGCTCAAAACTCTGCTAGGGAACAAACACTCTGCAGGGGAACCAGATCAAAACAAACAACTAGGGATACCCGAAGGTTTAACTTCTTGGGGAACCTCTGATGTTTCGCACTTAAGGACTTGCTGCTCTTTGAAGTGCTGTTGATACTTCCTTTTAATTGCTTTGAAAAAATTCTTGTTTTTATATGTTTTAAGAAAAAAGATTTTGATTCAAAAAATTTAAATTTCCAAAATGATCATAATAAAATTTAAACTATTGGCTGAAGTAAATAAGAATAGAAACAATTGGACAAAATCTCAACTTTATTTAATGGGATGGTAGTCTGTAAATGACAAGACTCCATAGGTTTTTACAAAGTTGAAAATGGTAATTTACATGGAAAAGGGTTACATTGAATACAAATGATCCTTAATCCTTCTACCAACCCTTGATATCCACTACGCTCTTGACCGCTACTGGGATTATGAATCGATGTCAACCCTCGTGCTCAACAAAGGTCTTTCTGATACTAGCCGATCAGCAGACTGCAGTTACTTGTCGTGATCCCTAATTTTTAAATAAGTTGCCCCAAGGTGGAATACTCAACTTATTGGGATTTTGTTTTTGTTTTTATGTCTCTAATTTTTACCTGGATCGCCCTTTCGGGTTTTCAATCCACCGAGACGCTCTTTTTTGCCTAAGCCGCTCTTTAGGGTTTTCAACTTAGCGAGCTGTTCTTTTTTTTTTTTTTAGGCGAAGTATTTCTTGATTGCATCTGTGTTCACAGGACGAGTGAACTCTTCACCATCCATAGTTATAAGAATCGAAGCACCGCCTGAAAAAGGCTCTCTTAACAACATATGGTCTTTCATAATTAGGAGTCCATTTTCCCCTAGAATCTAGTTTGAACGACAGGATCTTCTTGACCATGACACATGGTAGTCTATCTCTTCTCCTCAATTAAATTCAACTGGTCAAACCTAGTCTGACACCATTCAGCCTCAGTCAACTTGGCTTCCATGAGCACACGCAATGAAGGAATCTCAACCTCTACGGGGAACACTGCTTCCATACCATATACAAGAGAAAAAGGGGTTGCCCCTGTTAAAGTTCGGATGGATGTGCGATACCCGTGCAAAGCAAATGGGAGCATCTCATGCCAATCCTTATACGTTACAACCATCTTCTTAATAATCTTCTTGATGTTCTTATTAGCAGCTTCAACAGCCCCATTCATCTTGAGTCTGTGGGGAGAAGAATTATGATGTGCAATCTTGAAGTCTTTGCAAAGAGCTTCCACCATATTATTATTCAAGTTCGATCCATTGTCAGTAATGATCTTACTTGGTGTAGCACCTCAAATTTGCACCCCCCATTTTGTACATACATTTTCATTTTAGGTTATTAACATAACATTGTCCACTGCATAGCATTGCATTGTCCATTGCCCAAGTGCATGTCATCAGTTAAGACTGGTCAGGAGATCTAGTTGTGCAAGCAAGCAAGTGCATTTCCTATTGAAGCAAAGCCCTATGGTTGGTTCATGGAGTTCATGTGACCTAGGGATCATTTTGAAGTGGTTTGGCCAAAGGTTGGATGTTCAGAAGTCATCAGTCATTGGGCAATTCATCTGAAACCCTAGAAGGTCAACCAGAGTCAACTGTGCATGAAATCATGGATTTGAAGGTGGGAGATGGTTTGAAAGGCCTCATTCATGTCCATACAAGTCTCATTTGACATTTCAAAGATCAACATTGAAGAATTTGAGGTCAGATGAAAACTTTCCAAAAATAGTAAGTGACCTGTAATTTCAAACTGCCAAAAATGGAAAGGTTTTCTCCTCAAGATTACATGTCCAAGAAAGCTTCAAATGAAATTTTGTCCAACATGAAAGTTGAAGATCTTTCTCTCACCTTTCCAAAAAGTCTAAGAACATGAATTTCTCATGTATGGTTGAAAATTTATGGATCAATCATTGTCAAGAAAATTTGAAGTTCAAAGGGGGATAACTTTCACACCACAAGGCCAAATGAGATGGTTCTTTTTGGAACATTTCTATTTTGACATGCTCTATCCACATCATGCATTACATTTCATCAATTCTCATCACAAAAATATTGGTTTTTTTTCACTTAAATTGAATTTGAAATTTGGAGGGAAAAACCTCATTTGAAAATTAAGCATTTTCCACATTTCCAATCACTTGCATTTGGTTAGAAACAGCATTTCATGTGGATTTGGTATAGAACCTTGCACTGTTACATTGATCAACATGCACATAGGGTGGATTAACAAAATTGGCCATTACACTTGCATTTCCATTAATCACTTGAATTTGGCTAATTGGGATTAAGAGTTTGATTAACACACCATATATATAGACTAATCATAACAGAAACACAATGAACATTTCATTTCTACTCAGATCTAGATCCAATTGAAAAATTTCACAAACTTTTCCTCTCAAAATTTTTCATCGAATCTTCACAAGCCTTGCCTAATTCATGATCTAGCATTGATCTACAAGCATAATTGAGGATTATTGAAACAAGATCTTGGAAAATTCAGCAAGAATCGAGACTGTTGAAGCTCATGCTCTCCTATGGCAGTTGAAGTTTCAAGAGAAATCAAGCATTGCTGAGCTATCCTTTTGCATCCATTCACTCATCTAAGCTTGGAAGAACATCTGTTTCACCTTGCCAAGGCCTAATTCGCACGATTCCACTACTGTTGCATCTTGAAGGTCAGTTTTCGATGCTCTTAATCCATAAAATTGATGAATGATTCTGGTAGATCTTTGAACATAGGTTATAATGAGCTTTAGATCGTGGAATTTCATTGAGTATTGAGGTAGTTATGATGCTTACAAGTTTGGTTAGTGAAACTTCATGTGCATGAATCTTTGGATATTTGCTGAATTAGAATAAATTGAGCTTAGCATGATGATGTATGTTAGAAGACGGTTCCAATGATATGCATTTGGTAATTTTCTGTGCACAAATGTTCTTGATGATGAAGAACGTATGAAGCTGATGATGAACCTTAGGGTTTCGTTTCCCAGGCCTGTTTGATCTTGTTTGCGCGTTGGTTGCATGATTTTTCATGTTTATGGCTTTGTATTGGCTGCATGTAGTACAGCGTGGCACAATGATTGGCTCAGCGCGTTTCGCCGTGCCACACAAGCATAAGTGAAACGGTGCGTTTCACTTATGAGGGCGCCAAGTTTAAATTCATACTTGGTTCGATTCCGGACCAGAGCATTATCCATTTTGCCTTTTTCATTTTCTCCATTTAGGCTATACATGTTCATGCTACGTGTTTCATACATTTTAATTTTTTCTCTCCATTCCAAAAATCATAACTCCATGAACACTTATCCAATTGATGTGAGATTTTTTGCACAATGATCTTCATGATGCCTTCTATTTTTTTGGATATTTGTACAAAAATTGTGCACGCTTGGATTTTTATTTTGCCTAGGGAATGATCATACATGTGTTTTCTTGCTATGCCTTGCCATTTTGATTGTGAAATGATGAGCTTTTATCCAACACTCTTGAAATTTTGCATGCTTAAACTAGAGATCCTAATTGACATTTTGGCATTGAGTTTGCAATTTTTGCATTTCTGGTTTGTGAGATATGATCTGATCAATATAGGTGTGACAATTTGTGTCACACCTTTGCTTACCTGACTTGTGGAATTTATTTGCCATGCTATATGAACTTCAATTGATGTGAATTTTTGCATGATGATACTTCTGGATGTTAGAATTACTTATGAATTTTTGTGGAAGATTTGAGTGCATTTCCGATTTGATGAGAATTTCTTTTATGTTTGACCATTTGTGGACTTTTTGAGAGTCATGAACTTCTATGATTTGTGAAATTCTTGGTGTTTATCCTATGAACCTAAAATTTTGCACATGTGTTCTAGACACTTTGAAGTTTGTCTTGGCTTTGGTTTGATGTCCATATCATGTTTGGATTCTGTTTTATTCTTGCTTGAAGTTGATGTATGGTTTTGTGCCCTCATTGAGCTTGTTTTGCCTTGCCTTGCCTTATGGAATTTATTTGACATGCTTCCATTTGTCCAAATGATTTGAATTTTGGTATGACGATCATGTGATGAGTTCTGTTTAGCCATGATTTTTCTTGAGATTTATTGAATTAGTTTTGAGTGGATTTGGATTGGTTCATTCTGTTTGCTTCAATGAGCCTTGAAATTGCACACTTTGCCTTAGATGCTTTGTGAAATGAAATTGGTGTATGATATGAATGTGAGACCACTTGGACATTGTTCTTAATTGATTGAACTTGATTAATGTCAATTTTCATGTTCTGTTTTGGATTATTGCTCCCTCTTTGACCCTAGGCCTTGTCCTAGTGGTTAGTGCTTATGTTTGAGTTGTGTTTTCAGGACAAGAAGCATATGGCCTTGAGGAGTTTGATTCAATTGCTCATTTGGATTGATATTTGATTGATGTTGATTAACATTAAGTTGTTTTGTAGGTGGATTAGCTCCTTTGAGTTGAGCTTGTGCTTTGCTTGATGCATTGCTTGTTGTCTGTTTGTACAGTTTACTGTGGACTTCTAATCTGTCTGTTTGACTTTTGCCTGAGTTGTATACTGATTATGTTGGATTGTTTTCAGGTACATTAGTTGCTATAGTTCCTTTGTGAACTTGCTTTTGCTTTACTTGCTAGCTTAAGCATTGAGGTATAATTCCACTAACTTCATGTAGTTTGGAAGACCTGGCCTGTTACTTGGTCAGGCACCTGTCTGAAGCCCTCCTTAAGAGGCGATGCTTGCGTATGTTTACTTTTGTGCCAAGCAGGAAAAGACCTCTATGAGGCAATTGGCAGATAAAAGAGATGTGCAATCCATCTCCTGCTATTCAGTTGAGTCATCCCTTTGCTCACACAACTGGTGTTGATGCATTGTGGATATTAACCTAAGATCCATGTTGAGTCAGTCATAAGTGTAGAAGGGTTCCCACTTTCTGAACCCACACTTTCATCTATTTAAAGCTCTCCCAGGCCAGGGATAAGAGCTGTGAGGCACACCCCTCACTTCCCATTTCATCTGCTTCACCCTAACTCTCAATGTTAGGGTTAAGAGCTAACATCACCCGATTACAGTTGGCTTGTGTTTCACAGCCTAACCCTTGTGTGAGCCCACTTTGTTTCTATATAGTGTGTGCTATTTGTGATTGTTTGCTTTGCCTGTGCTGTTTAGGATAGCTTGCTCCCTGTGCAAGTTAGATAGCAACCTTAACTTAGGGGTGATATGCATGATAACATCTAGGCTCGAGTCGTAGTCTCCCTAGTTGTGTCTCCCTTTGTATCTGGTTAGGCTAGTCCTTTGTCCCTGCGTAGGGGAACTACGTCGCCCTGATCCTCATACCAGATGAGGTACGTAGGCAGGAGATGAGCTGATCTCTCTGGGCGCCCTTTTGTTTTGTTTGTGTGAGTTGTTTCTCCTCTTCTGGTTGGAGTCCGACGTAAGTCCAGCGATTGGCAGTTGGTTTCCAGTGTGTGTTTGTTGGTTCGGAGTATGATGTAAGTCCAGCGATTGGCATTCGGTTTCCATGTTTGCCTGTTTTGTGTGGAGTTTGACGTAAGCCCAGCGATTGGCAGTCGATTTCCTGTGTTGTTTTGTTTGGCGTGCGTTAGCTGAGCTGCGAGTGCTCTGATTCTTCTTTAGTCCGAGAAGATACGTATGCATAGGATGCGACATCCTAGCGAGCACGTTTCCCCTAGTCCGAACTACGTCGACTCTGATGTCTGTGCCTAACAGACTACGTAGGCCCAGGATGCGATATCCTGCCGAGTTAGTTTCGTTTGTTTTCCTGTGCCTCTTTCAGCCAGTGTTTGATGTTTGAGCAGTTTTTAGCAACCTTTATTCCTTCCTTTTGTGCGTGGATCCCGTCGACTACGACGGATGCGTAGGGGTGCTAATACCTTCCCTTCGCATAACCGACTCCCTATCCCATCTCTCTTTGGTCACGAGACCATGTCTTTTCAGGGTTTACTTCGAGCGTTTCCTTTCCCTCTTTTGGGATAAATAACGCACGGTGGCGGCTCTGTTGTTTTCGTTTCCCGCCGGTTTTTCGCGTAATGCGACAGCTGGCGACTCTGCTGGGGATCATAGAGAAGTTGACCTCTTGGTGGTCCATCTTCCCTAAGCGAGTCTCTCCTAGCGCTCTCTAGGTTAGGGTTTTGGTTGCTGTTTGCTGCTTTATTTATTGCATTCATTCATTTATTGTTTGCATTAATGTATGCATTTATGTTTGCATTCATTCATATTCATCTGTGTTGGTTGTGCTGTGTTTCTCTGTTTGGGGTGGGAGTTACTCGAGGTAAAAGGCCCAATACCCAGGCCATGAGTGAAATCTAGGAAACCTAGGAATAGAGTGATTCATGGGAAGCGTGTGGTATGCGCCACTTAGCGGAACATTGATATCACGAGCAGTTCAGACCCTGATAGGATATTATCGTTACATACTTCGGGTGTGTATATGATGATATTCTGTGAAAGGTTATTTATGCTGCGTTTCTCTCAACTTTACCCTGGCCTAGATGACACCCGTGAGTGGGGAGGGAATGATCATTTTACAGGTACAGTTGGTGACTTATCGGTGACTTGTCGGCGACTTGTGATCCTGTTGGTGACTTTGGTTCAGCCGGACCTGTGGATCATTATTTCTGGACGCCGGAGGTTTGACCCTGGTATTGATCAGAGGGTTCCGTTTATTTCGGATCCCTGGGCTGAATTTGTGGGTATTCGCTCAGATGGTGATTTGGTTCTGAAGTTTAGGTCTCAGATGACTTTGGGTTCAGATGACTTTGGGGTTTCAGATGAATTTGTGGTTCCGAGTTCAAGCCGAAGCTTTGATCCTGTGCTCCGAGATACTCAGCCTGCCAGTCTTGCCTGCATGCATTTGCATCATGCCCATTTCGCATTCATCTGCATTTAACCCATGTCTATCCGTACTCAGGGTCAATTTTTGATTGAGATTCTGGTCGAGAGACATCCGGACGTCAGAATGTTGTTGTTGAAATATTATCCGTCTCAATGAAGCTAGAATCAAAGGACATTCCTCGCACGGATAGACATTGCATGTGTGAGTCATACTAACATGTTTGCTGTTTTGTAGGTGTTAGTGTCTAACTGGTGCGCATAGCTCTTCCGTTCAGATAGCTCAGACTAATGGATCCTCCCAACGCCGATGTTCTCGAGTTGAAAGAAATGATGAGAGAATTGTTTAAAGTCGTGCAAGGGCTCGCCTTGGGACAGAAGGCGATTGCTGAGAGGTTGGATAGGATTGAAAGCTGGATGACAAAGGAGAAAGTTCAAGGGAATGCTCCGTCATCTGTGGTACAGAAACCCTCAGGCAATAGTCAACTCAAGAAAGTCGAATCAGGTGGTGTGCCTACCCGAAAGGAGCACAGTAAGGATCGTTATCACCCTTATGCTGCCATTGCAACCACTCCTGTTGGTAATCCACCTGTACCACAGCAACAATCACCACCTCAACAGAAAGTATTGAAAGCTAAGAGTCAAGTCAAGAAGGGGAAGATAGATCGTCAGTTTGATGAGCCACCTGTGACTTATACTCTTCTGTTCAAAAGGTTGAGGGATCTGGGGTTAGTCCGGCCAAGAATATTGATTCCCATAGAACAGCAGCGGAGGCCTCCAAACTATGATGAGAATGCCAAATGCGATTTCCATTCTGGGGCACCAGGACATGGCATTGAGGGTTGCAGAGCTTTCAAACATGTCGTCCAGGACATGATGGACTCTAAGGTTATCAACTTGGCACAGATAATGAATGGGAATGTCAACCCCGTACCCAGGCAGGGTCCTATAAAAGTGAAGATGGTGAAAAAGGACAAGAGAAGAATGGAGGTGACTGAGGAGGATCAGTTAAAGGTTCCAATGTCTGTGGTCCCGAAACCTCTGATGAAGGATGGAGCTTTCCCTAGTATTGATAATTGTTGTGCGGCCGTCGCCACAGAGGGGTGTGTATTGAAGGGGGATACGACCCAGAGGATGAAGGAAGTAGAAATGGACGGTGGAAAATCTGAAATACTAAATCAGGCAGTTGAAACCGTCAAGGTGGAAAACGCCCTTGTTGCTGAGAAAGAGAAGAAGCTGTCCATTTCTTCTTACAAGCAGGCCATGGAAGTGGTGAGAAATGGAGGGATCCTAGGCTGGGGGAAGATCATAGACATTGTGGTGAAGGCGGATATGTTTGGGATCGGGTATCAGCCAGATCAAGAGTCGTCTAGACCAAACAGAAGATGTCGTCCACTGTACACCTTTGTCAGTGCAGGAATGCTGGATCCTGATCATGCTTGTTCAGTGAGTGAAGAGATCGACTGTGACTGCGAGCTTGAGTTGTGGATAAAGTCGTGCGTACCAGGAAATTGGAAGGCCTCCAAAAGCATCACTGTCACTCGTCCTGAAGTGTAGTATTTCTGTTTTTCAATTTTGTTTGCATGAAAGCCATACGTTTTGCCCGAAACGTAATGGTCCATTGTAAGGGCCATCTCATGTGTTTCATTGTGCAACATTTTGCATCAGTAATAAATGGATGTTTTTGTGATTAAAAACGGTGTTCCCTGTTTTTCATTTATTTTTGCAGTTTAAAAAATAAAAATGACAATGTTTATTTTCATTTTTCTTTCCTTTTGATTCGTCTTGTTCCGACCTCAAAAGTGATTATTATCCTGATCTCATTGATAACAATTCGGTTACACCTTTGTATGACTTCGACAATCCGATCTATCATGCCGAAGAATAAGGCGAAGAAGATTGTGATTTGCTGGAATTAGCCAGGTTGTTGAGACAAGAGGAGAGGGTGATTCAACCGCACGAGGGGTGATTCAAGATTGATATTCCAGGCACCGCCGAGGTCAGAAAGTGAAAATTGAGGCCGCTTCAGAGGCGAGTCGAGGGCAGAATGGTAGCCCTGTTGAAAGAGCATGTGGATACCCTCGCCTGGTCGTATCAGGATATGCCAGGGTCGGGTACCAATGTCGTTATACGCAAGCTACCATGGAGAGAAGACTGTCCTCTAGAGAAGAAGGACGCCGGTGCCACGTATCAGAGTGACTTTGTTTCATGATATGATTCATCGTAGAATCAAATGCTATGTTGATGACATGATAGCAAAGTCCCAAGCAGAAGAGGGACATCTGGTGGATCCGGGGCAAGTTGTTTGACCGGATCGAAACAACTCAGACTGAGGTTGAGTCCGAATCAGTGCACTTGTGGAGTGCTGTCCGGTAAGGTGCCGAGGCTCATTGTGAACGAAAGAGGAATCGAGGTCGATCCTGCTAAAAGAAAAAAAAGAAAAAAGAAAAGAAAAGAAAAAGAAAGAGCAATATAAAGAAATGCCTGAACCGAAAACAAAAAAGGAGCAAACGGTCAGGTGGATAATGATTGCCAAGGGGCACAGATAAAAGAATAAGTTGCAGGAACCTCTGATTCTGACGCCTCCTGTGGAAGGAACAACTGTTAATCTGGTACTTGACATCCCTCGAGGGGTCTATGGGGTGTGTATTGTGTCAGCATGACGAGTCTGGTCGAAAAGAGCATGCAATTTACCATAGCAAAAAGTTTACCGACTGTGAAACAATACATTCACTGCTCGAGAAAACTTGATGTACTTTGGCATAGGCTGCTCGCCGACTGAGACGGTATATGCTGGTTCATACCACTTCGTGGATTTTCAAGATGTTTGGAAAGTCAGCATGGACCGGACGGGTTGCGACAAGGCAAATGATGTTGATTAAATACAATATTCAGTACACCTCTCAGAAAGCAATCGAGGGGAGTGTATTGTCCGTTTACATCGCCCCGTAACCCAGTGAGGATTATCAACCAAGGAAGTTCGAGTTCCCTGATGAGGACATCTCGAGGTGCTCAAATCAAAAGATTGTGAGGAACCGATCCCGGAGGAGGGGCCTGACCCTGAATCCGAACGAATTCTGATGTCTGATGGGGAAGGTATGTGGATGAGTTAGTGTCGTGTTGGTTACGCCAAATAGATCCCACATTCCTTTTGTTGCCCGGATAACATTTGAATGCACCAACAATGGTGGCTGAGTACGAAGCTTGTATCCTGGGTATTGATCTTTGGTGCGTACGTCTACTGGGGCAACGCTGCGCTCGCTCGTGTACGGGAGAAGTGGTACTACCTATGGAAGCCTAGATCCCGTTGTGGAAAGTCCTGATGGATGAGAAATTAGAGAAGGCTGAGTGGATAAGGACTTGGTATGACACGTTGAGCCTGACTAAGGAAAAGAGGCTGGCCGTTACTTGTCATGGGGCAGTTGTACCCAGTGAATGAAGTGTGTTGTGGACCGAAAGTGCAACCTCGTGCGTACTACGTGGGAGAGCTGGTGTTGAAAAGGATCCTTCCTCCTCAAGATGATCGTGGGGCAAATGAATATACCGTTATGAATGTCCATTCGTGGTCAAAGAAGGTTTTCTCTGGCAGAGCCTTGTTGTTGACGACCACGGATGACAAGGATTTCCCATCCCCTGTGAATGCGGACGCAGTTAAAAAATAGTTCGTAAAAAGAGACCCGCTGGACGAAAAGAACAAAAGAGTCCAGGAAAAAATGGGCATCCCGGCGAACAAAAAAAAAAAAAGGTTCGGACAAAAGTTAGGGATAAAAAAGAAAAAAATTGTACACCCGGCAAGTCGAAAACCCCAGAAGGGCGACTTGGGCAAAAAAGGGTATCCCGATGGACTGAAACCCGAAAGGGCGGTCCAGGCAAGAGAGGGAATGAAACGAACAACTGCGTCCAGCATGATCGTTTGTGCTTGTGATATGACTTAGATAATCTCCGACAGAGATCGATCGGAAGCGTCTTGTTCAGAAGACAAAAAGTGCGGAAAGTCTTGAGGACATATGGGGTGTAACCGAGTTGGAACCCGATGAGATCACGGTTTCACATTGCCATTAGGATAGACTTTTCCTTTTGTGCGCAATCACCTCTTTTCAGGGATTGCTTCTTCTGTGTTGCTCGGTTTTGAGCCACCTTTTTTTCAGTCAATAAAATGCGTGTTCAGATAAATAATTTTGTTTTTGTCTTCATTACCGCTTTGATTGCAAAAACATCAGTTTATTTTGATAAGAATATTTGCATTTTGTAACATGGAGGTCCCTTCCGATGCATGCTTATGAGATTGAAAGCGTGAAATCTTATTCGGAAGTTTGAGTGACCTAGGTGTTGAAATGTTGGCACGCCTGGGGCACGCTTTTATCTAACGATCTCTTTCGCAGGTGCTGTTAGCTATGTTCACTCACTTGCAGGTTGTGATGTGGAATACTTTGACAAGAGGTCCCCGCAGAGTCCAATCAGGGGAAAGGGATAGACGAACGGTGAAAAGACGACGAAGGAATGACGACGATCCTAGAGGGTAATCAAGAAGACTCTTCAAAGTCTGAGGACTGGAAAGTTTGTATGAATCCCAGGAGTTCGATCCCCGCGGAGTACGGAGGAGTCGGGAATACAAGGTGATGGATCAGAAAAGTCCAGATGCGTCTGGGAGTTCTCAAAAGTGGAAAGTCAACACTGTGGTGGGATGGTGAACACCAATGTTCGACGAGTCGAAGGGCGGTCCGTGTCCAATAGGCCGTATCTCCCCAGTGGATGTGAGAGTGTCATCTTCCTGGCAGATCTGAGATCAGTGCCTCCTTAGCAAGTCTGAAGGTTACTGTCTTCCCAGCAGAGGTTGTGTTGATGGTTTCCCCCCCAGCAAGGTCCCCAAGCGGATCGGGTTCAGTGAAATTATCCCCAGTAGAGGTAAGCATTGGTTGCCTCCTCTAGCAGGGTAATCCCCAAGCAGTTCGGGTTCGATGGAGGTCATCCCCAACAAAGGTTGTCTTTCCCCAGCAGGGTGGAAATGGACGTGGTATTAAAATCCTCAGCACAGTTCCTGGAGCTCCCCGGTGTCATCTCTGGAGGAGATGTGTTTTTATGCATTCATCATGTAGATAAGCATAGCATATTGCATCATTAGTACGTAGCATTTCCAGGAATGGGTTGCGCTAAAAAAAACTCATGCATCAGCATTGCAAACATATCCATTAGCCCTAGGCCGTGGTGACTATCCGAGAATGGGTTGTTGGAAAGAGTTTAGCATCGCGCCGTTGGATTGATTTCAGAATTGGGTTCCCCAGCAGGGTAGAGAGGTGTTTTCCCAACAAGTGACTCCTTAGTTGAGTGGGTATCCCCAGCATTGTTACTCCCCAATTGGTAGCATCTTGCCAGCTTGGATCTATTCCCCTAGCAGATGTGGGTGTGTCTGATCTCTCCATATAGAATCGACCCCTTAAGCAAAAAGTGTCTGTCATTTCCTTCTGCGCTCCCCACTGAGTTATATCCTCGTGGATGACGGTTGTTTTCGTTCCCTCCCCACACATAATGGGATGGGTTTTCCCTAGTGAGTTCTTTCCTCATTAGGAGTCTTGATTCAGTCTGCCTTTTTGGATCGATCCTAAATCGGCTTCCTTTTGGCTGTCTCTTGTGCTTCCCTGTGGTATAAATGAATAGTTGCTCACTAACCGGCACTCATTCATCTTATCCTCAGCGGAATTTGTTGGTTTTCTACCTACAAACCGGTAGATGTAATCCCCTCTTTATGGTTATCATTATCCAGTTTCGGTATTGATATTCCTTTCCTGTCGGGTATTTGCTTTGATTAAGCAACTTTATCCCCAGCGGGTTTTCCCCTTCCTTTTGATTGGTCACCTTTGCATACCTAGTCTCGGTATCCCGATGCCTTTCTTTTCGGTCGATCTATCCATTTAACAACCTACAACCCGGTTATGGATAGTCTTCCATGCGAGTGTATTATCTACGTTTTGACGGCTATAGATAATATATCTCATGCGCTCTTGGGTCGAAGTTTTGTCCTCCCCAGCTGAGTAAGATTCGTATTCCTTGTGGAATCGAATGTCCATCATTTAACAAGTTTGCTTTCGCTCTCTTCAGGATGATGAGTGTTTTGGAACGCACACCAATTCACTATTTCGGTCGATCTATCCATTTAACAACCTACAAACCGGTTATGGATAATCTTCCATGCGAGTGTATTGTCTACGTTTTGACGGCTATAGATGATATATCTCATGCACTCTTTTGTCAATCTTTTGATTGTTTTCTCCAGCAGAGTAAGATTCGTATTCCTTGTGGAATCGAGTGTCCATCCTCTAACAAGACTGCTTTTCTAGCCCTCTTCAGGATGATGAGTGTTTTGAAACACAAACCAATTCACGCTTGGTCGATCACCTGTTTTCATGCCTATAACCCGGTATCCTTGGTGTTCCTTCTAGTCTGCTCTCTGTCGTGACCTTGATCCCTAGTGAGCTACCTCTCCGTTGGTTTCGATAAACGTTGAGTTTTTCCTATTCGTCCGTTGACGTATAGTGGTACCCTTCCCCACAGGTCATCCGTTGATGTCTGTTTACCTCTCCGTTGGTTTCGATAAACGATATGTTTTTCCCAATCGTCCGTTGATGTTTGGTTGTGTTATCTTTTCCCCAGTAGCTTTCTCCTTCTCCGTTGGTGTCGATAAACGTTGAGCTTTCTCCTTCTCCGTTGGTGTCGATAAACGTCGAGTTTTTCCTAGTTGTCCGTTGACAAATAGATGTATTTCTTTCTTTCCCAGTCATTCGTTAATGTCTGGTCACCTTTCTCCGTTGGTGTCGATAAACGTCGAGCTTCTCCCGTTCGTCCGTTGACGTCTGGTCGAGTCTTCCCATTCATCCGTTGATGTCTGGCTACCTCTCCGTTGGTTTCGGTAAACGATGAGTTTTTCCTGGTCGTCCCCAGTAGAGTTACCTCTCCGTTGGTTTTGGTAAACGTTGAGTTTTTCCCATGTCGTCCGTTGACGCATGGTGGTTGTCTCTCTTTCCCAGTCATTCATTAATGTCTGGTCACCTTTCTCCGTTGGTGTCGATAAACGTCGAGTTTCTCCTTCTCCGTTGGTGTCGATAAACGTCGAGCTTCTCCCGTTCGTCCGTTGACGTCCGGTCGAGTCTTCCCATTCATCCGTTGATGTCTGGTCACTTTTCTCCGTTGGTGTCGATAAACGTCGAGCTTCTCCCGTTCGTCCGTTGACGTCCGGTCGAGTCTTCCCATTCATCCGTTGATGTCTGGTCACCTCTCCGTTGGTTTCGATAAACGATGAGTTTTTCCTGGTCGTCCCCAGTAGAGCTACCTCTCCGTTGGTTTTGGTAAACGTTGATTTTTTCCCACTACGTCCGCTGACGTATGGTTGTACCCCTTCCAGTCATACATTGATGATTGGTTACCTCTCTGTTGGTTTCGATAAACGTCAAGTTTTTCCTAGTTTCCCGTTGGCATCTAGTTGTAATTTCTGTCCCCATTCATCGTCTTGCGATGTCTGGATGTGGTTGTACCTTTGAAGAAAAATCAAAATCCCCAGCAATAAATATCAGATCCCAGTTGAAGTTACTGTTGGATCCTTGCAGTGTGCAAATTTCTACGGTTCTTCGGTATTCAATCCCTGTTTACCCTGAAAGTCTGACAGTCGTTGCTCTCATCCGTTCGGGTTCCCAGTTGATTGAATAGGGGCAGCTGTAGCACCTCAAATTTTCACCCCCCATTTTGTACATACATTTTCATTTTAGGTCATTAACATAACATTATCCACTGCATAGCATTGCATTATCCATTGCCCAAGTGCAAGTCATCAGTTAAGACTGGTCAGGAGATCCAGTTGTGCAAGCAAGCAAGTGCATTTCCTATTGAAGCAAAGCTCTATGGTTGGTTCATGGAGTTCATGTGACCTAGGGATCATTTTGAAGTGGTTTGGCCAAAGGTTGGATGTTCAGAAGTCATCAGTCATTGGACAATTCATCTGAAACCCTAGAAGGTCAACCAAAGTCAACTGTGCATGAAATCATGGATTTGAAGGTAGGAGATGGTTTGAAAGGCCTCATTCATGTCCATACAAGTCTCATTTTACATTTCAAAGATCAACATTGAAGAATTTGAGGTCAGATGAAAACTTTCCAAAAATAGTAAGTGACCTGTAATTTCAAACTGCCAAAAATGGAAAGGTTTTCTCCTCAAGATTACATGTCCAAGGAAGCTTCAAATGAAATTTTGTCCAACATGAAAGTTGAAGATCTTGCTCTCACCTTTCCAAAAAGTCCAAGAACATGAATTTCTCATGTATGGTTGAAACGTTATGGATCAATCATTGTCAAGAAAATTTGAAGTTCAAAGGGGGATAACTTTCACACCACAAGGCCAAATGAGATGGTTCTTTTTGGAACATTTCTATTTTGACATGCTCTATCCACATCATGCATTACATTTCATCAATTCTCATCACAAAAATATTGGTTTTTTTCACTTAAATTGAATTTGAAATTTGGAGGGAAAAACCTCATTTGAAAATTAAGCATTTTCCACATTTCCAATCACTTGCATTTGGTTAGAAACAGCATTTCATGTGGATTTGGTACAGAACCTTGCACTGTTACATTGATCAACATGCACATAGGGTGGATTAACAAAATTGGCCATTACACTTGCATTTCCATTAATCACTTGAATTTGGCTAATTGGGATTAAGAGTTTGATTAACACACCATATATATAGACTAATCATAACAGAAACACAATGAACATTTCATTTCTACTCAGATCTAGATCCAATTGCAAAATTTCACAAACTTTTCCTCTCAAAATTTTTCATCGAATCTTCACAAGCCTTGCTTAATTCATGATCTAGCATTGATCTACAAGCATAATTGAGGATTGTTGAAACAAGATCTTGGAAAATTCAGCAAGAATCGAGACTGTTGAAGCTCATGCTCTCCTATGGCAGTTGAAGTTTCAAGAGAAATCAAGCATTGCTGAGCTATCCTTTTGCATCCATTCACTCATCTAAGCTTGGAAGAACATCTGTTTCACCTTGCCAAGGCCTAATTCGCACGATTCCACTACTGTTGCATCTTGAAGGTCAGTTTTCGATGCTCTTAATCCATAAAATTGATGAATGATTCTGGTAGATCTTTGAACATAGGTTATAATGAGCTTTAGATCATGGAATTTCATTGAGTATTGAGGTAGTTATGATGCTTACAAGTTTGGTTAGTGAAACTTCATGTGCATGAATCTTTGGATATTTGCTGAATTAGAATAAATTGAGCTTAGCATGATGATGTATGTTAGAAGACGGTTCCAATGATATGCATTTGGTAATTTTCTGTGCACAAATGTTCTTGATGATGAAGAACGTATGAAGCTGATGATGAACCTTAGGGTTTCGTTTCCCAGGCCTGTTTGATCTTGTTTGCACGTTGGTTGCATGATTTTTCATGTTTATGGCTTTGTATTGGCTGCATGTAGTACAGCGTGGCACACTGATTGGCTCAGCGCGTTTCGCCGTGCCACACAAGCATAAGTGAAACGGTGTGTTTCACTTATGAGGGCGCCAAGTTTAAATTCATACTTGGTTCGATTCCGGACCAGAGCATTATCCATTTTGCCTTTTGCATTTTCTCCATTTAGGCTATACATGTTCATGCTACTTGTTTCATGCATTTTAATTTTTTCTCTCCATTCCAAAAATCATAACTCCATGAACACTTATCCAATTGATGTGAGATTTTTTGCACAATGATCTTCATGATGTCTTCTATTTTTTGGATATTTTTACAAAAATTGTGCACGCTTGGAGTTTTATTTTTCCTAGGGAATGTTCATACATGTGTTTTCTTGCTATGCCTTGCCATTTTGATTGTGAAATGATGAGCTTTTATCCAACACTCTTGAAATTTTTCATGCTTAAACTAGAGATCCTAATTGACATTTTGGCGTTGAGTTTGCAATTTTTGCATTTCTGGTTTGTGAGATATGATCTGATCAATATAGGTGTGACAATTTGTGTCACACCTTTGCTTGCCTGACTTGTGGAATTTATTTGCCATGCTATATGAACTTCAATTAATGTGAATTTTTGCATGATGATACTTCTGGATGTTAGGATTACTTGTGAATTTTTGTGGAAGTTTTGAGTGCATTTCTAATTTTTTTGAGAATTTCTTTTATGTTTGACCATTTGTGGACTTTTTGAGAGTCATGAACTTCTATGATTTGTGAAAATCTTGGTGTTTATCCTATGAACCTAAAACTTTTCACATGTGTTCTAGACACTTTTGAAGTTTGTCTTGGCTTTGGTTTGATGTCCATATCATGTTTGGATTCTGTTTTATGCTTGCTTGAAGTTGATGTATGGTTTTGTGCCCTCATTGAGCTTGTTTTGCCTTGCCTTTCCTTATGGAATTTATTTGACATGCTTCCATTTGTCCAAATGATATAAATTTTGGTATGATGATCATGTGATGAGTGCTATTTAGCCATGATTTTTCTTGAGATTTATTGAATTATGTTTGAGTGGATTTGGATTGGTTCATTCTGTTTGCTTCAATGAGCCTTGAAATTGCACACTTTGCCTTAAATGCTTTGTGAAATGAAATTGGTGTATGATATGAATGTGAGACCACTTGGACATTGTTCTTAATTGATCGAACTTGATTAATGTCAATTTTCATGTTCTGTTTTGGATTATTGCTCCCTCTTTGACCCTAGACCTTGTCCTAGTGGTTAGTGCTTATGTTTGAGTTGTGTTTTCAGGACAAGAAGCATATGGCCTTGAGGAGTTTGATTCAATTTCTCATTTGGATTGATATTTGATTGATGTTGATTAACATTAAGTTGTTTTGTAGGTGGATTAGCTCCTTTGAGTTGAGCTTGTGCTTTGCTTGATGCATTGCTTGTTGTCTGTTTGTACAGTTTACTGTGGACTTCTAATCTGTCTGTTTGACTTTTGCCTGAGTTGTATACTGATTATGTTGGATTGTTTTCAGGTACATTAGTTGCTATAGTTCCTTTGTGAACTTGCTTTTGCTTTGCTTGCTAGCTTAAGCATTGAGGTATAATTCCACTAACTTCATGTAGTCTGGAAGACCTGGCCTGTTACTTGGTCAGGCACCTGTCTGAAGCCCTCCTTAAGAGGCGATGCTTGCGTATGTTTACTTTTGTGCCAAGCAGGAAAAGACCTCTATGAGGCAATTGGCAGATAAAAGAGATGTGCAATACATCTCCTACTATTCAGTTGAGTCATCCCTTTGCTCACACAACTGGTGTTGATGCATTGTGGATATTAACCTAAGATCCATGTTGAGTCAGTCATAAGTGTAGAAGGGTTCCCACTTTCTGAACCCACACTTTCATCTATTTAAAGCTCTCCCAGGCCAGGGATAAGAGCTGTGAGGCACACCCCTCACTTCCCATTTCATCTGCTTCACCCTAACTCTCAATGTTAGGGTTAAGAGCTAACATCACCCGATTACAGTTGGCTTGTGTTTCACAGCCTAACCCTTGTGTGAGCCCACTTTGTTTCTATATAGTGTGTGCTATTTGTGATTGTTTGCTTTGCCTGTGCTGTTTAGGATAGCTTGCTCCCTGTGCAAGTTAGATAGCAACCTTAACTTAGGGGTGATATGCATGATAACATCTAGGCTCGAGTCGTAGTCTCCCTAGTTGTGTCTCCCTTTGTATCTGGTTAGGCTAGTCCTTTGTCCCTGCGTAGGGGAACTACGTCGCCCTGATCCTCATACCAGATGAGGTACGTAGGCAGGAGATGAGCTGATCTCTCCGGGCGCCCTTTTGTTTTGTTTGTGTGAGTTGTTTCTCCTCTTCTGGTTGGAGTCCGACGTAAGTCTAGCGATTGGCAGTTGGTTTCCAGTGTGTGTTTGTTGGTTCGGAGTCTGATGTAAGTCCAGCGATTGGCATTCGGTTTCCATGTTTGCCTATTTTGTGTGGAGTTTGACGTAAGCCCAGCGATTGACAGTCGATTTCCTGTGTTGTTTTGTTTGGCGTGCGTTAGCTGAGCTGCGAGTGCTCTGATTCTTCTTTAGTCCGAGAAGATACGTATGCATAGGATGCGACATCCTAGCGAGCACGTTTCCCCTAGTACGAACTACGTCGACTCTGATGTCTGTGCCTGACAGACTACGTAGGCCCAGGATGCGATATCCTGCCGAGTTAGTTTCGTTTGTTTTCCTGTGTCTCTTTCAGCCAGTGTTTGATGTTTGAGCAGTTTTTAGCAACCTTTATTCCTTCCTTTTGTGCGTGGATCCCGTCGAGTACGACGGATGCGTAGGGGTGCTAATACCTTCCCTTCGCATAACCGACTCCCGATCCCATCTCTCTTTGGTCGCGAGACCATGTCTTTTCCAGGTTTACTTCGAGCGTTTCCTTTCCCTCTTTTGGGATAAATAACGTACGGTGGCGGCTCTGTTGTTTTCGTTTCCCGCCGGTTTTTCGCGTAATGCGATAGCTGGCACACCATAACGACATATGATCTGATTCTTGATAAACCTTACAACAACTTGCTTGGTTACATTCGCATATGATGCCGCTTCAACCCATTTTGTGAAGTAGCCAATTGCCACTAAAATGAAATGATGTTCGTTCAAAGCTTTGGGCTCTATCATCTCAATCATATCAATCCCCACATGGAGAAGGGCCATGGGGAAGAAATAACATTCAAAAGTATCGGGGGAACATGAATCTTATCAGCATAAAGTTGACACTTGTGGCCTTTCTTCACAAACTTGCAACAGTCAGATTCTATTGTTAGCCAATAGTAACCTGCTCGCAACATCTTCTTTGCCATTGCATATCCATTGGAATGAGTACCAAAGGAACCTTCATGCACTTCAGTCATCAACAGGTCTGCTTCATGTCTATCCACGCATCTGAGCAAAATGATGTCGAAGTTTCTCTTGTACAGTATATCACCATTCAAGTAGAAATTACTGGATAAATTTGACTTTGGAGGAAACATTTGATGTCGTAATACCACGGCTTCTCATCTTTGATCCCTTCAAAAGCAAACACATGAGTTGGCCTATCAAGACGCATCACAGACAAATTGGGAACCTCATTCCAATACTTCACCATAATCATTGACGCCAGTGTTGCAAGAGCATCTGTCATCTGGTTCTCATCTCGAGGGATATGATGAAACTCAACCTTTGTAAAGAAAGTTGAAATCCTCCTCGCATAATCTCTATATGGTATTAAACCGAGTTGATTTGTCTCCCATTCACCTTTAATCTGATTCACAATCAAAGTTGAATCTCCGAAGACATCTAAATACTTATTTCTGAGATTCATGGCCTCTTCAAGCCCCATAATGCAGGCTTCATATTCTGCCATGTTGTTTGTACACTTAAAAGTCAATCTAGCTGTAATTGGTAGATGCGCGCCTTGAGGAGTAACGATCACTGCCCCAACGCCATTTCCATATTGATTAACAACTACATCAAATACCATGCCCCAACGGGAACCAGGTTTTGGCCCTTCTTCAAGCAATGGTTCATCACAATCTTTCATTTTCAAGTACAAAATCTCTTCATCAGGAAAATCATACTGCACTGACTAGTAATCTTCAATCGGTTGGTGAGCCAAATGGACAGCCAAGATACTACCTTTGATCGCTTTCTGAGATCAGTATTCGATATCATACTTTGATAACAACACCTGCCAACAGGAAATCCTCCCAGTTAAAGCAGGCTTCTCAAATATATACTTGATCAGATCCATTTTAGGTATCAAACAAGTGGTATGATTCAATATATACTGACGCAGACGCTTAGCAGCCCAAGCCAATGCACAACAAGTCTTCTCAAGCATAGAATACCGAGTCTCAGAGACGGTGAACTTCTTACTGAGGTAGTAAATTGCAAATTCTTTCTTTCCAGTCCCATCTTGTTGACCAAAAACATAACCCATACTCTCATCAAGCACAGTCAGATACATGATCAACGGTCTTCCTTCAACAGGCGGAGACAAAATCGGAGGCTCAAGTAGATATTCTTTGATACTGTTAAAAGCTTTCTGGCAGTCTTTGGTCCAATCACAAGACTGATCTTTCCGAAGAAGCTTGAATATAGGCACACATGTGGCAGTCATGTGGGAAATGAATCTGGAGATATAATTCAAGCAGGTGAGAAAACCTATGACTTGCTTCTTGGTTTTGGGTGCAGGCATCTCTCGTATTGCTTTGACCTTGGCAGGATCAACCTCAATACCCTTCTCGCTGAGAATAAAGCCCAACAACTTACAAGAACGAACACCAAAAGTACACTTATTGGGATTCAAGCGGAGTTTATACTTCCTCAAACGCTGGAATAACTTCAACAAATGCTTAACATGTTCCTCTTCATCAATTGATTTAGCAATCATGTCATCGACATATACCTCGATCTCTTGATGCATCATATCATGAAAAAAAGTATTCATTGCTCTTTGGTAAGTTGCACCAGCATTCTTTAGACCGAAAGGCATCACTCTATAACAGAATGTTCCCCAAGGTGTAATGAATATGGTCTTCTCCATATCTTTGGGTGCCATCTTATTCTGATTATATCTGGAAAATCCATCCATAAACGAAAAGACTTTGAATTTAGCAGTATTGTCTACCAACATATCAATGTGTGGCATAGGGAAATCATCTTTCGGACTAGATTTATTCAAATCTCGATAGTCGACACACATACGGACTTTTCCATCCTTCTTTGGCACAGGTACAATATTGGCCATCCATTGCGGATACTCAGCGGTTACAAGGAAACCAGCGTCAATCTGTTTCTGCACTTCCTCCTTAATCTTCACAGCTATATTAGGATGCATTCTTCTTAACTTCTGCTTGACTGGCGGGCATTCTGGCTTTAACAGCAATCTATGCTCCACAACCTCAGAATCCAAACCAGGCATATATTGATAGGACCAAGCAAACACATCTGAATACTCTCGAAGAAGATCAATCAACCCCTCCTTGACATCTAGGCACATGCGAGACCCAATCTTGACTTCCTTCACATCATCCTCGGAACCCAAGTTGACTAGCTCAATCTGCTCTTCGAACGGCTGAATGATCTTTTTATCTTGCTCAAGAAGATGAGATAATTCATCACTCACTTCTACATCACTTTCCTCCTCGGCTTCAAACACAGGGAATTCAAAATTTGGAGAAGGAGAAGGATCATTGTATTCAATGGGGTTAGGAACCAACCTGCATAATGATTTGTTTTTTTGATTTTAGAGAAGTGGATTTGTGACCAAACATTATGCAGATGGACAATTATATTGTTTATTTATGTTTTTTGTGATTACCATTTTCAGAATAAAGCAAAAAGTAAAAACAAAACATCATAGATGTGGATGAATAGAATTAATTTTATTAATGATCAATTTGAAAATTCCTAAACAATATTCTCTTCTCCCTTAGGCATAGGAGAAGGATTTTGAAAACATATAAAAGCATTACTTAGATTGAAGCAAAATAACAGGAATATCAACAGCAGTCCAATTGTTGCAAGCCTTTCCATGCGTCACAAAATTGGTGCAGTCTTCCTCTTCATCATCCTCTAGCACAACAGCTAAGTGTTGTTCATTGCCATGAATGAACCCTCCGCTACGGAAGCTAAGTTGCATATCTTCAGACCTTGCAGTTGATGAACCTTTCTGGAACCCCAAACCGGTTCTGCCTTTGTTGTCGGAGACCTCTACCATGCACCCCTACTAATCAACATTGCCTTCTTCTACAATCTTCTTGGCATCTTTCAATGAGGACATAGGTGCCCCAACTCTCTTTTCATCAGCAATAGACAAGGCTCTGAAGGGAGTTCCAACCTCATCCTCAACTTCAACATAAGAGAAAGATGACAGGTGGCTAACCAACAACGCCTTCTCCCTACCAACAATCACAAGCTTTCCATTCTTCATAAATTTAAGTTTATGATGCAAAATGGAGGTAACAACTCCTGCCTTATGGATCCATGGCCTTCCCAACAAGCAACTATAGGCCGGGTGGATATCCATTACTTGAAAAGTAATTTGAAAATCACTCGGACCTATCTTAACCGGAAGGTCCACTTCACCAATAACTGTTTTGCGCGAACCGTCGAAAGCTTTGACGATTACACCGCTATACCTCATAGGCGCTCCTTGGTATGATAGCTTTGACAGAGTTGACTTCGGCAGCACATTCAGTGACGACCCAGTGTCAACAAGCACATTTGACAAAGCATCCTCTTTGCAATTCATGGAAATGTGCAAAGCCAGATTATGATTTCTGCCCTCCTCAGAGAGCTCTTTATCACAGAAGCTAAGATTATTGCACGAAGTGATGTTAGCCACGATATGATTGAAAATATCCACTATAACATCATGTTCTATAAATGCTTGTTCCAGAACTCTTTGTAGTTCTTCTCTGTGCGCTTCAGAATTCATGAGCAGAGACAACACTGAGATTTTTGAGGGGGTTTGGAGCAGCTGCTCCACCACATTGAACTCACTTCTCTTGATCAAATGAAGTACCTCATCATCATCGTTAGCCTTTAAATCGCTGGATTCACCATACTTACCCTTTGAAGCTCCAACTGGATCTACAACAAGCACTTCCACCTTCTTACTCACAACTGATTCTTCCTTATCCTTTGGGAACACCGACCCAAACACTCGACCACTGCCGGTCACCTTGGTAACATCAGCAATGCTCACCATAGAGCTAGTCGTAGGCAACAGGACCTCTTGACCACCTTCTATCATTGTAGCATTATACTGATACGGCACAACTTTATCAGATGAATACGGGACTGGGCCTGTTAACCATATAACCAACGACGATACTGATCTATTGCTGACATTATTACTGTTGCTGTTGTCGTATCAAATTACCAATCTCTCTGGCTGCTTGAAAATGGGCACTATGACATTTACATCGTCATCTATATGACGGGATTGAACAATTTGAATCATGTCTTCATCCATCAGTCGTTGGATGTCCCTTTTCACAACTTCGCAACCCCTCGGGTTAATACTGCAAACAACACAACCATCATGGTCATGCTCACAATCACTCACCAAACAAATGTCCTAATGCATCTGCACCAAAGATCTTCGGATAAAACGCACATCAAAAACCTTAAACTCGCCAGGACAACCATCCACCATATTCACAGAAGAGCTCCCATGGGCGGGCAATGGATTTGCTTTCACACTCGGCGCATGGTCCTCGAAGGACACCATTCCACTCTTCATCAGCTTCTGAACCTCATACTTGAGCAGATAACAGTTCTCTATATCATGTCTGGGTGCTCCTTGGTGAAAAGTGTTGGTGTAAGCCCTAGAGGTCAATACTTTTGGTACTTGTATCGAATTATTTGATAATAATAAAAGGTTTTTTCTTTATTATGTTTGTTTAATAAAGTCCCTAGAATAGATAGTCTGTTTAATGTATCAAGTGTGACTTAATCATGAGATCACATTAAACATAAGGACATTATTCTTAAAGTATCTGTAGTCGAACTTTATTGTGAAGTGGGATAACATTAAAGCATTAAGACTAATATGTATATAGACTGATGATCACATCTCATGGATCATGGATAAGGAGTTATCAAGTCTTAAACATATGTATGAATATTAAGAGTAATATTTATACTGGATTGACCTGCTATGAGAATACTATATAGAATGTTATGTAAAGTGTCATAAGTTATTCTCATGGTGAAAATGGTGTATACCACCCTTCGACCTGAAACCACTATGGACCCTAGATGTAGAGTCGAGTGCCTTATTGCTGATCAAACGTTGTCCGTAATTGGATGACCATAAAGAAAGTTGATGGGTACTCCACGAAGCATGCTAAGGGACTTGAGTGACCTAGATGGAATTTTCCCATCCTGCGTAACTGGATAAATGTCTATGGGCCCAATATTGAACTGGACAAGGATGACACGGTCTATGCCTTGTGTTCAATATAGACATAAGGGCAAAAGGTAATTGTACACATAAGTATTATCAAAAAAGGATTTGTCAGATCACATGACATTTTCGTGTCTTGGGTAGCAGTGATGTGTTGCTAGATAACACTCACTGTTTATTATGTTTAATATGTGATTTAATATAATTACCAATGCCGCAAAAACCTACAGGGTCACACACAAAAGGAAGGATTGACGAGAGATAGAGTAACTAAGCAATACCGTAATGTACGGTGCACTTAAGTGAATTGTAGAACATCGTAAGGTACGGTGTACTTAAGTAGAATACGAAATGTGGTAAGGTACCACGCGCTTAAGTGATATTGGCATATTATAAGATATGGGCCACATACACTTGAGTGGGCTTTTTAGCTTGCATCCCACACAAGTGGTTCTATAAATAGAACCCTTGTGTAGAAGTATTAGAGAGTTGCAATTTAGTTTCTCTCTCTCTCTCTCTCTCTCTCTCTCACTCACTCAAAGCCTTCATTCGTAGCAGCTAGCACTGAGATTGAAGGAATCTGTTCGTGTGGACTGAGTAGAGGCGTTGTCATCGTTCAACATTCGTGATCGCTCCGTAGATCTGTATCAAAGGTTACAATCGCCACAAGAGGTAACGATTCTATCACTGATCATGCCCATTCGTAAGGATCATTAAAGGAGAAATTTTAAATTCCTTTGCGTTTTGGATCGTCCTTCTCCTTCAAAAAGCACAACAGAGTTCAGGCTTGTACCACCATGGAAGTGGGTCCGGAATTTGCGGTGGGTTCCTTGGTTGGATTAGGTTCTTGAGAACCAAAGACAGGTATAATTCTGCATAAGACATAGGAATTGGGTTGAAAGAGACCTTCTTCCTCTCAAAGGTTTGTTGATGATGATTGTTGTTGGTATTATTGTTGTTGTAGGTGTTTGCCCGTTGTTGCAGTTGTTGTTGTTGACGTTGTGATTGTTGAACTGGTGTTGATTGTTGATTAGAAAACATAGGGATAACTGAAGATACTTGATGATGATGTTGACGGGATGATTGATTCCTTCTGATCTGAGGCCTCCTCCGCCTCCCGCTGCTTATTGCATTCGCTTCATTCTCCTTTTTCTTCCCAAAATTGCTACCATACCTCTTACTCGAAGACGTTTCATCTTTTGACAAACGTCCCTCTCGGACTCATTCCTCAAGCCTCATCCCCATGTTTACCATTTCGGTAAAGTCACTGGGGGCATTAGCAATCATTCGTTCATAATAAAGTGAACTCAGAGTTTTCAGAATAATCTTTGTCATCTCTTTTTCCTCCAAAGAAGGAGTGATCTGGGCAGCCTATTCCCTCTATCTCTACGCATACTCTTTAAATGTCTCCTTATCCTTCTGAGACATAGACCTCAGCTGGTCTCTATCAGGCGCCATGTCCATGTTGTACTTATACTGCTTGACAAAAGCCTCTCCCAAGTCGTTGAAAGTATGAATGCTTGCACTGTCTAATTCTATATACCATTTGAGCGCAGCACCAATCAGACTGTCTTGGAAGTAGTGAACCAACAGTTGATCGTTGTCGGTCTGAGTAGACATCTTGTGAGCATACATCACTAGATGACTGAGCCGACAAGTCTTCCCTTTGTACTTTTCAAAGTCATGCACTTTGAACTTCACTAGGATCTTGACGTTGGGCACTAAACACAACTCAGCAACACTCTTTCCAAACAAGCCCTTACCCCTTAGTGGCTTCAATTCCTTGCACAACTCAAGAATTTGATCCTTCATTTCATCCATTTTCTCATAAGCATCCGGACCCTCAGACAACTCGGAGTGATAAATGGTGTCCTCTACACGAGGTAAGGTATGCATAACGGGAGGTGGCACAGACATGACCAGGCTAGATGTCGACATGGAAGCAAATGTAGGCGGAAAGCCATCAGGCATAAAGTTCGGCAGCATTCCCCACGGGAATCCGACAGGCATAGTGGGCGCAAAATAAGCGATAGCAGCATGCATGGTAGAGGTAGCCACCTCTGAAATAACTGTCCTCTAAGGAGGAGGAGGAGTTGCAGGCATTGGAGAAGCTTGGCTCTGAGCAGCAAGAAGTGACTCCATCATGGCAGTCAGGCAAGCGATCTCGTCCTTCAACTCTCTGTTCTCTTTCTCTAGATGCTCCATAATTTTGAGATGATTGGCGCGGGTGTTGTACCGATGAGTCAGCTTGGCTAAAGCACAGAAGAAACACCAATGAGACATCTGGAAAAAGAGAAACCTGCTTATGCAAATGATGCATGAAATGTAATGCTTGTTTATTTATTTTTATTTTCAAGGAACTTACTATATCATTTCCAAATACATATATATATCAACAATTGCAATAATTTTTATATGACCAAAAATCTCTTTTCATTTATAATTGGAAGGATTACACTAAGTACAATTTTAGAAACCAAAATAAAAAATACAAGAGAAAAGGAGACTATCCCTAACAACAAAGTCAGAGGACCTAGCTGAAGGCGCATACTTCTTTCGAATGCGTCGAATCTTGGTCTCAAAAGAAGCCTTCATCTGAGTCTTCTCGAGGACAAGCTGATTAACAATCTTCTCCAAGCAATAGAAGACTGAGGCATGCTAGAAGATGAAACCTCCGGCTCTCTCTGTCTCTTTGTCATCGGTCTTTAAGAGCTCAATAAGTCCACCTTTGTCCTTAGACTCCAATTGCAACTCTTCATGTTTCTTGCTTAAAGCATGGAAACGCTCTTGCCACATATCTTTCTCTCGCTTCATCTTGGCGAGCGCGTCTTCCAACTCCTCTACATCTTAGTTAGGGAGAGTTAATGGCTCAACCACAACCATAGACATAGGTCTTTCACAAGGATAAGGCATCTTCAACTCCAAAGCTCTCTTCTTCACCCAAAGAGTGTAAGCTTCCAAACGTACACAGTTGTGCGAACCAAGCTCGGAGCTTCCTTTCCTATGCACATTATGCCAAGCATGCACAATCTTCTGCTTCAAATGTTGGGGATCTTTACCCTCTTGATAGAAAAGACCTTCTAACAAAGTGTTATTAGGTTTGTCTCTCAAGGGTAACCTAAGTTTACGATGAGCCAAAGTAGGGTTGTAGTTAATTCCTCCTTGTGTACCAATGAGAGGCACATTGGAGAATTCATCACAACAATCAATAATCTCCAAACTGCTCAAAGAAGGATCATACCAAACTATATCATCATTAGTGAGAGACCTAAGTCTCTAAGACCACCGTAGACATTGTTTGTTCTCCACAAAAGCAGGTGTCTGAGGCAAGTGCGAAATAAATCACTTGTACAGAAGAGGAATGCAGCAGACAATAGTTCCTCCACCCTTAGAATTCCTTAAATGCAAAGAAAAGTACATATCTCCTAACAGAGTAGGCACAGGATTCCCAATCAATAAAAATTCTAATGGCGTTAACACTAACAAAACCGTCAATGTTAGGGAACAAAGCTAATCCATAAATTTGCAACACAAAGATAACTTCAAAAGTGTTTGTACTACCAGCTTGAGCAAAAGCAGTAGCTTCCTTGATGAGGAAATCAGATGGCAACCCAAACAATCCTCTTTTCTTCACCCAATGAGCCTCTATCTCAGACTTCTTCAAGTGAAGAGCTTCAACAATAAGACTAGATCGGGAAATCTCCTATAATCCACTAAAAGGAACTATACTAGAAACAGGTATCTCCATGGAAGTGGGTCCGGAATTTGCGGTGGGTTCCTTGGTTGGATTAGGTTCTTGAGAACCAAAGACAGGTATAATTCTGCATAAGACATAGGAATTGGGTTGAAAGAGACCTTCTTCCTCTCAAAGGTTTGTTGATGATGATTGTTGTTGGTATTATTGTTGTTGTAGGCGTTTGCCCGTTGTTGCAGTTGTTGTTGTTGACGTTGTGATTGTTGAACTGGTGTTGATTGTTGATTAGAAAACATAGGGATAACTGAAGATACTTGATGATGATGTTGACGGGATGATTGATTCCTTCTGATCTGAGGCCTCCTCCGCCTCCCGCTGCTTATTGCATTCGCTTCATTCTCCTTTTTCTTCCCAAAATTGCTACCATACCTCTTACTCGAAGACGTTTCATCTTTTGACAAACGTCCCTCTCGGACTCATTCCTCAAGCCTCATCCCCATGTTTACCATTTCGGTAAAGTCACTGGGGGCATTAGCAATCATTCGTTCATAATAAAGTGAACTCAGAGTTTTCAGAATAATCTTTGTCATCTCTTTTTCCTCCAAAGAAGGAGTGATCTGGGCAGCCTATTCCCTCTATCTCTACGCATACTCTTTAAATGTCTCCTTATCCTTCTGAGACATAGACCTCAGCTGGTCTCTATCAGGCGCCATGTCCATGTTGTACTTATACTGCTTGACAAAAGCCTCTCCCAAGTCGTTGAAAGTATGAATGCTTGCACTGTCTAATTCTATATACCATTTGAGCGCAGCACCAATCAGACTGTCTTGGAAGTAGTGAACCAACAGTTGATCGTTGTCGGTCTGAGTAGACATCTTGTGAGCATACATCACTAGATGACTGAGCCGACAAGTCTTCCCTTTGTACTTTTCAAAGTCATGCACTTTGAACTTCACTAGGATCTTGACGTTGGGCACTAAACACAACTCAGCAACACTCTTTCCAAACAAGCCCTTACCCCTTAGTGGCTTCAATTCCTTGCACAACTCAAGAATTTGATCCTTCATTTCATCCATTTTCTCATAAGCATCCGGACCCTCAGACAACTCGGAGTGATAAATGGTGTCCTCTACACGAGGTAAGGTATGCATAACGGGAGGTGGCACAGACATGACCAGGCTAGATGTCGACATGGAAGCAAATGTAGGCGGAAAGCCATCAGGCATAAAGTTCGGCAGCATTCCCCACGGGAATCCGACAGGCATAGTGGGCGCAAAATAAGCGATAGCAGCATGCATGGTAGAGGTAGCCACCTCTGAAATAACTGTCCTCTAAGGAGGAGGAGGAGTTGCAGGCATTGGAGAAGCTTGGCTCTGAGCAGCAAGAAGTGACTCCATCATGGCAGTCAGGCAAGCGATCTCGTCCTTCAACTCTCTGTTCTCTTTCTCTAGATGCTCCATAATTTTGAGATGATTGGCGCGGGTGTTGTACCGATGAGTCAGCTTGGCTAAAGCACAGAAGAAACACCAATGAGACATCTGGAAAAAGAGAAACCTGCTTATGCAAATGATGCATGAAATGTAATGCTTGTTTATTTATTTTTATTTTCAAGGAACTTACTATATCATTTCCAAATACATATATATATCAACAATTGCAATAATTTTTATATGACCAAAAATCTCTTTTCATTTATAATTGGAAGGATTACACTAAGTACAATTTTAGAAACCAAAATAAAAAATACAAGAGAAAAGGAGACTATCCCTAACAACAAAGTCAGAGGACCTAGCTGAAGGCGCATACTTCTTTCGAATGCGTCGAATCTTGGTCTCAAAAGAAGCCTTCATCTGAGTCTTCTCGAGGACAAGCTGATTAACAATCTTCTCCAAGCAATAGAAGACTGAGGCATGCTAGAAGATGAAACCTCCGGCTCTCTCTGTCTCTTTGTCATCGGTCTTTAAGAGCTCAATAAGTCCACCTTTGTCCTTAGACTCCAATTGCAACTCTTCATGTTTCTTGCTTAAAGCATGGAAACGCTCTTGCCACATATCTTTCTCTCGCTTCATCTTGGCGAGCGCGTCTTCCAACTCCTCTACATCTTAGTTAGGGAGAGTTAATGGCTCAACCACAACCATAGACATAGGTCTTTCACAAGGATAAGGCATCTTCAACTCCAAAGCTCTCTTCTTCACCCAAAGAGTGTAAGCTTCCAAACGTACACAGTTGTGCGAACCAAGCTCGGAGCTTCCTTTCCTATGCACATTATGCCAAGCATGCACAATCTTCTGCTTCAAATGTTGGGGATCTTTACCCTCTTGATAGAAAAGACCTTCTAACAAAGTGTTATTAGGTTTGTCTCTCAAGGGTAACCTAAGTTTACGATGAGCCAAAGTAGGGTTGTAGTTAATTCCTCCTTGTGTACCAATGAGAGGCACATTGGAGAATTCATCACAACAATCAATAATCTCCAAACTGCTCAAAGAAGGATCATACCAAACTATATCATCATTAGTGAGAGACCTAAGTCTCTAAGACCACCGTAGACATTGTTTGTTCTCCACAAAAGCAGGTGTCTGAGGCAAGTGCGAAATAAATCACTTGTACAGAAGAGGAATGCAGCAGACAATAGTTCCTCCACCCTTAGAATTCCTTAAATGCAAAGAAAAGTACATATCTCCTAACAGAGTAGGCACAGGATTCCCAATCAATAAAAATTCTAATGGCGTTAACACTAACAAAACCGTCAATGTTAGGGAACAAAGCTAATCCATAAATTTGCAACACAAAGATAACTTCAAAAGTGTTTGTACTACCAGCTTGAGCAAAAGCAGTAGCTTCCTTGATGAGGAAATCAGATGGCAACCCAAACAATCCTCTTTTCTTCACCCAATGAGCCTCTATCTCAGACTTCTTCAAGTGAAGAGCTTCAACAATAAGACTAGATCGGGAAATCTCCTATAATCCACTAAAAGGAACTATACTAGAAACAGGTATCTCCAAGGTAGGCACAAGTTGAAAATCTGGGAAAGTGAATCAACGGTAGAGAGGATCATAGAATTGCACTAGCACACTCAAAAGTCCTGCAACCACATCAGTAGACAAGATGAACAGAAGCTTCCCATGACTTTGTTTGAAGTCCAAGGGATATAATACAAAAGATTCTAGCTTCCTTAACTCTTTCAAGTCGGGACATCTGAAACTGTACTTCTTAGTGTTCCTTCATCCACAATCCATGGTCTAAAAATGTTTGCAAATAATACCTCAGTTCCTTGAAATTTTTCGTGTGATGAATGTTATGATGCGCATGAATGCAACAATCACAAATAAGGGATCACACACAAGGCAAAAAAACAAAGGTCAAGGGATGAATCAAATCATTGTCAAGATCAATCATCCATTTTGGTGGGTTATGGTTTATACCTTATCAACACTCAAGTTCCATTGATATTGACAAGACTTGATTGGATCAACCAAGAATTAAGGGTTTGTTGTAAGTCACGAGCATGGAGTCTGGGCAAGAACCATCCCAAATGAGTGAACTAAGGATAAAAACATATAGATCATGTTCTAAAAAGAGTTCCCAGAGTTTTAATTCCATCTATCAGATATTACAGGTTAAGATGACTGACTCATCGACCCATAATATTCTCAAGAGAAACTTGTCTGAGTGTAGTATCGCGTAACAACTATTATCAAGTCTACACTTGAACAGTCTCCGCACTACATCCTAAATAGGCCAAGAGGGGGTAAATGTTCTACGGTCCTTAGCTTCTCGGACCCAAATTAGAGATAGTAATGCCTAACCACAAATACTTGTGTGACATTTCCAAATCGAAAAGGGTCTCCACTGAGCATATGGATCTCAAGCCAACTTGTTAAGGACTATTGCACACAAGTCGAACATGACTATACCATCCTCCTATCTTAATTGCACTCAGGTCCGGGTAAGAACTTATCTCATCACTCAGAGATCACCAAGCACAAAAAACAGATTATATCACACATACATATATATAAACATCACATATACACAAATATATACACACAAAAAGTAGGCCAAACCCACTGGAGACTATTCCCCAGCAGAGTCGCCACTTAATTTCTATAGCGGTAAATTCATGATCATCAAGCTATGGATAAGCTAGACATCAAATAACAAGAGTCGCCACCACGCTTTTATTATTTTCTAGGGAAAAGGGAAAAAGTACGAACAAAACCCAAAAGTAAGAAGTTTTCAAATCAAAACTAATAAAATTACAGAGATTACAGGTAAGGGAGTTGGTTACACAAAGGGAAAGTGTTAGCATCCAAAGTGTCCTAGGTACTCCTAGGGAGCCCTTTTTTGTGCATACGTATTTGGTACAAAAATGATGTTTACAAACAAATAGAATGGGGGGACGAGAAAAGAATTCATTAATTATATTTTTGTGTTTGACAAGACCTTTGGACTTGTGCCTACGTACCAACATAAAAATGAGGGATCAAAACCTCGTAGTTTGTGATACAAATTTCAAAGTGGATGCATTGCTTTTAACAAAATTAAGTTTGAAAGGCACTAAGGCCTAAAAATGTTTTGAATGAGTTAGTTCTTCTTGGATTTTCTGAAAGTTTAAGTCAAGTATAGTTAAGTTTATTTACAAATCTGATTTAAGAAAAGAAGTTTGAAAATGCAATGGCATAAGGCCAAAGTTTCTATCTTTTTACAAAGTGGTCAAAGTTTAGAATAAAATAAGTTCAATCAAAGAAGATTTTAAAAAGGGAGGGAGAGATTTTTAAATTTAAGAAATGGGGAGAAGATGAAGAGACTAATCCCATGTACAAAATTAAAAGTTAAGAGTTGAAAAGATCTGACCAATGTCTAGCAATCCAATAGACAAGAATGTCAATAGAAACCCAAATTCCCTTGGACATTTAGAATCAAGCAACACACAAACGCACAATTATATTATCTTGAAGAGCAAGGCATCAAATAAAGATAGCCACATCCAAGCGTAGACACTCCATGATCTTCTTCAAATTAGCTCATGTAACAAATGATTTCCACAAGTCAAAGATTCAAAATAATAGCTTCACAATAATCATGTTGCAGATGAACTCAAAGGGATCTTGAATGATGTATCAGATGAAGTTTCAAATTGCAAGCACTTGGTTTCACAAAAGTTGGCATTGGCCAAGTCCTTTAGCATAGGAATGTTGCCTAAATTCTGAGTCCATTTGTCCAAGATCAAGTCAACAGTCCACACAAAAGTCTTTTAGGATTTTTGTTGATATTATGTACATTAATGATCAAATCCCACACAAACAAACAAAGTATACACAAGCAAGATATATCACACAATATGGTCCAAATGGACAAAGTGAAAATTGCATTAACATAAACAATTAGAATGATATGAATAATGGCAAATGAATAAAGACTAAAATTAAATGACATTAAAGTAAATTGCTTGAAATTAAAAGTTAATTGTTAATGAGTTAGAAGTTAGTATTGTTTTGCTTTTGCTTTTCATTTTTTAAGTCATTCTTTGGAGAACACTCAACCCACTTATCACAAGCATGGATCCTTGAGCCAAGACATCTTCCAAAGGAAGGAAAAAAAGGCCAAGTTTCCACACAATACCATGAAAGAGGGGAGACTTACAATCTCACTAACTAGAATGTTATGCCTTTTGTGTCACAAATTTAGTGTTATGTTAAGCAATCGTAATTGGACTTATGTAGAAGTCACAACTATTTGAGGCTGGGCAATATAATTTTGGTATTAATGCATTTTAGAGACATGGTATAATGGACTATGCTCATGAAACATACCACACACAAAAGGAATATGCAAAAGAGGTGGCCTAATCTCATCCATACTTATGTTGATTTTTCAATCAACTACCTTTAGGATTTTAAGATATCATAGGCCAAATGAGATGAATGCATAAAGAAGAGGAATGAGATGAAGAGGTAGGGGAATGGATCAAAACTCAAATTGGTTAAAGGAGGACTTTTACCAAATTAATATTATCCATTCATTTTGGGAGATGGAATGTACATTCCATCAATCCCCTAAATCCAATGATATTAACTTGACAAAGTCAAATCAACCTTGACCAAGGCCCAACAACAAGAGTCAAACTCAAATAAATCATCACAATTGGTCAACACAATTAATTGACATTTATTCAAATTAAAAAGACTAAAATAATGTATTTAAATTAAATATGGTTTGTCGAATTCCTATAACCTCAACAAAACACCAACGAAATCACCATGAGATTTATCATAGGTCAAACAAGGTCAAAGGACCTTGGAGAAAAAAAAACAGAATTTTTAAAGACTTAAAAGTATTTTTAAACACTTTAAAATAATCATAAAATCAATTAAATCATGAAAAATATTAATAATGATCCAAAAAATAATTTTAATTCAAAATATAAAAGAGAAAATTATTTGAAATTTTTTGGTGAAACTCTCATATTTTTTGGATCAATATTAAAATTAATATGAATTAATGAAAATAAAAGGATTAAAATGAAAATCGGAAAATAGCAAAAAACGTGGATCACTTGATCTCCCTCATTAATTGAGGTGGCAAATCAAATGGTCCTCAGCGTGCGTTCAACAATGGACACTAGTCAATGCACTGCAGGGATGGTATGCAAAACCAAGGCACGAGATTAAAACATTTGAAAAGGATCCTGTGGTCTGGAGAGATGCCAACACATCACCAGAGCCAGAGCTCCGGTCTTCTTCTCTGGTGGACCTCACCGGACTGGTCCATCTTAAACCATCACCAAAATAAAAAAGGAGGACATGATCTGAAAGAAAAAATGGCGTATAACACGAATCTGACCTCAATTTTAAGTTACTCCACATATATAGAAAGATATGAGGAGTTGAATTTTGAGGTGTGTCAATTGAGTTGCTTCGATTTAACCTCTAAGCAACTCAATCTTCTTGCCTACATTGGTAGGACTTTAGACAACTAAAGATCCAAGAGAATTGAGCAGAATTAAGTGAGAATCGAAGAGATGAAGTTTTCTGAAAATTACCTTCAATGTTATACAGTTCTTGATGTTGCTTGCTCCAAACACGATCTGATCACACTTGAGAAGCTAATATGAAGTGATTGGAGAGGTTGCAAGGTTGAGGATCCTGGAGTTCTTGAATCTACAACAATTGAGATTCAAACTCAAATTTCAAATTAAAATTTCTCAGGTTTTCCTTTAGAATGAGAGGGTTTCAATGGGGGGCAAAGCTGGCGCACAAAGTGTCTTTCATATGAGCTCAAAAGCCTTCTATTTATAGCCAAAGGGAATGATATTTGCACACTTCAAAATCTGTCCAAAATTGGCAATATGGATGGCACGAGTGCATGCGCATGTACATGCCCATGATGCAATGCATTAAGGTCCAAAATGATTCCAATTGAGGTCTGAATGAAGCTTGAATGGCAAGGCAATGTGAACTGAAGCTTGTGCAATTGATTCTTTCCAATGATGCATCCCTGTTAAAGCCATGCACAGACCTAGAAATCTTTGTCCAAAATGCATGAACTTGGGTTCTTTGGAAATCTTGGATCAAGGGGGAACAAGTTTGATGTTCAACACTTTTTCATTTGGAGCTTGGAACATGGAGAATTTTGAGGTGGAAGTTTGTAAATTTCAACATGTTAAATTTTTTTATAAGTGTCAAGCCATATATCTCAATATTCCACCTTGCTTAACTTTTTATGTGAGCTTCAAATGAAAAAAGTGTCTTTATAAAAGTTGTATATATTTCAAAGGCCTTCAAAATGGTCACAAATTTCATGTCATTTTGATTTTGAATGATAGAGTTATGCATTTTTGAAGTTTGAAAAAATGACTTGTTCAATGGTATAGGCCAAAAATGACCTATAATGTAACCTCATATCACATGCTCATAAAAGTTGAATTAGCTCTCACTCCAAACATAAAAGTTGAATTATACATCTATAATTTGATTTTGAAACTTGGAAATATTTCATCTCATAAAAATTGAGCAAGTTATGGCCTTGTGAAGTTGACTTTCAAATTAGGGTTTAGACAAAATGACCTATAATGTTTCATCATAGAAAATGATTTTCAAAGAAACACTAGCTATAGGTATAAACATGAAAGTTGTTTGGGATGTAATTTAGAGTAACTTTGCTCTTGGAATCATTTTCATATGGTGAAAATTGCAGGAGATAGGGTCTAGGGAGACCCAGTTTTGATTAGATGAATTCATCTGGCCAACCACCATCAACCAACTTGCTAACCTTCAATTCTTTTTACTTTCTTAGCTCATGGTAGATCATATATGAATAAGATGATCAATTTTGAAGTGTCCCTTTAGAAATTTGATCAATTGGTGAGATAGCTTGTTGGAGAAGTTACTCAAGATACCCAGTCAAACTAGGGTTTCCAAGGCAAATCACCTCCAAAATTTTGAAGAAAATTTGATCAATATAACATGTAGGAATCAATGGAACTCATACATAATGCTCATAACCATTCTTGGGTCAATTCATGGTTGTGCTATTTGTCATGAGGGTCTCAAACACTAGATATGAACCTGATAAACCAATGGGATCATGCCTTACCTACAAAAGAGTTAGGCAAATGCAAAGATATATTTTTTGGTATTTTGGTTAGTAAAATGATAAAATACAAGTATGATACAATCACATAGTGCTTGGTGATCTCTCCCAAAACAAACCCAATGAAAGATGGGTAAGGAGGATGCCAAGGTATGATCCCAATGCTAATGCTTATGATGAAATTGCATGAGGGATCTTAGGGTCAAAATTTGGGTCTTACAAAGGTAACCCTTCGAAGGAGATGAGTTCGGTGCATAAGTTTGGGGTTTCCATATGAGAGAGACGAGTGACATAGATGTTAGAGTTTTGTTTTAAGAGAGACGAGTGAAAGAGATGCCATGTTTTTATTTTGAGAGAGACGACCATTATGTAATGAAGCGAGAGATAATTTTGCTTATATATAAATATGTAACACCTTTCACTACGCTTGAAAATACGAATCGTGATGAAATTATTAAACCTTACACCATAGTTGATTATGAGAACTATGGTGATATATAAGGTCAAGTCCATTATGTCACGAATTGGGATTCAAACCCTTTCACTCTAGATACATTTCACTACGGTTGTTAACTATGACTGTAGTGAAATTCCTTTTAGTAAATACAAAAAAAAAACACTCCCAAGAAAATTTTGTTTCCACGGTTAACAGGAAGATCATATTAATATTTCTTACAAAATGTCTATTTTATAGTAGTTAGACTTTCAGATGGAAGTAAAAATGGTCACCTGTACAAAACAAAAGGAGGATAGTTAGCCACTCATCACACTTCTAAATAGTTAGCCACTCACTATAACAAAAATAAGTTTAGACAACTATGATAAACCATAGTTAAATGTATAAAACCTGTAGTTTAATCCTATAGCCCATTGTTATCTAGGCGTGGAATAAACAATAATTTCCTATTCTTATAGGCTACAGTTTTTTAACTTTCACCCATGAATGAAAAAATTCGTCGTCTAAATATGTAAATAGGCCGCGGTTTTCGGATTAATTTTAGACTATGTTTGGATCAAACAAATAAACTACCAAACCTGGAGCATGAGCACATACCACATCCACGCCAAGCTGAAAATCACGATCATCCCATGATTAATCGTCAATATTTCCCGATAAAAATAACTTTAATACATATTTTCCAAATCATTCAAGCCACAAATTTCCATATCTATGTCAGTCGTAAAGACACCTATTTCCCATACTTACACCCTGGAATAGCTCAAACACCACTAAAATTGAATAGGGCAGTGGCCAAGGCCACCCTACGCACTCAAACACTCTAGTCCAAATAGACAAGACCACCTCACACAAAACAGAGATGATGAGTCGACTCCACCTGCCCCCACACGCAATACACTTTACACTACCAAGAAATGACATAATTTGGAACTGTCGTAACGCAAAAAATACCTGAGCATACAAACACTTGAAATACAACAAAGTTTATTTTTAAAAAGGAAAATATCGATAAAACC
Organism: Lathyrus oleraceus; assembly: GCF_024323335.1. Lineage (NCBI taxonomy): Eukaryota > Viridiplantae > Streptophyta > Magnoliopsida > Fabales > Fabaceae > Lathyrus > Lathyrus oleraceus. The sequence goes on along the minus strand of NC_066584.1, from coordinate 336,133,961 downwards.
CTAAAAGAATAAAAATATGATCGTCACAATCAAATTCAGGTTTAGGAGTCTATTATGAGTGGGGAAGGTATTAGCATCCGACACACCCGTTTAATAGTGTTTATATGAAATGAAAAGAACTAAAAATGAGTTTTTTTATTAGCGTGCTTGACAAGGCATTTAATCTCGCTCCTACGTATCCCCAAATGCGATGGGAAACTTAATACGTAACTGTGAGAGTAAATATATATATTTATTATGGTGCTTGACATGATGTTGAATCTTTCTCCTACGTATTTCTAGGTGAAATAGAGAACTCAAAGCTACGTAGTTCTTTGTAGAAAATGTTTGTGGGTTGGTTGATTTTAGCGAACGATGTTTAGGTCACATTCGAGTAGGCCTGATTGGGGCACCTGTGCCCACAATCTAAATGTCTCACACCTAGAATGGTTGTGAGAATGAAAGTTGGTGCGACCAAGCAAAGACGCTCGGGCTTAACATAGAAGGCCCAAATATGTAATATCAAGATGGATCAAATCATATGGAACATGCATGAACATCTAATGAAGATCAGATGGCCTTGATTTGATTCGGAATGCCATCAAACTAACACGCTTAGTAATCATTAGATCATGATCAAAGGGCCATAATTTGATAGCTATGATGGGGACTCTTGTACAAGATCCCCTTCAGGCCATGATCAAGTGGCTTAGGTTTGACCACATGGAGATTAGATCATAATTAGAAAAAAGGATCAAAACAAAGATGAAATCCAATAGTTCTCATCAAACCTAGGAAACTCATCTCACTTCCCTCTCACGTTCACACCTAGAAGCTCAAGCTTCAACCAAAATTCAAAATCAAAATAAACATGAAAGTTAGTTGGAAACAAAACAATTATGGATCACAAATTGAATCAGAACGCATATGAACCGTCAGTTACACATGAATCAACAACGATTTTGGCAAATTCGAAGGTTCAAATATTCAAAAATGGTGAGTTTGATCTGGCCTTAATTCATGGTTTCAGTTAAAAACAAACATGGAATCGTGCTTAGAGCAACGTTAGGATACTGATCGGGAAAATAGCAAGTGTACTATTTTGCCAATGTAGCAATAAAGGGAGTTTCCCAAATATCGATCTCGAGGACTGCGCAACAATATGAGTTTAAATTATGATTCAATTGAACAAAACAAATAGTTGAGGGTTTGTAATAAGTCACTGTATGAGAAATGAAAGCAGAATAAATCTTTTTCACAATTTATAATATTATGTCAATGATGGTGTATGAATATCTCTTGTAATGACCTTGAATGTATATCTCCTTACAATTCAAAATTGCAATTACTGGATCTTAAAATTGTTTCCTCCTAAGACCTTAGTGGGAAACTGTTGGTCATTCATTCTAATCTCTAAAACCTTAAGCGATTAAAATTATACCAAGCCTTTTGAAATAACAAGATATAACCGGTAACCATAGGGTATCCCTAGTCCTAGGTGATATCTACTATAGTTTCACTGTGCAAAAACCTTAACAATTGCAATCCCGCAAATTGTTAACCATATAAAAATCCTTATTTTTATGATAATGAAAACATTAAAAGCATTGCACAATGAAATTGGAAAACAAACATAATATTAAGGAAATTATTAATTCATAGTCATTACACGATCAATTCAAGGACACACCCTGGCATTGGGGGGGGGGGGGGGGGGGGGGGGGGGCGGGTTAGCCACTCATATTATTCAAATAAGATACAATATAAATTTTAGACATTACAAGAAATAGGGAATCCCGTTGATCTTCAATTGCCTTTGCTATTGAAGGACCTCTGTTCTCCGCAACTCATGATCGTTTCAATCTCAATCGTACCAATTCGTTATCGTGTAAAAAGTTCCTGTTCTCAATCTCCAAAAGTCCCATAAATAGTTACTGATCAAATATTTGATGTAGCAAATGTCCATAATGCCCTCCGGGATTACCAATGCCAAAACACAAGGAAAAAATAGAAAATGAGGTGTCCAAGCCAACACTGACCGTGTCATGCAACACGACCGGCCGTGTTGGCTGACTGATGTCTAACCTCCAACCCGTGTCAGCTCCCTATTTTAGCACATGGCTACTCTTCCCCTGACACGGGCCATGTTGGGCAACACAGGTGGCCATGTCAGGGTTACTACTCCTTCAAATTTCTTCTTCCGACGAGTCTGGAACGTCCGATTCCCTTGGTGAGTCTTTGGGTATTCTTGCTTACACCTGAAACCAATCAAACTACCACAAGGAGACATAAAATAGAGTATAATGACGCAAACTAAAGATAATAATCAAAACCGAATAGAAATGCAAACATCTAATTTACTAGACAAAATAACATAAACAGGTAGAATAATATGTTACCGACTTCATGAATTTGTGTTGAATGAGTGTCAGAAAAAGGTAAAATTGGAGACCAAACATAACCCTAAACTTATCTCATTGCTTGTCCTCCAGTGAAGCTCGAGACAACAGGACGGTCACCCCCAAATTCGTTTCCACAATACTATTGTAATCTTTTGTGACTCCCTTTTCACTTTTCGTTCACAGTTCTACTCTTCCCCGACTTCTGATGTTCCGCTACACTTTCACATTGACGTACCTTTTGACCTGTAGCTTTTCACACTCTCACCAAATCTGTCGGGGTCAAAGTATTTTCACTCAAAAACAGAGCATGCAAAGTCAACTCTTAGGTTTGAATAACAGATATCTTCATAATAAAAGCATACCACACACACTATTCAAGGGCTTTTTAGGTTGTAATGGGGCTTAGGTGCAAGGTGGGAAAAACAAACAAAAAGGGGAAACTAGTGGTTTAGGCTCAGAGGTCATGTTGCTATCTTCATCACTGTGTTCAGTCGTTCAATTAAGAGGTTTTTTTTTTTTAATTTTGGACACCGTTCTTGTTAGGATTCATTGTCTCTTATTTTTCTCTTTTTTTTATGCGCTCTTTTGAGCATGCTTTTTGTCAACCTCAATATTTCTAGATAAGTTCTTTATTTTACTTCTCACAAATTTTTTCGTTTCTTTTTTTTTGTTTTGAAGTTTCACACTTTTTTTTCAACTGCACTTATCTAGTTCTCACCGGTGTCCCAACCCCAAACTTAGGATTTTCCATAGATTAGCAGTCAAAAACACTTATCCAAGCAAGGTAAGGTAGTGTTTGGGATTATGGTTATTTACGGCAGTTTAAAAACAAACAACAGGGGATATGGCTCAAATTGGGCAAACGAAGGGTAATAATGATGGGTTGGCTGGAAAGGCTCGGGGTTAAAAAAATGCCTCAATGTGTACATGTGTGTTATGAAATTCAAATATCTAATTACGCAAACTCAGAGTGACAGAGACGTGCCTGAAAAGCTCTCATGATGATAAGTGTTTGGCTTTTTGTAATTCTCACCATGTTTGGTATAGCATACATGTTTCTAATATACCTCTCAGTGTGATGTAGCTTCGTCTTTGCTTCGGGTACAAAGTATTCATGTGTAGTCTAGTGATAGAAAATCGCGTCCGGTTATTCAGATCAGCATCATCAACTATCGGGGGTTTCCAGAAGAGCAAGTAGAGGGGTGTGTCTTTCATCCAATCGCTCCAAGCCTCATCATTCATCTGGCACGAATATCCTCTATCTGTAACCCACAAAATACCATACAACTAATTACTTAAACAAAAATAATAAAATGCTGAAAATAATAAGAACAATTAATAACCCCCCCCCCCCATACACACACACTTGAACCAAGCATTGTCTGTAATGTTTAATCCAAGATAGATAGGGGACTCACACATCCTCACCGCGGTGAAGGAAATTACAACATCAACCGTTGCATCACCGCATGCATCTCATCCATAACAGTCCCTTGACTAGTTTGCTCTATTCCTTGATGTGTTTGCTCCGCTCGGAGATCGCCGATCTCAGTCTGCACCCACGACCATTGGTTTGGTGTCATATATGACGACCCGTCAGCTGTATGCGTGATGTCCTCATACGGAGGCACAAACTTCTCCTGCTCCTGCTTCTGCTCTTGCTCCTGTTCCTCTTGTTGGTCACCTGCAACAAATGGGTCAGCATTGTGCTCATCCATATCATCTTGGACGACACTCTCATATAGCCAATTAGCAGTGTTTGTAATGCTTATTCTTGCAGGGTTAGGAAGTGCCATGATAAACTGACTAGAACTCATCAAAGCATAATAATCATAGATTTGTGATATCATACCTTGCTGAACCAGCGCGTTCATGTCCAACTTATGCTTACCTGACACTAGTGTCTCATTTAGTGCAGCAGGTTCATAACCGAAATGGTGGGAAATCTGTGTGATTATGCCCCCAATGGAAATTCCCCCTGAGCCGCTCTGCCCACTCTACCGAGGTAGTCCACTGCAAATACTGCAACGCTCATAGCAACTCGGTTTGCCATGGAAAACAGGAAGAAAAGCTCCCTCTGAGTAGACACACCCGTACTATCACCCCTACCGAAGAGCATGAAACCCAGTACCTTCTGAGCATACCTGAAACAGGGGTTCTGAATGCCAGATGCTTTATCCCTCTTTGCCACATAATTGGTTCTCCCCGTGATGGCCAACCAAAAAGTTTTAGCATCAAAGCTATCCGGAACGGCTCCGAGGACATACAAGGGTAAGCGGAGAATATCACCCAACTACTCAACTGTCAACTCGTGGTCAACATTATATAACCTGAAATGCATCGTCCCACCATAGTACATTGTGGTACATGTCCATCCTTTCTTCAGCTTGAACTCAATAGTGCTAAAAAATTCTAAAGTAATACGCTCATATGTAGGCGCCTCACAGTGCACAAATTAAAGCATGCCTAGCACATGAAACATCCTATCCAATTCCTCATACATACCCAATTGAGCTAAAGTGTCAGAGCATAAATACCTCGTTGGTGTTATCTTACGCTTGACGTTAGATGAGTAACGCCTTTCGTGCTCCGGGTTGTCGAATATTATGTCGTGCGAATTTGGATGACAGATGGTCATTTTCTGAGGCCTTGATGGCTCAGCCTCCATTTACTTCCCCTTAGCAATTCGCTTAGGCGGCATGATTGGTTCCTGCAAAAATTTATAAACAAAAATAAAGTATGAAATAAGGAGAAAAGATTACCGTGTACTTGTAGAGGACGGAGAGTTGAGCAACTTTCGTGAAGTGAGTCGGCAATTTGGACGGCGTATGGTGGTAAAGGAGTGAGCTTTTGTTGGTGAGGTTATGGAGAAAAATGGAAAGAGAATGGAGGAAGAAGAAAGGTTTAGTAAAAATAGGAGAGAGAATAGGTAAAAATTTGATTAAAGGAATTAAATGAGAGTAAAAGGGTTTTAATTGGTGAAAAATCCGAGTGGGGGCCACAAAAATCAAGTTTTGAAATTCAAAATTTCCCCACCGTGCTTCCTGACACAGGCCATGTCCAGTGACACGGGCGGCCGTGTCAAGACGCTGTAAAACTCCACCTCATACAATAGATCTGACACGGGTCATCTCAGCTGACACGGGCAGCCGTGTCAGCCTACTGGAAAAATCATGCCCATGGGTGCCTTGCCTGACACAGGCACCCATGTCAGAACCCTGTTTTCATCCAAAAATTTGATTTTTTTTTCATCTATTCTCCCTGCTCTTTTAGCAAAATGTCTTTTATAGGTTGGGCTCAAACCTCTCCTTCCGTCCTGTGCGATTTATTTTGCTAACCTATAAACACAATTTTTGAACCACACCAAAACAACTGAAATTGTTAGAATTAAACAGCGTGGGTTGCCTCCCACGAAACACTGCGTTTAATGTCACATGGCTTGACGGTCGTCCCTCTTATCCTCTGAGACGAACATTTACAATCAAACCACTTTCCTGCCCTTTGTAGTAATGTTTCAATCTTTGTCCGTTCACCTTAAATGTATCCCTGTTACTAGGATTTTGAAGTTTTAGTGCTCCATGGGGAAACACTCTGTTAACCAAGAACGGACCTGACCACCTGGATTTCAACTTTCCTGGAAAGAGTTTTAACCTAGAATTGAACAAGAGCACCAACTGCCTCTCCACAAACTCCTTTCTCTGTAGCTTCTGGTCATGCCATTTTTTGTATTCTCCTTATAAAGTTTGGCATTCTCATAGGCTTGATTCCTAAACTCTTCTAGCTCATGGAGTTGAAGAATTCGGGATTCACCAGTTTTGGCAAGATCATAATTTAAGAATTTTGATGCCCAAAACGCTTTGTGCTTCAACTCTAGTGGCAAGTGACAAGCTTTACCGTAAACTAACTGATAGGGGGACATACCTATAAGCGTTTTGAATGTCGTTCTGTACGCCCATAATGCATCTTCTAACTTCACTTCCCAGTCTTTTCGAGATGCGAACATAGTCTTTTCCAGTATTTTCTTTATCTTCCTGTTGAACACTTCGACTTGGCCACTCGTTTGAGGGTGATACAGAGTGGCGATCTTGAATTTAACATTATATTTCTTCAGCAGATTCTCCATCAGTTTGTTTAAAAAATGAGTACCTTCATCACTGATAAGTGCTCTCAGCACTCCCAATCTCGAAAAAATATTATTCTTCAGAAAAGTCATAACCACTTTAGAATCATTGGTGGCAATGCCACCGCTTCCACCCACTTTGACACGTAGTTCACTGCTACCAAGATGTAATTCTTTCCAAATGAGGGTGGAAATGGTCGCATGAAGTCTATTCTCCACACATCAAACAATACGACTTCCAACATAGAATTTCACGGCATTTGATTTCTCTTAGAAATATTGCCTGTTCTTTGACATCTGTCACACTCCTTGACTATGTCTTGGGCATCTTTGAACAATGTGGGTCAATATAGACCTGACTGAAGGACTTTAGCTGCTATTCTATCACCACTGAAGTGTCCTCCATAATTCGAGTCATGACAAGCTATGAGTACATCCCTTTGTTCCTCTTCCGGGATGCATCTTCTGACTAGCCCATCTACTCCTCTCTTGTATAGGAATGGGTCATCCCATAAGTAGAAGCTGCAATCATGAACAAACTTTTTCTTCTTGTTAGAATCGAAATTGTTAGGGATCACACCACCTACCAAATAATTCGCATAGTCTGCGAACCACGGGATACCGATGACGACTAGGATGTGTTCATCATCAAACTCATCCTTTATCGGTCTCTTTTCTTCCGTTTCTTTAATTGGTGACATACAGGACAAATGATCGGCTACGGTGTTTTCACATCCCCTTTTATCCCTAATCTCCACAACAAATTCTTGGAGGAGTAAAATCCACCTTAGAAGCCCCGACTTAGAATCCTGTTTAGCAAACAAATATTTCAAAGCAACATGGTCAGTATAAATAACAACCTTTGATCCTAACAAGTATTGCCTGAATTTGTCAAATGCATAAACCACGACCAATAACTCTTTCTCAGTAGTTGCATAGTTCATTTGTCCAGGGTTTAGCACATGACTAGCATAGTAAATGACATGTAGCAACTTCTCTCTTCATTGTCCTAGAACTGCCCCTACAACAATATCACTAGCATCACACATGATCTCAAACGGAAAAGACCAATATGGGGCAATAACAATCAGTGCTGAAATCAATTTGTTTTTCAATGTCTCAAAAGTTGTGGTGCATTCTTCGTCGAACATAAAAGTCTTATCCTTGACCAATAGAGTGGTCAGTGGTTTTGCGATTTTAGAGAAATCTCTTATGAACCTGCGGTAAAAACCCGCGTGTCCTAAGAAACTCCTAATACCTTTCTCGTTAACCGGAGGTGGAAGTTTAGATATCACTTCCACTTTTGCTTGGTCGACTTCAATTCCTTTATAAGAAATTTTGTGACCCAAGACTATTCCTTCTCGCACCATGAAGTGACATTTCTCCTAGTTCAGAATTAAATTTGTTTTCTGGCACCTGTCCAAAACAAGAGAAAGGTTAGTTAAAGAGTTATCAAACGAGGATCCAAAGACCGAAAAGTCATCCATGAACACTTCCATATGCTTTTCAAGCATGTCAGCGAAGATGGACGTCATGCAACGTTGGAAAGTGGATGGTGGAATTCTTCTGTATGCAAACACGCCATAAGGGCATGTGAATGTTATCTTCTCTTGGTCTTCCGGAGCAACAACAATATGATTATACCCGAAGTATCCATCTAGAAAACAGTAGTAATCATGTTCGGCTAGCCTTTCCAACATTTGGTCAAAGAATGGCAACGAGAAATGGTGCTTTCTAGTGGCTATGTTTAACCTCCTGTAGTCAATACACACGCGTCAACCTATAACTATCCTTGTAAGGATTAACTCATGCTTCTCGTTTCTTATGACGATGGTCCCTCCCTTTTTTGGGACCACATGCACCAGACTTACCCAAGGGTTGTCAGAAATAGGATAGATAAGACTTGTGTCTAACAATTTCACCACTTCTTTTCAAACTACTTCTTTCATTGCTGGGTTTAGTCTTCTCTGCGGTTGGACCACCGGTTTGTGGTCGTCTTCCATGAGAATTTTATCCATGCACACCGTAGGGCTAATACCTTTCAAATATTCAATTGCCTATTCAATAGCATTTCTGTATTTTTATAGGACTTGGATGAGCTTCTCTTCTAGGATATTCTTGAGGCTCGAATTTATTATAGCTGGGCATTTACCTTCAGAATCGAGAAAGACATATTTGAGATTCTCAGGAAGTTGTTTCAACTTCGTTCCCTTTTTGGGCTCTTTATCCTCCTCACTAGTTTGAGGTAACCATAAATCTTCCCACTGGTACGGTCGAGATCCTTTTCAAGGGGGTTGTGAAGGAGAATAGCGATCCAAAACACAGCGAAATTTAAAATTTCTCCTTTAGTGATCCTTACGAATGGGCATGATCAGTGATAAAATCGTTACCTCTTGTGGCGATTGTAACGTTTGATGCAGATCTACGGAGCGATCACGCACGTTGAACGATGACAACGCCTCTACTCAGTCCACACGAATGGATTCCTTCAATCTCAGTGCTAGCTGCTACGAATGAAGGCTTTGAGTGAGAGAGAGAGAGAAACGAAATTGCAACTGCACAAATGCTCCTACACAAGGGTTCTATTTATAGAACCACTTGTGTGGGCTGCAAGCTAAAAACCCCACTCAAGTGTATGTGGCCCATATCTTATAAAATGCCAAAATCACTTAAGCGCGTGATACCTTACCATATTTCGTATTCTACTTAAGTACACCGTACCTTATGATGTTCTACAATTCACTTAAGTGCACCATACATTACGGTATTCCTTAGTTACTCTATCTCTCATCAATCCATCCTTTTGTGTGTGACCCTGTAGTTTTTCGCGACATTGGCAATTATATTAAATCACGTATTTAACATAATAAACAGTGAGCGGTATCTAGCAACACATCACTGCTACCCAAGACACGAAAATGTCATGTGATATGACAAATCCTTTGGTGATAATACTTATGTGTACAATTACCCTTTTGCCCTTGTGTCTATACTGAACACAAGGCATAGACCGTGTCATCCTTGTCCAGTTCAATTATAGGCCCATAGACATTTATCCTGTTACGCAGGATGGGCAAATTCCATCTAGGTCACTCATGTCCCTTAGCATGCTTCGTGGAGTACCCATCAACTGTCTTTATGGTCATCCAGTTACAAACAATGTTTGATCAGCAATAAGGCACTCGACTCTACATCTAGGGTCCATAGTGGTTTCAGGTCGAAGGGTGGTATATACCATTATCACCATGAGAATAACTTATGACACTTTGCATAACATTATATATAGTATTCTCATAGCGGGTCAATCCGGTATAAATATTACTCTTAATATTCATACCTATGTTTAAGACTTGATAACTCCTTATACATGATCCATGAGATGTGATCATCAATCTATATACATGATAGTCTTAATGCTTTAATGTTATCCCACTTCACAATAAAGCTCGACTATGGATACTTTAAGAATAGTGCCCTTATGTTTAATGTGATCTCATGATTAAATCACACTTGATACATTAAATAGACTATCTATTCTAGGGACTTTATTAGACAAACATAATAAAGAAAAAGCCTTTTATTATTAATAAATAATTCGATACAAGTACCAAAGGTATTGGCCTCTAGGGCTTACACCAATAGGTTGTGCGTCCATCATGGCCAGTACATCAGATTCCCCGTTGTCCACTTCTTTATCACTATCAAAAATGGACAAACTCAACACTCTTTCCAAAGGTAATTGTGGTGCATTCAAAGGACTATCATACGTCATCACTTGATCCAGAACTCTATAGTATGACTGGTGCAAATATCATATTTGTATTTCATGGTGTTTCGAACAACAATCTTTAATTCCTCATCATAAACCTTTAAAGTCATAGTCCCTTCTTCTATGTTGATCAAGCATCTTCCCGTCTCTATAAAGGGTCTCCCAAGAATTAGAGGGACCTCTTCATCTTCAGGCATTTCTAGAATCACGAAATCCACAGGGAATACAAACTTGTCAATTTTCACTAGAACATCTTCAACAATACCATAAGGTTTCTTAACCGAATGATCGGCGTATTGGAGTGTCATCCTGGTATCTTGCACAACCCCTATACCAATCTTATCATAAATGGATAACAACGTGAGACTCACACTTGCTCCTAGATCAATAAGAGCCTTTTTGAATGACCTATCTCCAATGGTACAAGGAATAATGACCGCTCCTCGATCTTTTTTCTTCATTGGGATCTTCATATCCTGCAAAATAACACTATAAGTTTGGTCAAAATAATCGGGTTGGTGTCGTTGGTACGCCTCTTAGAAATGATGTCCTTTATGAACTTGGAATAAGTATACATTTGTTCAAGTGCCTCCAAAAGCGGAATGTTAATTCTAGCTTCTTGAACAACTCTAGGAACTTCTCAAAGTTTTTCTCATGTTGCCCCTTTTTCTTTTTTTTGTTGGGAAAAGGAAGCTTAATGACCGGCTTAGGTTCAATGACTTTTTCTTTCACCGCTGGTTTTGGTGAAACAACTTCTTCCATCACAACTTCATTTTCTTTGATCTCAAGATCCACTTCGATCAATTGATCTTCCTCTTCAGCCATCTCCTTAAGTACTTCATGAGATGTACCGCTTCTTGTTGTCACAACGCTCACATTATTATGCTCTCTAGGATTTGTCATAGTTGCACTTGGTAGAGTACCTTATGCTTGAGAACTCGAGGCTAATTGATGTGCTATTTGACCCATCTGGACTTCAAGATTTTTTATGGATGCGGTGGTGTTTTTCTGATGGTTTCGGGTTTCTTCTTGGAATTGAACATGATGAGCTGCCATTCTTTCAATGGCAATCTCCCAATCAGCTTTCTTAGGGGCTTGTTATTGCTGTTGTTGTTGATATTGAGTTTGGTATTGACCTTGTTGAGGAGCATTCCCTTTTGGGTATTTCCACGAGAAATTGGGATGATTCTTCCAACCCGGATTGTACGTGTTAGAATAAGGATTATTCTGCTTCAAAAATTTGATTTCCTCAACTTGTTAAGGAGTTGCAAAACAATACACTGTTTGGTGTGGACCATTACAAATCTCACAACAGACAATAGGAGCAGGTTGGACTTGTGCCACCTGTTGGGTACCTATATTCATCGCCTTCAACTTCTTCTCCACTTCAGCAACTATAGTATCTTTGATACAGATTTTATTGGTTTCGAGCTTTAAATTGATAACCCCTTCTGGTTTACTTTGACATCTATCGTATAGCTCCAAGTGCTCATTAGCAGTAATAGCTTCAATGATCTTTTTGATACCGGTGGCTGTTGAGAAATTAGTAGAGCCACCGACCGTGGTGTCAATCAACTGTTTGGTCTTTATTTTGAGACCATTCACAAACATCTGCATTTGTTCTGTTTGATCCAAATTATGAGTTGGGCAAACTACCAGGACTCTCTTGAATCTCTTTAGGCGTCCTTCAATGTTTCCCCGTCCTTCTGCTTAAAGTTTAGAATTTCATACCTCTTCCCAAGACGTAATGCTCCCGGATGGAAGAGAATAAAACCATTCTTTGGATTCTTCCGCTAAGGTGAGCGGGAACATTCTCAACTTCTTAGCTTCTTCGGTGTGACCATCAATTTTTAGAGTGTTGCTCATGGTCAGAAACCTCTGCAAATGCTTGTTTGCATCTTCATTTACCTTTCCAGTGAAAAAATAGAAAATAAGGTGTCCAAGCCAACAATGACCGTGTCAAGCAATATGACCGACCGTGTTGGCTGACTGATGCCTAACCTCCAATAGGCCCCTTCCAGGGTTGCTGACACGGGCACCCGTGTCAGCTCCCTATTTTAGCACTTGTCTGCTCTTCCCCTGACACGCGCCGTGTCAGCTGACACGGGCACCCGTGTCAGCTCCCTGTTTTAGCACCTGTCTGCTCTTCCCCTGACACGCGCCGTGTTGAGCAACACGGGTGGCCGTGTCAGGGCTACTGCACCTTCAAATTTCTTCTTCCGACGCGTCCGAAACGTTCGATTCCCTTGTCGAGTCTTTGGGTATTCTTGCTTACACCTGAAACCAATCAAACTACCACAAGGAGACATAAAATGGAGTATAATGACGCAAACCAAAGATAATAATCAAAATCGAATAGAAATGTAAACATCTAATTTACTAGACAAAATAACGTAAACAGGTAGAATAATGTATTACCGACTTCGTGAATTTGTGCCGAATGAGTGTCAGAAATAAGTAGAATTATATACCGATCAGATACGATCTGGGTTGTTTATTGTTTGAAACAAACATGATTCACAAAATCTGGGTTTGAGTTCGTGAAAGTTCATGAACATTCATGACTTCAAGAACCCGATATTCCCCAAAATGCTCAATTTATCATAGTTTCTTAAAATTAATTTAGGGATTTGGTTCAGTACATGTGTAGAAACGTAATTATGCTAAAAGATTCACAAAAGCATAAGAATTAGAGGTAACCTGAGTGAAGAACACCAAGAACACTTATTAAGTTTCCAACGATACTTGCAGATTCCAATCACGCTCCGACCAGGTACCACTGACTATCCTAATCCCACTCCTCTTCCCACCAAATCACTAGAGTAAATGCAGCTAACAACATCAGTATTTCTGTTTTAGTGGTGATTTTGATCCTCCGTTTTAGTGATTAGGATTGTTATAGCTAATCGTTTTTTCTACCATATTCTAAGGTTCACTTGTACTTTGGCCGATGTGCCTCCTTTATTTATATATATATATATATATATATATATATATATATATATATATATATATATATATATATATTATAGAGAATGTATGTAGTGAGAAAGAGTCATTTTATAGAGTGAGAGGAATAGATATCAGCTGTTTGATTAAAATAAAATGCTGAGACTTAGGGCCTGTTTGAAATGAATCTTAAAAACTCTTTTTTAGTTTTTGAAAATTTAAAATTTAAAAACTTGTTTGAATATAATGTTTTGCAAAAGTGTTTTTAAAAACTCTTTTCTATTTTTCAGTTTTTAAAAGTAAAAAAGTGAAACAGTTTAGTTGTGTTTTGCTTCTCACTTTTTAGTTTTTAGTATTATAAAACTTGAAGAAAAAACATAAAAAATTTATAATTTTCATTTATAACGTTAATGTGATTTAAAAGATTAGATTATCAAACAAGTTTTTTCATTTTCATATTTTTAAAACAGTTTTTAAAAATTACTTTATCAAACAAAATTTTTGTTAATTTTCTTCTTAAAAATAGTTTTTTAAAATAGATTTGAAAAACAAATTTTAAGAACTAAAATTGAAAAGTGTTTCAAACAGGCCCTTAATATATCACTTTATGACTCATGCTAAAGAGAGTAAAATTTCTCAAACTTGCAGTTGAGAAAAAATAGGATCACGTGAGTAATTTAAGGGAGATATTAAATCTCAACCCTTTATTTTAATCGAATAGTTTATTTTAAATCATGACCTTTAAGTTAATTTAAGTGTAATGCTAACTTGTGTCCTAGGGACACAAGATAAGAAATCCATTTATAGAAATATTTATATTGGAAAAAATAATTTAAAAATAATTTATATTTAAATTAATGCACAATTTTCAATGTAACATTACTTTCTTTAATTGTCCTAGACATAAGTTCGCATTACCCTTAATTTAATCTAATTATTAAAATTAATTATTAAGCATAACTTAAACATATCTTACATAAATTAATTCCAACTTTTAGACATTTAGGATCACAATTCAACTAATTCTCATATAAAAAAAAGAGAAAAAGAGTGAAACTAATGTGCTTATCTTCTTCATTGTTGGAAAGTATTTTAAGATTATAAAAATGTTGCATACTTTTTACTGCATATCTGAGACATCATTACTTCCACTGATTCTTGATTAATAGACAATCTCATTATCCTTTACTTTTTGCATTAATAAGATAGCGTTTGTAAAAGAGGGTCATGCTATTGCCTATTCGTTGGCAAGCTGATTCTGTAACATTGCCGGTTGATTATTTATTCTACAACATTCACTGCCAGCAGTTCGGCAACAAAAACAAAATCTCAAATAATCTTATAATCTTGTATTTAGCCGCTTTTAGTTAATTATAAAATTTTGAAGATTTTAAACATGATAAACTCTTTGTATTGAGAGCTAACAAAGGACAAAGAAAAGCGTAGTAAGAAAACTTTTTAAAATACTGATCAGCAGACAAAAAAAAGTTGATTCGTCAAAGAATGAAAGCTAAAAATAATCGGTTATGAAACCATCTAAAAGAATTCTTTAAAATTCCTTTAGAAAAACTAGAATCTTTCACAAATATATGGTTGGAATTCCATCATGAAAATCTGCAACACAAGAGTATGTGCAATACTCATTTGACTTTTTTGTTTGGTTATAGGGATCTGAGTCCAAAAACAAAAAGGAAGACAAGACAAAACTTTAAAAATTACTGGTTATAGTACATGGATACCTATTGTTTTGAAATTCTATGATGTTTACTTGTCTTTGTTTACTTTTGAGTTTGAGGATACATGGAACGTGTTATGTTGTGAAAATGGATGTATGATGATTAATGAGGTGATGGTAGCATAGAGAGAGCTTAAACACCACATATATATAAAGGTTTAAAAGTAGGTTTAATGCAGAATGTATAAGCTAAAGTTACTTTATTTTATTTCTCACTCATAAAGTAATTTTCTATGTGTGTTCCGTGCATCATCCGATCGTTATATGGGAAAGTTGGGTAGGTGAGAGGTCAAACATGAGTTTGGGATCTTAGGTGAGGAAGAGCCCGCTTTTTGAGCATGAACTAGAGTTGATTTATGATCTTCTCTGGTTGATTAGAGATTTTATCCCATCAACCCAATCTGATGGTCGTGTCATTCTAAAGAAGGATCTTATTATCTATCATATGTGTATTCTTTCCTCCTTATAAGATAGCATCATAGTGATCATTAAGACTCATCTGTGGTGTGGGTTCTTCCTAGTTTCTGAAGAAGTTGGGCACCTTCTAAAATAAATGTTTTCTCCTGGAAACTCCTCAAGCTCTTTCTTGCGCATTTCTCGTTTCCATGCTAATACATCTTTCAACTTCTTATCGTACATCTCCTCCAACTCTTTCTTTTGGGATTCACAATTATGTGTTAATTTATCTTCTAACTCTTATTTTTGGGGTTCCTTTTCATGTGCCAACTTCTTATCATCGAGTCTTTCCATCTCTTTCATTCACAATTATTTACTCTTTCTCGATGTACTAAAGAATAATCTCAGACCGATGCCTTTTCCAACACCACGTACACGTCCACCACATGCTCATTTGTTCAAATTGCTTCTATTAATATATCATGTTGTACACGCGGAACAAAGAAACCTTCACTTGCCATATCAACAAACAAATCCTACACAACATGAGTAAGATATCAATACCAAAGCGATTAAATTACACACAACAAATCCTACATTTAATATTCTAATTGACAAAAGAATCTACTTACAATCTTCTCAACGACTGAACGTGAGGCATATGAAGTGAACTCTTCAACTCGTATTTGTTGGGTTTTCTTCCACTTCTCACGTCGTGATGGTGGAGATGGATTTCAAATTGAGGAAATTGAAGATGAAGTTGGAAGAGTTATTAGAGAAACATTTCATCCGACCTTGTGTGTCTCCCTGAGGTGCTCCAGTTTTGTTATGGAAAAAAAGATGATACTATTCTATTAGAGGAACTCTGGCGTGATGCATATGAAAGTGCTATAATCTACAAAGAACGAACCAAAGCATGGCATGCCAAGCGTATCGCAAGGAAGGAGTTTCGTATAGGTGATATAGTACTTTTATTTAACTCTAGATTACGCCTATTTCGTGGTAAATCGCGTTCTAGATGGACCGGACCGTTCGAAGTCGAAAATCTCATCCCATCTGGTGCAGTTAAGATTAAGAGCCAATAAACTGGCCCGTTCATGATAAAACAGGCAAAGACTGAAACATTACACCAATGGTGATGTACCTACATACTATAGATAACATGCGAGTTATTTTCAGAGACGAAGCTCAGAGAAGACGCTAGGAAGTCTTGGCTGGAAGAACCATTTCACCAACCCGATACCCTGACTTCCCTAGCTAAATAGCCTTAGGTCTCTGTGATAGTGTGAAGTACATGTTTAATCAGTTCAATTGAGACCATTTATCTATGCACAAACACCCGACCTATAAGAATCTAACATTGGAATTCCTATGCTCCTACCGATACAACCCTCGTAATATGAATAGACCGAGTCGAAAGCTTTGCTACCTTCCTGTAAGACCCCAATTTTGACCCTAAGATCCCTCATGCCATCTCATCATTTTCATTGGCTTTAGGATCACACCTTGGCATCCTCTTTAACCCTCATTCAGTGGGTTTGTATTGGGGGAGATCACCAAGCACATTTGTGATTATATCATACTTTGTTTTCCTTTGTTTACTAACCAAAATACCAAAAATATGTTTATGTCTAGCTTTATTTCTTTTGCAGGTAGTGTGTTTACCTAGGGTTTGAGACCCTCAATGCAAGAGATCAATCAAGGAAAGGGTCATAATGGTTCTAAGCATCATATATGGATTTGTTTACCTAGAAAATCGGTAAACAACCGCTGATCTTTCAAATTTCTCAATTTGGTTGCTTGCAGGATCGATCAGATTGATCCTAGGACATGTGCTAAGTGTTTTTGAAATGTGGTAGTAACAAATAACCAATAATAAGCGTCAAATCAGAGTTTAAAACAAACAAATAGAAAAGGATGAGTTGGATGAAAGAAACCTTGAAGGATTTATAAATGACAAAGTAAATATCGAAAGTGCAGGAATCTTAAAACTATAAAGTGAGTATTGAAAGAGGGGGAAAACAAAGGAAATCTTAAAACTATAAATGACAAAGTAAAAAGAGGGTGTTTGAAGAAGAAGTAAGGAAGTATATTTCTGGAAAGAAAATAAAGACAAGTTTATATTTCTTTGAAATAACTAACAATGGTGTAGACAACATACATTCAGTGCTTTACAATTCTTCTTCACACGAATACTTAGTAAACAGATTTTGTACACAATTTGACACACACTTTTCTAACACTAAGACCCTATATTTATAATGGGTCGAGATAACCGCTTTGATGGT
This sequence comes from Lathyrus oleraceus, assembly GCF_024323335.1. Lineage (NCBI taxonomy): Eukaryota > Viridiplantae > Streptophyta > Magnoliopsida > Fabales > Fabaceae > Lathyrus > Lathyrus oleraceus. Next base: position 336,116,323 of record NC_066584.1, on the reverse strand, counting down.
TCTTCAATCATATCGAGACACATGGCGCCTTGCATGCGCGCATTCATTCACCATGCTCCACGTGTGCTCTCACGGTTTTTGACGAGAGCAAAGTTCCCTCTCTTATTTGAATTTTGAATCTTTGATCGAAAATTGTTTTTAACCGCTTCTCTGAAGAACCCCTCTGGAGTCTCAGTTGTACGCTTGATCTTTATTCACCTGGCCAAGTCGACTCACCTCTAGTTGGTCGAATACTACTTCTTGGTCAAAAACAGTTGCACATATAATTTCTAATTTTGGTCATTCTTAATGGGCATCGAAAATATGAGCCAACAAATTGCCCCCCCAAAAATGTTATTTTCGACACACGTGAAAAAAAACATTTTTTAAAACCCTACTTCAACGCCTTGATAACTCTGACATTGTGCCAAGTGTCTCAATGTTAGTAGAACTTTTCAGTTTCTTCAACTTGTCTGGTGACGTAAGAGTCATCATTGTCTTTTTCCTACCCACGTCTTTTCAGCCCACAACCGAATCTTTTTTACTCATCATGTTTCCTAACTTCTAGGAAATCATGGGCTACATCATTAATTGTCATTCCCATTACACTGCCCAAGGGAGACACGTGTCCCACTAACTAGTCCACTATTAATACTGATTTGAAATGCTCTCTCTTCCAAGCATGCCTATAAAACTCATTTACTCACTCATTTAACATTTTTCTTACGTTTTCTGAATCTCCAAGCACTTTAGCTCTCTTTTTTTTCAAATATTCTTTAACTAAACCCAGATTTCTTTCAAACCCTAACAATGGCCACATCAAGCAAAGCTCTTAAGGGAAAAGGGGTCTCTGTCAAAACCACCGCCAACAGGCCCAAAGCTCCAAAAAAGATCTTCGAACTTCCTCCATTCGCTACGCTGCCTGCTCCACTCACAGTTGGCAACCGTCAATACATACCAGAGCCTCAGACAGAAGAACAACGCAGAATTTACGCTTCTCAGGTACTTATTCCTGTTTCTATTTCTGAAAAAACTTATGTGTTATCTGGGCCTTTAGCTAAGTTAGATGTTGATGCTGGTAAGCTTAGAGAATTTTTTCCCTCTTACCACAAATGCAAACCCATAGGGAAAGCTAGAAACCCTAGAACTACCTCCACTAACAACCCACAGGCTGGGGATACCATAGATCTGAGGTTTATGAATAATGGTTTTAGAGCCTTCCGTGCAACTCCCTCCTTTAAAGACCCAACTAATTACCTAAACTGGTTAACCAAAGTAGAGAAACAGAAAGCCCGGGCGTGGAAAGACATAGGGATATATGACTTGATTATGCTATTGAAACTGAATTTAGATTACATCATGTTGGTGTAAGCCCTAGAGGCCAATACTTTTGGTACTTGTATCGAATTATTTATTAATAATAAAAGGCTTTTTCTTTATTATGTTTGTTTAATAAAATCCCTAGAATAGCTAGACCGTTTAATGTATCAAGTATGACTTAATAATGAGATCACATTAAACATAAAGACACTATTCTTAAAGTATCTGTAGTCAAGCTTTATTGTGAAGTGGGATAACATTAAAGCATGAAGACTATTATGTTTATAGACTGATGATCACATCTCATGTATCATGGATAAAAAGTTATCAAGTCTTAAACATAGGTATGAATATTAAGAGTAATATTTATACTGGATTGACTCGCTATGAGAATACTATATAGAATGTTATGCAAAGTGTCATAAGTTATTCTCATGGTGATAATGGTGTATACCACCCTTCGACCTGAAACCACTATGGACCCTAGATGTAGAGTCGAGTGCCTTATTGCTGATCAAACGTTGTCCTTAATTGGATAACCATAAAGACAGTTGATGGGTACTCCAAGAAGCATGCTAAGGGACATGAGTGACCTAGATGGAATTTTCCCATCCTGCGTAACAGGATAAATGTCTATGGACCCAATATTAAACTGGACAAGGATGACACGGTCTATGCCTTGTGTTCAATATAGACATAAGGGAAAAGGGTAATTATACACATAATTATTATCATAGAAGAATTTTTCAAATCAAATGACATTTTCGTGTCTTGGGTAGCAGTGATGTGTTGCTAGATACCGCTCACTGTTTATTATGTTAAATACGTGATTTAATATAATTGCCAATGCCGCGAAAATCTATAGGGTCACACACAAAGGACGGATTGATGAGAGATAGAGTAATTAAGGAATACCGTAATGTACGGTGCCCTTAAGTGAATTATAGAACATCGTAAGGTACGGTGTACTTAAGTAGAATACGAAATATGGTAAGGTACCACGCGCTTAAGTGATTTTGGCATATTATAAGATATGTGCCACATACACTTGAGTGGGCTTTTTAGCTTGCAGCCCACACAAGTGGTTCTATAAATAGAACCCTTGTGTAGAAGCATTGTTGCAGTTGCAATTTCATTTCTCTCTCTCTCTCTCTCTCTCTCTCTCTCTCTCTCTCTCTCTCTCTCACTCAAAGCCTTCATTTGTAGCAACTAGCACTGAGAATAAGGGAATTCGTTCGTGTGGACTGAGTAGAGGTGTTGTCATTGTTCAACGTTCGTGATCGCTCTGTAGATCTGCATCAAAGGTTATAATCGCCACAAGAGGTAACGATTCTATCACTGATCGTGCCCATTCGTAAGGATCATTAAATGATAATTTTTAAATTCCGCTATGTTTTGGATCACCCTTCTCCTTCAGTGGTATCGAGCCACTTACGAAACCATGCATTTGATAGGTATTTATTTTCTGTATTTTCTGTATTAATGCGATGAAAAGACAGAATGAATCAAAGAATAAACGAGTAATTAAATTGAGATCGATCAAGTTATATATATGATATAAGTAATCCTGATGCTGCAAAATACGGTATATATGATATACTGTTTCTGTTTCATTCATTCAAACACTTAATAGTTGTTTTCCTTTGAGCGATCAATGGTCGTTTGCTTCTTGATCCGACATTAGTATGGTGAAGTAATGACGTGTTGATCAATCATACTGAATCAACAATCGAGATGTGTTTGATGGTCTGAAATTGGTGCATTAGGGTTAATGAAGGCACAAGGGTTGTGTTGTCAAAGAGTTATGCATTAGGGTTAATGACGGCACAAGGGTTGTGTTGTCAAAGAGTTATGCATTAGGGTTAATGACGGCACAAGGGTTGTGTTGTCAAAGAGTTATGCATTAGGGTTAATGACGGCACAAGGGTTGTGTTGTCAAAGAGTTATGCGATTAGGGTTGTGACTGCGCAAGAGTTGTTCTTTAAAGTATCAAGTGTTGATGCGAAAAACGACGTCGATTTCAAATCAATTGTCCATTAAAATTTTTGGCCAGGGGCGCTGCCCCTTCAACCCCGAAAGTTATTTGGAATGTCATTTAGAGTAACTGTGCTCTTGTAATCATTTTTATATGATGAAAATTGTAGGAGATAGGGTCTAGGGAGACCCAGTTGTGATCAGATGAATTCATATGGTCAACCACCATTAACCAACTTGCTAACTTGCAATTCTCTTGACTTTTTAGGCTCATGGTAGATCATATATACATAAGATGATGAATTTTGAAGTGTACCTTGAGAAATTTAATCAATTGGTGCGGAAGCTTGTTGAAGAAGTTACTCAAGATACCCAGATGAACTAGGGATTCTGTAGCGGGGTTTTCGCTACCTTTAGGTTTATTAACTAAACCAAAAGTCAACATACAATTCAAGTCGCCACCGCACTTTTATTTGTCCAAGGGAGAGGCTAAAAAGCGAACAAAAGCCAAGTAAGAAGTTTTTCAAATCAAAAACTAATAAAAATGTCAGAGATCTAGGTAAGGGGGTTGGTTATGAAATGGGAAGGTTTTACGCACCCAAAACATCCTTAGTACTCTAAGGGAACCCTTTTTGCAAATATGTGTTGTAGGTTGGTATTTGTGAAAAGATTTGTACAAAAGATTGGGGGGATGAGAAGAGAACTATATTTACAAATTTGTTGTTTGAATGGATGAACCCATTGCCTACGTACCATCACAAAGGAGGATCAAAACCTCGTAGTTCGGGGTAAAAATCGCAAAGATTGGTAAATTGATTTTGGCCAAAAGCCTTAAGGTCTTTTGTTATCTAAGGGAGAAAACTCAACCTAAACCAACAATCCACCATGTGAGGAAGGCTTCCACATGCTAGTGAGGGGTTAACCATATAATAAGAATGGAAGGCTTATAATCCAACCACTAAGGACGAGGTGAGATTTACATCAACCACTATGATAACTCAAACCTACGACTAATGTTTTTGAAAAGTTTTAACAGGTGGCCATTGGAACCACAAAAACAACTTGAAGTGAGTTATATTTACAAGTTAAAGTTATTTACAAAAAATGAGGCCAAAGTTGGATTAACATTTATTTACAAATGAGTATTTATGAAAAGAGTGAAGGTGAGAAAAACAAGAAAGGGGGGTTTGAATTGTTTGGAAAAATAAGAGCTTTTTCAAAATGAAAACCACACAATGATTTTATACTGGTTCGCTTATAACACAAAGCTACTCCAGTCCACCCGGCCGAGGTGATTTCGCCTTCAACAAGGACTTAATCCACTAATCTTGAAAGATTACAAACAACGTCTAAGATACAAAATCTCTTAGCCCTCTCAAGTATACAGACTACACAGAGTCACTTGAGGAAATCAACAAACAATAGAAGAAGGATTTATGTAAACTAGAGTGCTTCTAAGAAAGCAAGTATTACAAAATTAAGAACAAGAGTTTTTCACGTAATAAGCAAAAGCTTCGTGAAGATAGAGAGCAAGAGTGTTTTTCTTGTTGATGTTTCAGTATGATTTTTCCTCGTATATGTGTGTTGCTGAAAATTGATTTTCAATCCTTTATATAGATCAGTTGAAGTAGTAGTTGAAACTGGTGGATATTGAGATGAAGTTACGCCATCACATAATTAGCTAATGCAGGATGACTTTTTCTTCTTGAAATGACTACTTACCACAAGTAGTATTTTCTTTATTGAGATTGGAGATTAACGTCTCTTTCTCAATTAGGAAATCCATTTGAAAATCTTTACTTGTCTTCAACGTTACTTTTTCATGATTAGCAAATCCATAATCAGAGTATTTGTGTATCTGGAGAAACTTGGTATCTTGCTTCTGATGTTGATCTAAATAGATTCTTCAGAGGGCGTTGTTCAGAGTCAGAGGTTCTAGGACTTTCTTCTTGTTCAGACGCTTCTGATACTTGTTGTTTAGTTCAGAGTTTGACTTTCTTGAACTTGTTTCTACTTCTGAGCTTCTGATCATTTGATAATATGCTTCTGATCTGGTATTGTATCTGATGATGTCATCAGAGTCCTGCACACTTAGAAACTTTTCGTTAGGGTGCCATTTTTGGTTTCATCCTTTGTTATCATCAAAATCAAGGAATCTGTTGTATCACAATTTTTGTTCTTACAATCTCCCCCTTTTTGATGATGACAAAACAACTTTAATTAGCAGATGAAACATGAATAAAAATAGATCAGATAGACAGAAGCTCCCCCTGAGATAGTACTAGGGAGTTCAGAGGTTCTGAAGTTCTTACCAGAGTTTCTTAAGTAAAGAGGTTTCTGAGATTTTCTGCAATTTCTTAAATCCAAGTTAGATAATTTTGTTAATATATAAAAAAAATGTTGCAGAATGCTTGATGATTTTAGACAATATTTTCATCAGAGCTAATAATTACTTTCTCCCCCTTTTTGTCAGAATCAAAAAGACATAGTAAAAATAAGTAAAGAGAAAGAAAAAAAATAGATAAAGAGAAAAACTTAAAATTCATAGATAGAAGCACAAAGGCAACAAACAAAACATCAGGTTCAAAACATCAGAGTCAAAAGAAGACAGAAGCAAAAACAATAGGCAAGCAAAATAAATCCTAAGTGCCTAAGGGTTCGGAGGCGGAGGCATTCTCTGAAGCAGCATAGCAAGCATGTTCTGGATGTTTTCGTTGACAGAATCTTGCTTGTCCATTCTGGCCCGGAGTTCATTCTGATCTTGCTTGAGTTCTTTCAGAGTCTGAAGAACCGTAGGAATCACAGAAGATGACTCCCCCAGAGTCAGAGCTTGCTGAGCTTCAGCTTCAGCAGCAACTTGAGCTTCTGCATCTGCCAGAGCCTTGGCTTCAGCTTCCTTTTGCCTTAGGAGTTCAGCTTCCATAGCAAGTCTTTCCTCTTCTAGCCTTTTTGCTTCTTCTTCAGCTTCTTTGGCCAACCTCTCTTCTTCTAGCCTTCTGGCTTCAGCCTCTCTGGCAAGTCTCTCCTGGAGTCTTGCCTCAGCATTTCTGATGTAGTCATTTCTGACTTGTTCAGATATGCTCTTCAGCCTAAAGGACTCAGATGTCATCCAGCCAATGACTCTGTTCCAGTGTGTCCTTACAGATTCAGGATCATCACTGATTTCAGAGTTAGTGACCAGAGAATCAACCTTTCGAGCTGAAGCCTCTGCAATCATAAAGATGGCTTCCTTAAGGGTAGGTTTAGAAAGCTCAGGTTCAGGTTCTGGTTCAGAGGTGTGAGGTGGAGAGTTTGGAGGGCTGAGATTTAAAGTGAGAGGTTCTGGTTCAATTTCTGGTTCAGGTTGAGGTTCAGAAGATTGGGATGAAGCGTAAAGAGGGTTTAAGTCTAAGGGTTCAGATTCTGCTTCAGGTGCAGCGGGAATTTTTGGTGGGGTGATATCAGAGGTGTGGGGATCAGATGGTTGAATTTCAGAGGGTTGAGTTTCAGAGGGGATGGTGGTTGTTTGTTGGAGTGGTGAAGTTATTTCAGGTTCTGTGGTTTGTGTTTGTTGTGAAGCAAGTCTATGAGCGTAAAGTGTGGCTATGGTTGGGGATCCAGGATCAGAAAATTCAGGGTCAGATGAGAGGGAAACATATGGGGGTGATTCTGGTGCTGAGGATGATGAAGATGAGGTGCTTTGGTGAGTTTGTGCAGGTATAGAGGGAGGAATGAAAGTTCTGGCTATGTTTAGAACTGGTGTAGGTTGGGAGGTTTTGGTGATTGAGGGTGAAATGTCAGATGTGGTATAAATGGTTTGTGAAGAGAGAGGGTTAGAGGAAGCCATCATAAATTCAGAGGTAGCAGGAGGAACAGACTTACCAGTAGAAAATTGCAGAGGAGCTGAAGATCCGCTTCCAGAAGCTCCTTCAAGTCTGGCTTTCTTTGCTGGTGGTGCTATCTTTCTCTCAGAAATACCTCTCTTGTATCTGACTAAATCTTCTTCAGAGTCCAGACAGTCATCGAGGCTGAAATCAGAGACATCAATACCTTCTTCCAGCAGACGATGAAGGTAGAGGGCAACAGCATCTCTGGGTTCGTTTTTGAAGAATCTGGCCAGGCCATGAGGCATCTTCCTCTGATCTTTCAAGCTATCCCAGGATGTTTCCAGAGTTGGCTTGACTTGTATTTTCTTGATAATCCCCATACTCTTGAGGTTTCTGGCATTCAGAGGCTTCCCCACATCAATTGCCAGATCATCCATCAACTTGGTCTTTTCCAGCTCATCTATCAGTCCATGCTCAATGAAGACGTCAGATAGCAATCTTCCCAGAGGAATGTAGGATCTGGGCTTCATGTTATTCCTGGTCTCTCTGACTGAATCTCTCAGATATCTGAAGAGGAGAGCAGGGAGATTGATCTTTACACCCTTCTGAATACAGTACAGAATGCATTTCTGGTCTGCATTAATGTAATCAGAAGAGTTGGAGGCTGGACGGTGGTGGATAGTTCCCAGAATAATCTTCAGCCACACTCTGAGGTTCTGGTGTAGCTCCTTGTTCTTAGATGGGTTTCCTTCAACATTTGGTTTGAAGATTGTTGGGTTGATGACTTCAGTGATGCGCTTAGACCTAGGAGGAATGTTGTAAATCCTTTTTCCTCCACTTTGCTCCATATTCAACAAGGAAGCAATAGACGCTTCTGTGATAACTATCTTCACTCCCAGAACAAATGAGACAATAAAGTTGTCATCTGCATCTGCATGTCTCCAGAACTCTTTGACCAAAAGAGGGTAGATTGGACCATACAACCTTTGGAAATAGTTCTCCCACCCTTGTTGACGAAGTTCTCCAGTTAGATCAACGCCATTTCTTCTTAGGTTGTCGAAATCAACCAGCGATTCACACAAGACGTCCAAACCTTCAAAGGGAGTTGAAAGGTTTATGTGGCGTTCACGGTCAAGAACGTGAGGTTCTTTGTAGACAGGGGTGACGGTGACGCCGGTGACGGTTGGAGTTTGAGTGTTTGAGGTTTGGGGATTAGAACTTGATTCCATCTGTTGAGAGAAGTTAAAAACTTCTTGTTGTTGAGCATCCATGAAGAAGATTGATGAAGATTGATGAAGAACTTGCAGAGAATGCTTTGAGAGAGGGTTTAGGGTTTTAGAGTGAGTGAGAGTGATAAGTGTGAAAAATGTGAGAGAAAGTGTTTATATACTCTAAGTAAAAACATGCAAAACGACACACATTCCAGCGTTAGCACAAAAATCAAAATAGCACGTTTGGGGGGAAAAATGATTACAGCTAATAAATGAATGTCTAATCCCAACAGTACGCACACTGCTCTAGGAGATTTCAAACGTTCTGACCTTTGATTTCTTTTGACAGCTGTCTAGAAGTTCTAAGGTTAGACGTTTAGAGCTCCACGTGTTGATGTATCTGATCTTCAGGAATACCAAAGGATTGGTTTCTGAAGATTTCTAACTCAGATATCTTCTTAACTTGGTAGAAGTATCAGAGTCAGAGGCAGAAGTACATTTGTTTACATCAGAGTCACATTTTACATTTTCAGAGTCATATTTCACTCAGGGCAATTTTTAATGTTCAGATGTTCTAAGATAAAAAGAAATCTATCTTCAGCTAGAGGCTTAGTAAAGATATCTGCCCATTGATGTTCTGTATCAATGAACTTCAATGTTACTATCCCTTTCTGAACATAGTCTCTGATAAAATGATGTTTTATTTCTATGTGTTTGGCTCTGGAATGTAGAATGGGATTCTTACTTAAACAAATAGCAGCAGTATTATCACAAAGGATAGGAATGTTACTCTCAAAGATTTGTAGATCTTCTAGCTGATGCTTCATCCAGAGCATCTGAGTTGTGCACAGTGATGCTGAGATGTATTCTGCTTCTGCAGTTGATAGAGCAATAGTTGACTGTCTTTTGCTAGCCCAGGAGATTAGATTGTTTCCCAGAAGCTGGCAATTTCCAGATGTGCTTTTTCGTTCTATTCTATCTCCTGCATAATCTGCATCACAATAACCCAAGAGTCTATACTCTGATGTTTTCTCATACATCAGGCCCAGGTTAGGAGTTCCTTTCAGATACTTAAGAATTCTTTTAACTGCTGTTAAATGAGATTCTCTAGGATCTGATTGGAATCTGGCACAAAGACAGACACTAAAGAGAATATCAGGACGAGTAGCAGTCAAATAGAGGAGAGAGCCTATCATACCTCGATAGAGCTTCTGACAAACCTTGTTGCTTACCTCTTCCTTCTCCAGAATGCAAGTTGGGTGCATGGGAGTTTTTGCAGAGTTGCATTCAGTCATGTCAAACTTCTTCAGAACGTCTTTAATGTACTTACTTTGATGGACATACGTGACTTCTGGAGTTTGATTAATTTGAATTCCCAGAAAGAACTTTAATTCTTACATTAAACTCATTTCAAATTCTGCCTGCATTAACTTAGAAAATTCTTGGCAAACAGAGATATTAGCAGAACCAAAAATAATATCATCAACATAAATCTGGCATATCATGAGATCATTATTAAGGTTTTTACAGAAGAGTGTAGAATCAACTTTCCCTCTGATAAAATTTTGTTCCAGAAGAAAATTGCTTAATCGTTCATACCAAGCTCTGGGAGCTTGTTTAAGTCCATATAAGGATTTCTTAAGTTTGAAAACATGTTCTGGAAAGTTTGAATTTTCAAAGCCTGGAGGTTGATTGACATACACTTCTTCTGAAATATAACCATTAAGAAATGCACTCTTGACATCCATTTGGTATAATTTGATAGAGTGATTAATAGCAAAAGATACAAGAAGACGAATAGATTCTAACCTCGCGACTGGAGCAAAGGTTTCATTATAGTCAATACCTTCTTGTTGACTGTAACCTTGAGCTACCAGTCGAGCTTTGTTTCTGACAACTTCTCCTTTCTCGTTCAGCTTGTTTCTGAAAACCCATCTGGTTCCAATGACATGAATGCCTCTGGGTTTAGGAACGAGATCCCAGACATCATTCTTTGAGAATTGATCTAATTCTTCTTGCATAGCTGCCACCCAATCGTTATCTTGAAGAGCTTCATCACAGGACGTAGGCTCAATCAGAGACACTAGTCCCAGAGGAATATCTTCAGAAGTTCTGAAGGTAGATCTGGTTCTAACAGGTTCATCTTTGTTTCCCAAAATCAAATCTTCAGATACGTTAATACGACTTTTAACTTTCCTTGGAATTTCTGGAGATTTAATTTCTTCAGAGTCTTGAGTGACAGTTGCTTCTGGAGTTTTCTCAGATTCTACAAGAGTGATTTCCAAATCTGCAAACTTTTCAACTAGCTTTGACTTTTCAGGGTCAAGCTTATCATCAAATCTGACATGAATTGATTCCTCCACAATTTTGGTTTCTGTGTTGTATACTCTATAGCCTTTAGAGCGTTCTGAGTATCCTAACATAATACCTTTCTGTGCTTTGGAATCAAACTTGTTCAGATGTTCTTTAGTATTTAATATAAAACAAGAGCATCCAAAAGGATGAAAATATGAGATGTTGGGTTTTCTTCCTTTACACAATTCATAGGGAGTCTTTTCTAGAATAGGTCTTATAGAGATTCTATTCTGAATATAACACGCTGTATTTACAGCTTCTGCCCAAAAGTGCTTTGCTACATTAGTTTCATTGATCATGGTTCTGGCCATTTCTTGGAGTGTCCTATTCTTCCTCTCTACAACTCCATTTTGTTGTGGAGTTCTAGGGCAGGAGAAATCATGGGATATTCCATTAGAATCAAATAATTCTTCAAAATCTTTATTTTCAAATTCTCCACCATGATCACTTCTGACTCTAACAATTTTGGAGTCAAATTCTTTTTGCACTTTGGAACAGAAACTGGTGAATACAGAGTGAGACTCACTCTTGTGCTTTAGGAATTTTACCCATGTCCAGCGACTGTAATCATCAACAATGACTAGTCCATACTTCTTTCCATTAACTGATGCTGTTTTCACAGGACCAAATAAGTCAATGTGAAGAAGTTCCAGAGGCTTAGAGGTAGAAACAACATTTTTATTTTTAAAAGATGTTTTTGAAAATTTTCCTTTCTGACAAGCTTCACACAGAGCATCTGAAGAAAACTTCAGTTTAGGTAGACCTCTGACTAACTCAAGTTTAGTTAGCTGAGAAAGTTTCCTCATGCTAATGTGGCCTAAGCGTCTATGCCATACCCATTGCTCTTCGTGAACTGACATTAGACATTTAACATTTTGATCTTTTAAATCAGAAAGATTTATTTTGTAAATGTTGTTTTTCCTCTTGCCTGTGAAAAGGACAGAGCCATCGTTCTGATTAATGGCTTTACATGTTTTTTGATTGAAGATTACATCATAACCGTTATCACTTAATTGACTTATGGATAACAAGTTATGCATTAATCCTTCTACATAAAGAACATCAGATATAGAGGGAAGAGTACCATTACCAATAGTTCCGGAGCCTCTGATCCTTCCTTTCTGATCTCCTCCGAAGCCTACAAATCCAGCGTCTTTAAGTTCCAGACTTTGGAACATAGACTTTCTTCCCGTCATGTGTCGCGAGCATCCAGAGTCCAGGTACCATGACTGGTGTCTGAACTTTGCTGCATAGGATATCTGCAACATAGATAATCTTATCTTTCGGTACCCAGAATCTCTTGGGTCCTTTTAGATTAGTTTTCCCAGAGTTTCTCATAACTTTGGGTCTTCTAGCATTTTTAAATTTGTGTTCTTGTGTGTGTGTGTAGTGATATGAAAAAGGAGATTTAATTTTATCACTTGCAGAAGTTTTATCTTCATTAGGATCATACCCAATTCCCCTTTTATTGTTCTGACTTACTCCATAAATCATGGATGCCATAATACTCCTATCTATCCCATTCTTCAGAAATTCTTGAAAGGCTTCTTCATACTTATAAATAATTTTATTTGAAGTTTGTGGTGCTTGAGATAACGTTTCTTCTAATTCTGAGCTTTTTGTTTTTGCTTCATCTCTTTCTAACATTAAAGATTTGATTGTATCTTCTTGTGATAGAATTGTTATCTCAAGTTCACTACACTCTTCAAATTTTGCTTTAAGACAGCCTTTAATATTTTTAAACTTTTGTTTTAATTTCTGATAAGATGTAAGAGTTTCTGACAAACATGATTCTAAGTCAGATCGAGAAAGTTCAGAAAATACCTCTTCAGATTCTTCGTCTGAGCTGCTGGATGTGGTAGCCATAAGTGCTACGTTGGCCTGTTCATCAGAGTCAGATTCTGATGATCCAGATTCACTGTCATCCCAGGTAGCCATCAGTCCTTTCTTTGTCCTGAAGGTGTTTTTCTTGAAGCTTTCTTTTCTGGGGTTGTCCTTCTTCAACTTGGGGCATTCATTTCTGTAATGACCTGTTTCTTTACATTCATAACAGGTAATATCTTTGTTAGCTTTACCTTTTGAAGTTGACTCTGATCGATCCCCTCTGGGTCTTGGTCTTCTGAAGTTGTTGTTCCTCTTTTTCCAGAGTTGCTTGACTCTTCTGGTTAGTAGGGACAACTCTTCTTCATCATTAGAGTCTTCTGGTTCAGAATCGTCAGTATCTTCAGCTTCTGCCTGGAGAGCTTTGGTTCTGTCAGGCTTCCGTCTTTCAGATCTGGACTTAAGCGCTACGGACTTGTTCCTTTTCTGAGGCTCATCCTCCTCTAGTTCTATCTCATGGCTTCTGAGAGAACTAACAAGTTCTTCAAGGCTGATATTGTTCAGATCCTTTGACAGCTTTAGAGCAGTAACCATAGGTCTCCATTTCTTTGGCAGACTTCTGACTATCTTCTTAACATGATCTGCAGTCGTGTATCCTTTGTCTAATACTTTAAGACCTGCAATAAGAGTTTGAAATCTAGAAAACATAGCCTCTATAGCTTCGTCATCTTCCATTTTGAAGGCTTCATATTTCTGGATAAGCGCCAGAGCCTTCGTCTCCTTGACTTGTGAGTTTCCTTCATGGGTCATCTTCAGAGAGTCAAGTATATCTTTGGCTGTCTCTCTGTTGGTGATTTTTTCATATTCGTTGTATGATATAGCATTTAGAAGTATTGTTCTGGCCTTGTGGTGATTTTTGAAGACACGTTTCTGATCTTCTGACATTTTGCTTCTGGGAACTTCAGCTCCATTTAAGACTGGAGGTGTGTATCCATCTGTGACAATGTCCCAGAGGTCAGCGTCATAACCCAGAAAGAAACTTTCGATTCTATCTTTCCAGTAATCAAATTTTTCTCCATCAAAAACAGGAGGCTTGGCATTGTAGGAATCTCTTTCATTTGAGTGGGCCATTGTTTTTCTCGTACTGGATCTCTCTACACGGTTAAGTGTTTGATTAGAAAATCAATAACAGAGCCGGAGCTCTGATACCAATTGAAGGTGAGAAAAACAAGAAAGGGAGGTTTGAATTGTTTGGAAAAATAAGAGCTTTTTCAAAATGAAAACCACACAATGATTTTATACTGGTTCGCTTATAACACAAAGCTACTCTAGTCCACCCGGCCGAGGTGATTTCGCCTTCAACAAGGACTTAATCCACTAATCTTGAAAGATTACAAACAACGTCTAAGATACAAAATCTCTTAGCCCTCTCAAGTATACAGACTACACAGAGTCACTTGAGGAAATCAACAAACAATAGAAGAAGGATTTATGTAAACTAGAGTGCTTCTAAGAAAGCAAGTATTACAAAATTAAGAACAAGAGTTTTTCACGTAATAAGCAAAAGCTTCGTGAAGATAGAGAGCAAGAGTGTTTTTCTTGTTGATGTTTCAGTATGATTTTTCCTCGTATATGTGTGTTGCTGAAAATTGATTTTCAATCCTTTATATAGATCAGTTGAAGTAGTAGTTGAAACTGGTG